>NW_020897694.1:7769800-7865026 GCF_003984885.1 Neopelma chrysocephalum | reverse complement strand
TATTATTATTATTATTATTATTATTATTATTATTATTATTATTATTATTTAGTTTTGTTCAATTCTAACCATATTTCTTTGCATTACCAGTACTGAAATTATGCATTCAGTACATAAGCTTTACATTGCTTTGTAAATACAAATCCAGTGCCTGTCCAGAAGGAATACAGGGGCTATCCAAAAGGGCGGGTCTCGTCCGCTGTGCAGGTGGCAGTGGCCAGTCGAAGACTGGACAAGAATCAGAACTAGTCTGGTTCTGAGCCCAGGACTTCCTAGAAACAGTTGGAATCAGCTCTTTTGCTGCCTCCAAAGGCAGAGTGTTCTGGCAACTCGGTGCTTTCTGTTTCTGACGGAAGAGCTGCCAGGAGTGCTTGTAGGACCTACCCCCACGGTGCAGCCCTGCTGCCGCTGTCACTCTGCTGCCTTGCAAGTAGATGGCATGCCTACCCCCTGAAAGGTCAAAACATCCTGTAGTATTGCTCCCTGAGGGGAGCAATAATCAGGCAACTAATCTTAGGGCAAGACTGGCAGCTGAGAAACTTTATTTAAGCTTACTGGCTGGTGGAGAAAGGTGATAATACCCGTTCAGCTCTCGCTAAGAAGCTGAATGTGGCCTCGTGTGCAACCCTCAATAAAACATAAAGAATCCAAAATTTGTGTTCCAGTATGCTGTAAGTGCTTCATACAATGAAAATAGTTCTCTATAACCATTCAAGTCTATTACAGACCTCCCAAAATTTTTACATTTCAGTTGTTAAGGCAGCTCACAGAGCTCATGTTCCAATCGCAGTGTTGCAAAGTTGTCTTTGCAGATAGGCCTCTCAGAAGGTAGCTACAAACTCCCATCTCAGAACTGGTATCCCTGTTCAGACCCCCTCCTGAAACTCCTAGTAATTATCAAGTACTTTCCAGGTTTTATATCTACAGCAGGTAAGGATCTTACTCAAGGATCTTATTTGAGGTAAACTTTGAATGGCTCCTTTCTTTCTTTTTGCACATCATTTGGACCGATGCTAACACTGAGTGATTTTGTGCAGCCACTTCAGTTTTCTGACTTCTCAAATTTCTCTCTCCTTTTAAGAAAGGCTTTAATTCCAGTTTGACCTTAAATTGTTCCTGGAGTTTGGCCAGCTCCTTCCACAGGCAGCTGGGTTTTATTATTTCTGATGCAAACCAGTTCCTGCTCACACATTACAGCTTGCACCCTATCACATTTCCTAAGTACCTACTAGTTCTCAATAGTGTACTTCTGAATACAGAGAAATTCAGGTTAACTTTTGTTACTGCTACTGACTTTTGCGTGGGTCCTCTGAGTAACATCTTTTCTTGTATTCTCAACCCAATTCATGCTATGAGATACGTAATGCTTTTATCAACAGCCAGTAGATTATTTTTTGGCAAGCTGCCCTGAGCCTGATACCTGCGTCATATCAGTAGTTGACTTTAGTGCTCAGCATCTTTTCACATGTCTCTGAACAATCCATGTGCTACTGATTACATACTCTTACAACAGTTTTGTCCAAAAGCCAGTTTTTTCCCAATGGGCTGTGTAGAGCTAGGATTTAATTAAATAATTCCCAGACCCCTAACCTTGCTGCTCCTGAATTTCCTTACACATTTTTTATGTTTCTTTTTTAAGCAAAAGAGGGCCACCCTCAAACAATTCTACCAGAGAGTTCTGCTTTTTGTGCATTGATTCCTGTTTTACTGTTTACATTGCTACTTACAATTGAAAATCATTTCTCTTCTGATCTCTGCAGTGGTGAAGACAGTTTTGCCTGGTGTCCTACTGGTTAGTGAAGTGACAGAAGGTTATGGGCATTGTTCAAACTGCCTTGTCATTTTGTCACTAGTTGTAACCACTGGAGAGTTTCCTTTGTCCCCTGGAAGCTTTCACAATTATTAGTTACATAATCCACTTGCTTTTTTGTGTCCCACTGGCTGTGTGCTGAGAGCAAGTCTAGGATATTGGGAATCAACAGCTCTTTGCCCTGGCACAGCCTTTTCATCTTCGGTGTTTGCACTTTCTGTCTGAAAAAAAGTTCATCATACTCTCAGTCATACAGCAGATGACGTTGTTGGAAAAATAAACACTCAATGTGCTATTGTAAAAATAAAAGACGTTAAATAGTCCTTCCATTGTGTTTGTCGGGGGCAAAGCCTCAGCTGGAGTACCACATCCAGCTGTGTGGTGCATTTCAGAAGGGCTGTAAAGAGGAGGATAAGGGTAGGGATACAAAACACAATCTGCAAGGAAAGATTGAAAGAAATAGACTTATTTATTTAAAAAAAAAAAAGGCGTAACATAAACTTCAAGACTGAAAGTTATAAAGAGGAAATTAATTATCTATTCTCCACCACTTATATTAGACATTAGAACAGACTTTCTAGTGGTATGGACAGTGCTAGATGAGACTGACTGTGGAGCTTGCAGTGCCTTCATAATCACAAGCTTTTAAAAACTGTTAAGCAGCTGGTTTTCAGATGTAGTTTCAGTCTGGGTGATGCAACCCAAGCATTGGGATGGACTCCCAAGGATCTTTCCAGCCCATTTTTCTGTAATTATTCAATGACATTTCCTCCTCCTGCTACTAACATATGTCATATAAGCATACAATGACAACACAATTTAAGTTTCTAACTTCAATTCTGCTGTGCAGAATTCAAGGAGAAAGGAAAGTGAAAGCAGGAGTAGTGGTAAATATTATTTTATAGCCTTTTTAATTTTTTTTCTTTTTTTTAATAATCTGATTTGGGCTCTGCCATTAGCAAGAGCCAAAGGTCTTTATGGTATCATTGTTTTGTGGATATATCATGTTATTTGTTTTTAATGGGTAAAGGGTGAAGGAGCAGAGGGCAGTTCCAGCCTTTGAGGGTAAAGAAACTGAGGATAGTTCTGGGCTTTAGGTGGACAAGAGTCATACAGCATAAGGCAATTCTAGTAAATGTAAATCTGCAAACCATACAAAATTTTCTGAAAGTGTTGCAATCTTTCAGTAGGTCCTGGGACATTGATTTCTCCTGTTTTCTGAAACTCCATACAGAGATAATAATTTCTGTGTGTGTCACAGTGTTAGATTTGATGTTATTTGAATGAAGCAAATGAAAAGCTGTTAAAGTTTCTCAGATAGGAAGGCACTATAGAAGGCTTTTCGCTACTATAAAATACTTTCCAACCTTAACAGGTCATCTGTTGTCCTGTGGATTCTTGCTAAATAAAGATCAGTCACAGTTGCTTCACAGAGGTTTTTGTCCAGCATGGCACTGCGGCTAAACAAGTAGTAACTAGAAGAAACAATGCCAATTTGAATGCTGGTAGATGCCACTCAAAGAAAAGCAAACATTTTTCTATGTCCTACTAAAAACCAGGCAGAACGTGGTGTAAGATACAGCCTAACCTTTTCCATAAGGGAGATGATTCAATGTTGAATGAAGGACAGAGGGGTTGATGTGACACCAAATAACATTTTACATATGGTACATTTTCTGCCACTTTAGGTACATACCTTACTTGGCAGTACTCAATATCCAGGGGTAGTAGGAAGCATCTGCTGGGAAAACACGTATTTGTCGAAGTATCTGCTGGGGGAAATATATATTTGCACTTAACTATCCTGTGGAAGAGGAGTTGCAATTGAAGTAGTTCTACAGTAACAGAAATGTGACTTATACAAGACAATGGACAATGAAATGTGGTGGCAGGTGACCCCAAGACATGTCCTTCACAGTGCAGGATTTAGGTTGGTCAGAACACATAGCTGCCTATGTAGGAAAATTTCAAACTTGTAGTGCTGTTGCTTTTTAAAGGAGCCTCACTATTCTCTTTCCTGATTCCCAGGTTTTGATAATTTTCTCATAACATCTGCAGAATACTTTGCATTAAATCATTACCCAAATAATCCAGCTTTTCTTCTGTTTACCACAGTCTGGCTTTGGGTAACACAGCTTTTGCTATCAGAATTTGAATACCATTTCCTTCTTTTTAAATTTAAAAATGTGGTTTACAAATTTTTGTTAAATGATGCATTTAAGCAACATCACAATTTTTTAGAAATTAAAAGTTCTGAAAATGCAGGATGCTTTCTGAAGAAGTACTTTCTTGCTTTGCAGGCCTGCTAATCCAAAGCATGACAACACCAGAACTAACACTGTGTTTTGCCAAGATGATTGCTGTTAACCTTGAGCAACAGGGGTTATTCTGCACAGCAGGGGAAAACAGCTGTAGGATTTTGTCCTTAAGGTCGTCATCTGTCATGAAAAACACATCTTGAACAAGTCACTCGGGATCTTTAGTTTGCAGTGGGATTCTTTGCTGATGCTGCAAAGCAGCAGTCACAGGTAGGAACTCACATCTCCACTGACTCCTAGTAACAAAGCCTGGCAGAGTGGGAAAACTCTGCCTTTGACACTGTCTCCCACAGCATACTCCTGAAAAAGCTGGCAGCCCGGCTTGGACAGGGGCACTCTGTGCTGGGTTAGGAACTGGCTGGAGGGCCGGGCCCAGAGAGTGGTGGTGAACGGGGCTGCATCCAGTTGGCAGCTGGTCACTAGTGGTGTCCCCCAGGGATCAGTGCTGGGCCCAATTCTCTTTAATATCTTTACTGATGATTTAGATTAAGGGATTGAGTGTACCGTTAGCAAATTTGCAGATGACAGTAAGTTGGAGGGGAGTGTTGATCTGCTGGAAGGCTCTGCAGAGGGACCTGGACAGGCTGGAGAGTTGGGCTGATTCCAACAGGATGAGGTTCGACAAGACCAACTACCAGGTCCTCCACTTTGGCCACAACAACCCCCTGCAGTGCTACAGGCTGGGCACTAAGTGGCTGGAGAGCAGCCAGGCAGAAAGGGACCTGGGAGTTTGGATTGACAGGAAGCTGAACATGAGCCAGCAGTGTGCCCAGGTGGTCAAGAGGGCCAATGGCATCCTGGCCTGGATCAGGAACAGTGTGGCCAGCAGGACCAGGGAAGTGATTCTTCCCCTGGACTCAGCGCTGGTGAAGCCACACCTGGAGTACTGTGTCCAGTTCTGGGCCCCTCAGTTCAGGAAGGACATTGAGATGCTGGAGCAGGTTCAGAGAAGAGCAACAAGGCTGGTGAAGGGACTTGAGCACAAGTCCTATGAGGAGAGGCTGAGGGAGCTGGGGTTGTTCAGCCTGGAGAAGAGGAGGCTCAGGGGAGACCTCATCACTCTCTACTCCTCCCTGAAAGGAGGTTGTAGCCTGGTAGGAGTTGGTCTCTTCTCTCAGGCAGCTATCAGTAAGACAAGAGGACATGGTCTTAAGCTGTGCCAGGGGAGGTTTAGGTTAGATATTAGGAAGAAATTCTTTACAGAGAGGGTAATCAGGCATTGGAATGGGCTCCCCAGGGAATTGGTGGATTCTCCGTCCCTGGAGGTTTTTAAGATGAGACTGGATGTGGCACTTAGTGCCATGGTCTAGTAACCACAGTGGTTGCAGATCAAGGGTTGGACTTGATGATCTCAGAGGTCCCTTCCAACCTGGCTGATTCTATGATTCTAACTATTGTCTTTCTGGGGCTGAAGAGGTGTAGACTGCAGTGATAGAGACTCTGGCTTTCTGGGAAATATGGCAGCTGACATATTCAAACACCTCCCTCCATTTTACAGTCATCCTTCCCTACAGAGGATTCAGTGGATGCCAGCTTCTGGAGTCACTCATGCCTTGGGTGGCAGCACCAGCAAGCACAGCAATGTGGCCTCATAGCAGTAACAAGGGAATTCTGCAAAATGGTAGCACTGATGTAGCAGCTCATTGCCAGAAAGGAGGCTGCTCCCTTCCCTATCCGCATTTCCTTCCCATTCCCAGACACAGTTCTGGCCCTTTGCTCAGGCCTGTGATGACTCTTATTTGAATCATGAAATCACTGAGTTTACAGAATGCACCCATCAAACCCCAAGCTTCTGCCAGCTCATGGAGCTGAATTGGCCTCACACTGACCCCAGCACCAATGTAACAGAAGCAGCAGGAGTGCATGACTTGCAGTGTGTTCAGCCTGTTTGGAAGCATCAAAATATTAGGATGTCTCAGCATCTCAGAGGACTTAGCCACAAGTACCTGGCACAGCAAAAATGTTTGAGGGGTTGCAATATTCATCCTGCCTTTAACACCCCATCCTAATACCGCTAGCCTCCTGTGTGGTTTGCAGTGAGAGCAAGAGGTGGCATTAATCCCTGGACTTCGCTAACAAGCTTTTCTAACCCTCTTCAAGGTCAGAGAACAGAGACAAGGGCCTGGCTGCCAGCTGGACCATGTGTAAAACCTCATCCAAGGACTTTGGATGGACTCCTACAGTACAGCTAAAAATACAGAGTCTTAATTCATGCCAGAGGTGGGTTGGCCTTGTTTCAGATCTAAGGCCATGGGGAATCCAGTCCTGTTGAATCAAAGAACCAGCCTACAAATTTCCTTGCATTTCATTTCAAATGCAAAGCCGGGAAGAAGACAGGGAGAAGAGAGACAAAAAAGTACTTAAGAGTAACAGAGATGATCAAGAGGAGATAGTGGAAATAAAGACTGAGACAAGAGACATGAGGAGAACAGGCATATATAAATTGTGCAGAAGCTTTTACTGGTGCTAGACTGTCTGAAATGATGAGAGGTTTTTTTGTAAGTGAAAAGAATAAATGATCTTTTGAAAACAGATGGTCCGCCAGTTCTGTAATAGTTGCCGTGAGGATTAAGACATTTAGGTAGCTCGTTCCAAAGGAAAGCACTAATGGTAAAAGCTACTTCTGACACTTTCAGCAGTCTGAGAGCCTAAATGTTCCAAGGAAAGTAACTGGAGATGGAGTGGAATTTCCTGGAAGAGGTCTTGAGGGATCTTGGACGGTCACAGCACTGTGCAGTCACATTCCAGGAGACGCAGCATGGCCATCCTTCCAGGCTGCTTAGAAAGCAGGACTTAGGAGTAGATTATATACTTCCCCCTGGATGGAATTAAACTTTGTACGTTTGTAATATCTGTAAATTTTATAGGAAACTAGGCCAGCTTTTGTAGTTCTGAGACATCCTGGATTTTACGTGATTCCAAAAGACATACATCAATTGTTTTTATTATTTTTATATCTTTTATATTTTTATACAGTCCCTACCTGAAAGGCTTCTGTAGTGGAGGTAATTGTATGTGTATGAAAATGAGGCAACTATAGAAGCTCCACAACTTTTTACTAAATGTATCTCAGTAATATGCAAATGATGTTGATTGTCACTGCAGACTCCATTGTAACATTGAATTTTGGAGACTACAAGCAGGGTGCTCTGTACTTCTAAAACCTTGGAGTACAGAAGCAGTTCCAGAAGTAGGGGAACCCCGGAAGATGGCTTTTGATCAGTAAGTGTACGGCATCTGAAAGGAATGGAAGAGGTGAAAGAGTGGACAATGCAGTGTGCAATATAGATGATCGTACTCACTCCATATTATCCAGGACATCATAGAGTCATTTAAATGGTGTGGTTAAAGACTAGGTGGGAAAAATCACAGTGGTGTGCAGACTCCTGCAGCTCCACCTGGTTTATCTGACCAGAGCTCATTCAATTAGCTCAGCAAGTCTCTAATCAGCAAAAAAGCTCTTAGTTTAACCACTGCCTACATCACCACTGCAGAAGGAATTAGCTCCCAAACCGAGCTCATCTGACCATGTTAGCACATCGGAATATGTCAGTCTTTTCAATCTAAATGTTAACACCTAACTTCAAGGGTTTCAAGTATCACATTAGTTGTGTCTGAAAAACCCTCTAAACTTCGCCAGACACTGGCTCCTGGATACCCGCCCAGAAATGGTTCTAAGAATTTACTTGAGCTCTACACTGTGCTGTGATCCCCTACCAACTGTGATAGGAGACAGAGCTGCAGAAGCACTGACATCTTCAAAACTTCCTTTACATGTTGCAGGGGGACAGCATTAAGAATGGAATACTTGGCATGCTGTCACAAGTGCAGCACTTCTTGTAGCAAGAGATCAGAATCAGGATTCTTACAATGAAAGCTGTTCTGACTGTGCCACAGATTTTTTTGTTTTGCATTAGAAACAATGAGCATTATTTTTGCATTTTCATAAATGGCATTCTTGCTCAAAATCAGTTTACCCAGAAAGCTCAGCTTTTTATTTTTGTCTTATTAATTCTTCTAAATCCAACGCAAAATACATCAGTTCTCTGAAAAACAATTGGTCAGACAGGCCACAACAGTTTTCCTCCCATACAGTGGTCTGTCTCTCAACAATTTCAGCAACCCTAGAATGCATTTGCCAGATTTGGAGATATTTGCCATCTGCTGACAAGTAGTAACGGCATCAGGCCCTAGAGCTTTTCACTGAGTTCTTTCTCCTTCATTTTCCCTGTTTTGTTTACTTCAAATGCACTGAAAGAACTGGCCATGTAAATGTTAATGAATTACAGGCTCATTAAATGGGCCTAGGTTTGCCTCCAAGTTTTATAATAAATAATGGCCAGTCTTCGCGAACGAAGATTTGGGGAAAGGTCTTTTACCTTTCCAGCCTGCGCAATGGATTTTTTAGGTGAGACACAGCCTGCGCTGAACTGAGCCCACCCTTTAATCCTAAGGTTCATCTGCCGGGGCCAAGCAAGCTTGGACAATGGCAGTGAGGTCCTCAGGACGTAGGTTTGTTTAGAGTGACCTTCTCATAGATGGATGGCCTCACAGGGCTAACGAGCTACCATCTGCCCGGGGGACTTGGGATTCGAACCCGTGGTTGCAGCAGTGAGAGTCCTGCATGCTAACCACTAGGCCACCAGGGGTCTCCCTCCAAGTTTTAGCTGATCGCTTTTAGCCTTGTGAGCAAGGTACTATGAAAATTCTTGGAAAGCCAGAAGTTTGATTCTAGAGAGTGGTGGTGGGAGGCTGATTATTATTTTGTAATGTTCTCAGGCCATAACTCTTGGTAGCAAAACAGGGAAAAAAGTCTTGAATGAAAATCAAGAGCAAAATATTCTTTCTGGGAGGCCAGTGACTGCTCATGACTAAACCAAGGGTCTGGCCTTCAAACATTAGGTTAGATGCAGTAATGTGCACTAGCACTTAAGGTGCTGCTGCAAAAGGTACAGCTCAACATATAAAGTACATGACCTTTTTAGGGTACACCTAAAGACGTGCCATGACACTGACATTAGGTATTGCACTGTAAATACAGAGGTGTGTGTTTCTCTGAGCTCACAGAGGCTTTGCTCTGCTGATTCTAGTTGACTGTGGCTGTTGCAATGAGTCGTCAGTGGTGGCAAGGCACAATAGCAGTCACTCTGAATTTTTGATGACTCAGATTGGCTGGTTTTATTCGTACTAATGCACTGGTCCACCTTGGCTCCAGTATGTGTTAGTTTTAAAATCTTCTGAAGTGTAGACTGAAATATTTTCCGTCATGGAATGCCACATACACAGATATAGATACTCTCCACCCCACTTGCAAACATGAACTTTAAAAAGTACACCCAAAAGGGGACTCAGGAGCTCTGTGGGACAGGTAAAAAATTATAATAAATCTCCTCTGTCACAACTGCATCTTAGTTCTTGCTGCCTCTATTTTGAGCCCAGATTTGAATGTCTGAACTTTCCCCCAAGTGGCATAGAGCAAGTTCGTGCCAGGTTCCAAAACCAGCTCCAAGAGACTTCTCCTGACCGTAGACAAGAACCAGTGTAGGCAGTGTGACCTTACTGTGGGGTGAGTCTGCATCCACGTATTAAAAAATAAGTCTTTTGCTTTCTGCCTTGTGGTTCTGTAATTGCACTAATGGATTCATGTCTGAGTTCCTGCAAGCAATATGAAGAGAAAAAATACAGCACTTGTAAAATAAATGTGTGATCACAAGAATACTAGGAAAAGTAGTGCATACTAAAGCTGTTTATGTTTTTGTACAGAATGCATAAGGTCCTGTAGCAAATTTCTCATCACTTTCAGTAATATAGTACTGTATTTTATATCTACTGTAAATTAATCACAAACATTTGTTAACATAAATCTTGTCTACAGAATACAAACTTACTTACTTACAGAATACAAAATTACATGCCTTAATACATTCAAGACATTCAACATGTTAATTAATAACAACAGTGGTAATAATGATGATGCATCAGCTAAAATATTATGCCAACTCTGTTCGTACTTAATAATTCAGACTGTTCTTTTTCTTAGTTTAAAAATGCTCAAATGCACTTCCTTGCAGAGCAAGCACTGAAAAATAAACTGAAAATCATAGAACAATTTTCCTAAAGTTTTGCAAATCTTCATTGTTTGGTTTCATTTCCTCTTACTATACAGTATTAACTTAATGTATAGTAAGACAAACACAAGAATTTGTGTTTGAACTAAGTAAAAATAAAGTCATGGTGTCACTTGCCAGAGCATGAAAAATAAAACATTGAGTTGAAATCACAGCTCTTGTCTTCAAACTATGTGATTAAAAAAAAAACCAAACAACTATAGTCATCTTAATATTACTCCTGTATCACACACCAGACAAAATCTGAACACATGTATTCAACAGTCTTTAGCTCTCAGATGTCTACTGGACATTTGCATTAAAAGACTAAAGGACTTTCTCCATGAGTTAAATATGCAAGTCCAGGTGTGCAGTATACACAGTCTGTAGCTTTCATATTTTTCATATAAAAATTATTTATTATATTAGCTAACAGTAGTTAACATTGTATGCATAATTTCTATTCTTGGAGACGAATATAAGGATGATTACATATTGTTGAAATATTGTGGGGATAACACAAGTCTTATCTTTCTCCTCTTTGTGCCTTCCAGTAAATTCACAGCTATTTCTAGTTACAGTTTTTAAGCTAGTAGGTCTTTCATATTTATGATATAAAAGGGCAAATAAAGTACTTCAAAACTCTGAATACAACTGAAATTGCACTGATAGTGAAAAAAGGATGTAGCAGTGCCTGCTGCTGTTCACATCTCTGCAGCTGGGCTTGAGCAGCAGGGTGCAATGCTTTGTAATAGCCTTCTTCCTCGAGGCTTTAAAAGGATCTCATCCTGCACTTCCGAGCTGTTAGCAATGACTCTTCAGGGTATTTCTGTGTGGTCTGTTACTGCACACAGGTACATGTCATGAATAAAGGGACTAAAACCAAAAGATGGAAACCCAAATTGAATGCCAAGAGCAAGACCTAAGCATCACAGAAAGCATCTACTTCTGCTGAGAATCAGAAAATTACTTTGATTCCTAAATACAGATGTGCAGGTTTAGCCCTGAACACCCTAGAAAGCAGTGTGGCTCCAGCAGGGCTGGGACATGGGACCTCCTGACTGTCAGTCCAAAACCCAGCCCTTTTTCATGCTTCTCTGTCAATGTTAACATTTGCTAACTTGGGCCAAATGCCACACTGTGAAAACAAACCTTTTAGCTCTTCAAAGACCAAACTACTGCATCAGCATCACTGAAATACTATTATCATGGCAAGATCTCAGGTTCTCACTATCCATCTTGAATATCCGTGATCTCCATAGTTTTGTTTCCCTACCTATGGAAATAACATAATAATTTGTCAGAATCCTTGTGGGAATATTCTGTGATTCTGTGATTCTGAAACTGCATTACATCAGAAGAGAAGCTACGAATGAACAAACATATTTGGTCAATATATCTTCCAATCGTCATGGTTGTTTTCAGGAATGGAGAATATAATCAGAAATCAAGGATATTCTGAAAAATAATTTTCCTGGCCCTTAATTAAAATTCAACAATCAGAAGACCCAGCCTTTGTGTTTGCACTTTTTATGTGAAAACATTTTAAAAAAAAAGAAGAATTATAAGTAAAAATCACTGCCCTGAGCCTCTGTCTGCCTAGATCAAACTGCAGGTAGTAGAGACATACAAGTGGTCAGGTTGTTCCTCTGGCAAAGCTGACCCTCAGGGAAGCAGCTCGCTTATAAGTCGGGATTGCATGCATAAACTGAAATAGTGCCTTTTGTGTTCAGCAGCAGCAAAACTGTTCAATGAACTAATGGAGAAATTGCTATTTTTCTGTCTGCGTTTCTTATATGAAGCATGTGAGTGCAGGCCGTGGATAAAAGCCAAGTCTTTAAATAGAACTGGAGACCAGAAGAAATCCAGAGCAGATAATAAACTTAGATTAATGTAAAGAAAGAAAAACTGTCCCCACTTCCATGTCATTGCTCATAAGTACCTGGCTGGAGCTCGATCCTTTGCCTTGCCTCAGAGGAATTTGAAAGCACAAGCCAATTTCTATCCTGCTATTTAGGGGCCAACCACAGCTCTGGGCAGCACCAGCACACCCTACCCCGCATGCTCTCTCCGTGTGTCTGTGACACCCGCTGTACCCAAAAGCAGCTTCTCTGCTTCTCTCTTGGATGGTCAGCACAAACCCATTCATGAATAGTGAGGAAATGCACCAAAAAAGACAAGCAGAATAATTTACATATATTTGCTGTTCAGCATAGTGCATCTGTTACATGGTTTCCATATTCATGCCATTCTCAGTGGGGAATCATTTGCTTTGTGCTATAAGAGCATACACCCCCACACCTCCCTCTTTTCCCTGTGTTCACTTGCTCCTGTATGTATTAATTATTTCAGTGGGATTTCTTCCTGGTTCCATATCCCCATAGAGTAGTAATGATTTGT
Source organism: Neopelma chrysocephalum (assembly GCF_003984885.1). NCBI lineage: Eukaryota > Metazoa > Chordata > Aves > Passeriformes > Pipridae > Neopelma > Neopelma chrysocephalum. The sequence goes on along the minus strand of NW_020897694.1, from coordinate 7,852,391 downwards.
TCTATCAAGCCTCTCAGTGGGTGGATAAACATTACTAGCCTCATTATTAGCCTCATGGATGGAGCATATGAGACTGGAGGGTTACATATGGACTGCCATCACAGAGAAGAGTGGCTGTAAACACCAGTTTTGACACACAGAATTTCTCTCTTACCTCACAGATGCGTTCTGTGCTTCCACCCACACTGTTGAGCTTCTCAAAATTGAAGGACAGCATGACCTTTTAGGAGTAACAAGAAAACCAAACCTACAGGCACTGTGTGCATCATGGACACAGCGGGTTTTATTTTCAAAAGAAAAGTATGTATGCTTAACTTTGGATGTGCATATATGTCTTTTCTACCTCCTGATGCACTTTGTGTGCTTGTACACACATAATTGTTTGTGGGTTGAGGTGTCCACGTATGGCAGGATGTCCCAGATGAAAAATTTGCTGGGATTTAATGCCCAAGGAGCCACAGCTGAAGGAACACAGGACTAGACCATATCGCAGAACAACTCAAAAATAACACAAGGAGGGGGCCTGTGGCTGCCCAAAAGACTGCGGAGCATGGACATGATTTCTTGGCACAGCTGAAACAAAGCGGCCTGTCCTCACGGCACCTCTGTAATCCTTTGCTTACTCAGGGATATCCAACACCTCCTTGGCTGGGCATTTGAGGACAGTCATTAAACACTAAGGAAGCTGATGGCAGCTGAAGGACCTGACACATGTGAGAAGGGTTTTACTTGCTCTTTCAAATGCCAAAACCAGGTCAGAACTATAAGACAGCAAAATTAGACCAGGAGAAACCCTCAGGGCAGCAGCTAATGTACTTGGCATAGCTGGGCACTGATGAAGCAGAATGGGCAGTGGTCCTAACTCACCTCAGCACGGTCCCACAGTTTGCCAAAGGTTATTTCAGGCCAGAGAAACAGCCAGAGATGATTCCCTAGCCTCCTTATGATTTCCTTGCTCCCTCATCCTTTCTAGAAATGTCCTTCCCTGAAGGCTGCACATGATTGACAAGTTAATAAAGGGGATTCAAGGATACAGGAGATCATTTCCAAATCCCTCCCTGCAAAACCTACAAATCTATGCAGAGGAAGGTAACATCTCAGTGCTAAATTTCCTGACCTCCAGCAGTCCTTAGCTGAAGGGTTTCTTCCTGAGCCAGGAGTACTTGATATCCATTTCTGCATTTTTTCCTAATTGCTTTTGCAATATTTGAAACTTGTGGCATCCTCAAGCAGTAAGCTCCGCAGTATAACCACACATAGGGTGTTAAAAGTAGCCTTTTTTTAAGTCTTCTGAACCTGTCACCTCATCATTTTATTGATGTTCCTATAGTTCCTGTATGCTGAGAGGCAGGGAAAAATTGACCTCTTTTAACTTTCTCAGTGCTGCTGTTAATTTCAAAAGCTGCCATCACACCTACCTCCCCAAATATCTCTTTTTAAAGTTGATGTGTCCTATTCCAGATTAATATTTTACTTCTTGCCTCTCTTCTTGGTACCGGTCCTACTTTTATCATACCTTTTTGACATGGAGAGGCCAGGCCTGCACATGGCATTTGACATTTGAGCATACAGCAGTTATATACGAAAAAAAAAATATATATTTATTCTGTGTGTGTGTGTGTGTGTGTGTATACAGACATACGTATGGCAGGGATGTTTTTGGTTTTATTTTCTATTCCTTTCTTTAAATTTCATTAACAATTTAGTCTTCTGAGCAGCACTGAGAACAGCTCTTATGTTTTCACAGAAGTATCCATTATCACTTCAAGCAACTCTGCCCTGAATTGTATTCATTAGCTAAGTGACTTTTTGTATGTAAAGCTCCTTTAGAAATACAAGAGATGGGTTCGTTCTTCCATTTTTCGTCTCTCCCTACAGTATCACAGCTATGCAGATAGACTTCCATGTTCCCACTGGCCCAGTGGAGAAACCAAACACTGAGGAACACACTGGTTCATCCTGTGTGAAAGTAGTGACAAATAATACAGTTGGGGGTTTTTAAATAAATATGGAAACCCTGTAGCCAAGTGTCCATGTAGAATGAGGCACAATGAGCTTCATAAGGATCTGAGCATCAAACAGACCTCTAAATCCACATTAATGCAGGTTATGATCCATTCTATATTTACAACACTCACAGGAGAATCACAGAAAATCACAGAATATTCTGAGTTGGAAGAGACCCACAAGGATCATTGAGTCCAACTCTTAAGTAAATGGCTCATACAGGGATCAAACCCATGCCCTCGGTGTTATTAGCACCAGGTTCTAACCAGCTGAGCTAACAGGAGGGCCCAGGCCCCTTTTCAGTAAATGTTTGTTCTGCAGAGGAGGATGGAAATCTCCAATATCAGGAAATCTGAAAAACAAGGTAGGCAAACATCTCCCCAGAGAAGTGCATGTCTAACTAACCCTCTGATGAAAGAAGACTGGCTTATTGAACTCTCAAGGTCCTTTCCTACCCTTAACTTGAAGTGCTTCAAGTCAGCCATCTCACAGATAGATAAACAGATTGGCCCCTCTTTCCTCAAAGCACGTTTGTGGGGACAATTTGTATACGGTTTCTTCTACCATCCTTCCATTAAAATTCCCCATTTCATAATGGCTCTTACAGCACTGCCTTACCTTCCTAAAACAATAGAAACCAGAGCAATTCAAAATCACTCAGAAAAATGGGAGATAACTCCTAATCCTCCAATATATCCTTTGTTGCTCAGGTCCCTTTTTTTACAGAAGGGAGGAATACAGTGGACACAAAATCCTTATCAGAAAATAATAAATAACAAATCAGTCTTGGGATCTTTGAAAATGACAGCAGTATTTGTATATTGTACAGCTGACTAGTGTTATGACCTCAAGTTACTGGATTTCTGTTTAAAAAGATGTTTTCCAAAATGCAATCTTTTAGTCCTGTTGCCTGCTTTCCCCTACAGTATTTTAGAGTGATGCTTTGCACAACTGAGACACCAAAAGGTTCATCTACTCATTTCTTTATAATAGGTATCAAATCCTGCCATTCTGCTGGAGCATCTGCAGCAAAGTTTGCTTTCTAAATATAACTCTGTTCCTTATTTATTACCTGCTGGTAGTGTCAGAATTTTAGGGATAACACCATTAACATTCTGTGTGCTCTGATGATTATTTCTCTATTGACAAGACCGAGAGCTCATATAACAATGACCTAAACAGCACACAGCAATGGATCAAAATGGCAGAACTCAATTTCAGGCTTTAAAACATTTCTGAGGCAAATGACATTTTGACATTTGCCTCTAATGGTTAAAAACTCAAGAGACTCCAGCTCATCATGTGTGGACACTAATTATCTGGAGAGAATGCTATCTGTGTGCAGCACCCAGCTGGCCAGGAGCCCAGAGGGGCTGTATCAGTTACAGGCCCAAGACTGAATTTTACTTGTGCTGGTCCTGAGGCATTTCACGTGACATGGGAATGACACCCATGGAAAAAGCTCTGGTCTCCAACCAAGGTGAGCAGAGCCCTGCTTGCCATCCACCGGCTCCTGTCCCGCCATCTAGTGGGGTGTCTCCATATATCACAGGCACTCAAACAGTCCTACATCTGGCGTGAAAACACAGAGACCTAGCAGCGGGAAGTCTTCTTTGAGTCTTCTCGATGGGGATCGCTAAGTTAACTGAGGATACAGTTCAGCTCAACGTCTTCAGGGTGGAAAACTAGGCAGAGGCATTGGCCTTAGAAAAAAAAGATGGTTAACTTTGGAGCAGTGCCTGCAGATAGAAGTTGTAACCTTGGCTCATGTTGCAGTAAAACCAGCTGTGATGTGGGATGGAGCTGTGAGCTGCCTCACTGGGACCCTCTTCTCCCATGGCTCAGCCGCTGTGTTTGGGCTCTGGCCTGTCCCTCACTCCCTGCCTGTGCTGTGCTGCAGCCAGGCTGTGTCTGACCCTGTGCCTTGCTCATCCCAGCCCTGGCTTCACTTCAGATCCTGGTCCCACACTGTTGGCCTGGCTGGGGCACCATGGGGTGAGCTCTTGTTGAGGAGGACACTTCCCCTGCCCACCTCACCACCACCCACACTCCCAGCTCCCCTTCCCTTATGTAGTAGGCCCAGCTGCTCCATGGGAAGTCAGCTTGCACTCACTTAACAAAGAGATATAGTGGTGAGCTATCTCTGCTGTGGAGGTTAAATAGGATAAATTCCACTCCCATTCTTTGCAAAACAATCAGGGCAGGTGTGCACTGATTTTTTTTCTGTGGATGAATTTATAAATTTTCCACTCTGGTGTAAGATCAGATCTCTCTGCAGAGAGAGAGCCAGGCTTACTGCTCACAGATTAAGCAAAGTCCCAGCAAGCACAATTAATTAAATTGCTGCTCACCTTTCCCTTAGGTTTGGCATGGAGGGAGCATACATCTAATCTGAGTCAAAGGACTGTACCACATGTAATTTAAATAGGACTACAGTAGGGACTCACTAGGATTAAAGCTCTTGGCACTGTAGAACCTGAATGCTTCTCCCTCTGAGCACCTGTGATTTCTAAGCAGACTCATCTTGCCATGCAGGACAACAAACACATTCCTCTCTCATAACATCCCTTTTCCAAACCCTCTTGTTCATTCTGGATAGGGATATGAGGATATTATTTTTATCCCAATTGTGTAACCAGTCTAAACAGGTGTAAATGACAGCACATAGTTCACCTAAAAATCACTGGGTGAAGAATAGAGCTAGAAAGGAACTAGAGGCAGCCTGTCCCTCTATTGTGGGGCAGAATCAACCGTTATCTGTCATTAATGATGGATTTAACATGCTTTCTGATCTCACATGAGCAAGTTTCTAGACTATTCTCAAAATAGGGACAGAGACTCATAGAATATGCTGAGTTGGAAGGGACTTGCAAGGATCATCGATTCCAACTCTAGAAGTAGGTAGACAGGCTGTTCCTTGCTTCTCTATTGGCTGTACTGGAAAGCATTTTCAATGCCTAATCTAAAACTCCCTCACAGCAAAAAAACCTAACTCATATTTCTTCTACTCATTCCCTCTGCTCTTCTGAACCCTTGTTGATCAGTCCATACCTTTTTAGAAATGTGTTGTTAAAGTTTAAGTCAGTGCTTTAGGAGATACTAGCAGCACCAAACAGAGCTCAGCTTCTCACCTCGTACAACAGATGAGGTTTCTTACACATGACATCATCACTTATCTACTCCAATATGGTGTGGGCTTTTCTCAAAACAGGTAAAAGGGACATTAGGAAATTTTTTTTCACCAAAAGGGTAGTCAAGCATTGGAACAGGCTGCCCAGAGAAGTGTTTGAGTCACCATCCCTGGATGTATTTAAAAGACATGTATATATGGAATTCAGGGATATGCTTTAGTGGTGGACTTGGCAGTACTGGGTATACAGTTGGACTCGATGACCTTAGTAGCCTTTTTCAGATTAAATGTTTCTATGCTTCTATGATTCTGGTTCGGCTTTGGACCCACCAGTATCCCAGATCTTTTCTGCAGAACTGCTGCCCAATTCTCTGTCCTGTCTGTAGCTGATCATTTCTGCTCTGCACGCCAGAGCACAACACAGGGCATGCATACAGAGCACATCATCATCTCAGTATCCCCTGGCATGTGCCAGTGGCAAAAGCCTACAGCAGAGCAGAGGACCGGGACAAAGCAGCACTTCCCCCATGCACTCTCTCAGTTCCTCATAGTGTATGGCTCAGAGCTTGCTTAAATGTTGTGTTGCATCCATGTATTTAAAAAGCTTTGACAGATTTTCCTTTAGTAAATCTGTTTGACTGCTCATTGTCCTGTTGGCCTTGTCCAAGTACCTTCTAACAATTCAGGCCTTTTGTCCAGCATGTCAAGATCAATTTTAATTCTAATCTTAATCTCCAATACACTTCGGGTCCTTCCCAACCTAATGTTATCTGCAACCTTAATGAATGCACCCTCTATTCCATCAATCAGCACATTAGTGAGACACTGACTAGTAGCAGACCCAAGGAGCAGGTGCAGGCCTTTCTCCACAGCTCTTGACTCATGGGGATGTCTATAAGGTTACCAAGTCTAAAACTGTAGGTAAGCAGCAGCTTGCTTCAAAGTATTATCTTGGCAATTGCAGTTCTACTTTTCCTAAAAATGCAGTAGTTGCAGTGCCAGCTGACATCCTCACACATCCCAGGGCAGGGTTTAGGTGAGCTGACCTGGTGTATGTAATGCCACAGATAAAAGGGGTTTGTGGCTGCACAGTGACCTCTGTGTCCGTTCGAAGAAGTGCAGCAGCCATCAAGCAAAACAGAGCTGTGAGTGTACAGCCAAGGAAGATGCCAAGGATTTTCAGAGACTCAGCTGCAACAGGAGGAATTGTAAATACTGAAAAAGGGTAAGAACACCTGCATTCATTCTGCATGCAAGAGGGGTTGTTGCTGAACTGAAGACCTTTCTTATATTCTAAAAAGTGATGCCTTTGTTTGGGGTATCTTCATCTATCTAGTCCAGTCTAACATAGTCTGTTATTTGTGAATAGATCACACCAGGTAAGCTACACTGATGATCAAAGCTCACCTCTTTCAAATATTAATCTGGGCTTCTGGCTTTGTACACTGTGTAGATCTTAAGTACGAATTTTGGCTCGAGATCCAAAACAGTCCAAGGATTGCCAAGAACTGAAAGGCTGGCTATATTGCATAACCTAAACTCACCTGAAAGAAGCAGACTGATGGCATCGCTTTTGGAGTTCAATTCCCAATTAATAAGAAGGTTTAACACCTAGTGATCAATCTTTATTGCCCTGAAATGCACTGGGGAAAGAACTTGATCAAAACCAGTTAAAGCAACTGTTTCCACCTGTGTGGATAGTACAAGGGGATACAAAGTTACAGCCCCTGTTTCAGTCCTAAATTCCAGCCAGGTTTGTGAAGAAACAAGCTGATCATAGGCATATCATGCATCCTCGCTCCTAATGCCGGGAGCTGCACTGGGGAAGGGGACACTGGGCACAGACTGTCCTGACAGCCTCTCTGCAGCGCCAGGGCTTGTTCAGTCATTTAGTCTTCAATTTTCCAGTTTCTCTCTACCAGGATATATGTTTATATTCTTAGGAGGCCCTCCCCTGCACTCAGCAAATGATGTAAAATATCACCACTACTATGTGACTTTCACAGCCTTTTACAAGGGTTAGAAGAACACATTGGTGCCGTCCCTTATGTCACAGCCCAGCATCACCGCTCTTCCTCCAGCCTCACTTCTCATTTATTTCCACTGGTTGCATTTTCCAGGAGACTTAGCTGCAGGCAGGATCTCCTCCCTTTTCTTACAGCTCGATGGGAGTTGCCACAGTGGGCTGAAAATGTACTGTTTACTTAGGGAAAGAATGGCATAGTGTCAGCTGTCATGTGGCATTTTAATCCAAGACACAATTAGTTTAGCACAGTCATATCCAGATGCTAATACTTGATGAAAGTAACACTGCAATAATTCACAACTAGCTGAGGTGTGGCTTCCATGAGAAAGGCTTCTCGTGACACTCTGCACACACCTGCCTAGAAAATCCTCCTCGAACACTATTAAAAGACTCGTCTATAAAAGCACAGGATTTCCATCAGTCCTTGGGGACTTACACATCCCCAAAGATGAGGTGCGCTGTCAGGAAAACCTGTCACATCATTTTGGATGTCAGTCAGCAACTAAAAAGGTGGAGGAAGGGAGGTACCACCGTTTTAACCTACTACTCTGGAACATATTAACTCTAGCTAGATGCAAGAAGTGCTTGAAGAGGCTGCCTGCACAGAAAGCCAACTAAAATATTGCTAACTTAGTCCTGGGATTTATTCAGTTTTCTGAGTTTAAATCAGTTTTAGAAGCAACTCAAGTGAAAAGGATGCAAAACCTTTTCGACACTTCTAGTCTCATTTAAAGCTTGATGAGCTTGATACTGATTTAGCTTAACTCCACATCAAACTGGTGTTCACACAGGAGTCTATTTAACAGATGCATTTTTAAATAGTATCTCACATTTCACAATTGCAACTCTTAACATAGACCTACAGGCAAAACAACCTGAAGGTCCATCTACCTTCACATTGTGTTAAAGGATTTCTGCCCCGACTCCAGTAAAGGGATGAAACAATGAATTTGTAAGAGGTTTCCACACTACTGTAGAAATATTCATTTTTCTAGAGCAGTCTCTTCAAAATAAAACCAAATTGAAGCACACCTACTAACTGGATGTTTTTAGCTGCACATTACACTATGTAGAAGGAGCCAAATGTTCCCCTGTCACTCAACCCACTGCTAAAGATGTAAGTTGCTCTTTTTCTACTGTGGTTTGTAAAAAGAGGGGCTATCTTTTATCAGGCCAGATGTCACTGAGAAAAAAAAGACAGATAAGCTTTTGGGCAGAAGCCCCTTCTTCAGGCCTGAAACAGCAACGGTATTCTTGAAGGTGAAAAACAGCAGAGAATGACTTATATATTTCATTAGATTATGTAAGCAGGTAGACCATCTGAAAAAAAAGGGCACTGATATCTGGAGCAAAGGAAGGAAGAGCAGGGGAGGAGATAAAACAGGAGCTCCTCTGGCACACACAAAGAAAGCAATGAGTAATTTACTGCCTGAGGATGGTGAGGGACAGGGAATTGTATGCTGTGCCCTGGTGTCTCTGTCAAGTCCAAGATCATTATCAGCACTAAGCGTTTTAGGTCCCATGATGTCTTTTGAAGGTAGTTTAGCAATGTCCCCTAAGAATCAGGGTTCAAGTGAGGTCTGGATTTATTTCAACTGTGATGGGCTGCTGCAGAAAAGGATGTCCAAAGGGGGAAAAAAGGTCTAGGAATTACTGTCCTTCTGCCTTTCATCTCGACCCTGACTGCTGGGCTAAATCTCACTTATCCTTGGAAAAATATACCTGCTCCAAAAATCAACCACCCCTGTCACAAGTGCAGAAGCGGTGTCTCTGAACACACCCAACTTGATTTACCTGAGGGAGTAATAACAGAAAGAGTCTAATGGCTTCTTAATTGTTTGCCCATTTGAAAAGCATCACTTATTTGGAGAAGGTGCAGCACCCAGTACAGTGAATGAATGTCCATGTCCCAGTGTCACTGCCCTTGTAAGGGGTCTGGAGCCCCTCAGCAGTGTGTGAGCAGGGCTCACATTGTGGCAGTCTGTCCAGATGATGGAGATCACGATGAGGAGGCAGCAGCTGGAGGCGGCCAGGACAGCAGACACACACACACACATGCACACACCTGCCAGGCTGCCCATGGAGGTGACACCCGGGCTCTGGTGGGACACGGGCAGCAGTACTTCCCCAGGGTGTCTGGGAAAGACTGGGAGCACTTCTCCTTGGAAAGTCAATGTGTAGGGATAGGTACAATTTCAGAAGAATTTGTGATGGAAAGCTAGAACTTGATTTCGCTTAGGAAGACTGTAAAATGCCTTCTCAAATGGGTTAGATGTGGGGTTTTTTCCTTCCTTCTGCATTTCAGAGAAAGTTGCAGGAATAAGCTGTGATCAATCTTTCTCTCTCCCTGGTATGCAGAGAGATAACATGTTTGCAGGCATGTACAAGGCCTCCTCGGGCCAGAGAGGGTGGGGGAGGAGAGAGAAAAGATACAAAAAGCCTTGGAGAAGGCGGGGCATTGCCTTTTTCCCTAGGGGCCCGGTATGTGCAACATCGTTAAGAAGTGGTCCTTGCATCTGAAATAAACCTTTTTTTAATCCTTCCACTGCCTTGGCATTCTTGTTTTACCTTACAGTATTTATGAGCATGCCTATGTTAAATGGGAAACTGGTTTGGAATATGGGGATGCAAAGATGTTTTATAATACCACAGAAAGAAAAGAGAGTAATTCTCTCCCTGGAAAAAAAATTGAGGAAAAAGTGAATGCATAGATATGCCCAAAAGCTGCTTCCATTTTGCACCAACTGGAAAAAAAGAAAATGTAAATGTGATCAGCCCAGCTCAGTGACTGTGTAATGAGAAATGGGCCAGGGATGAGACATCCCAGAAACATCACAAGAAGCTAGACAAAAAGAAAAGTGTTACCGAGAGGTTAAAAGATTAGAAGAAAGAGGAAAATTGGTGTTGAAACCCATGAAATGCAAGGACAGGTGATGAGGGAGAGGCACCAGCCCTGCTCTGGCATGGGGCAGGACTGGCTGCTCTTCAGAGGTCCCTGCCAGCCCTGACCCCTTCTGACTTGGGAAGGATGAAACCCCCTTTCCCATTTTGCAAGTTGAATATGAGTCAGCAGTGCCCTGGCAGCCAGGAGGGTCAACCATGTCCTGGGGGACATCAGGCAAAGCATCACCAGCCGGTCAAGGGAGGGGATTGTCCCACTCTACTCTGCATTGGGGCAGTCTCACCTTTAATATTATGTGCAGTTTTGGGCACCGCAATGTAAGAAAGATATTAGGCTGTTAGAGAGGGTCCAAATGAGGGCAATTAGGATGGTGAAGGGCCTTGAGGGGAAACCGTATGAGGAGCGGCTGAGGTCACTTGGTCTGTTCAGCCTGGAGAAGAGTGAGGGGAGACCTCATTGCAGTCTACAACTTCCTCACGAGGGGGAGAGGAGGGGCAGGTACTGATCTCTTCTCTGTGGTGACCAGTGACAGGACCCGAGGGGATGGCCTGAAGTTGTGTCAGGGGAGGTTTAGGTTGGATATTAGAAAAAGGGTTCTTCACCCAGAGGGTAGTTGGGCACTGGAACAGGCTCCTCAGGGAAGGGGTCACAGCATCAAGCCTGAGAGTTCAACAAGCATTTAGACGATGCTCACAGGCACATGGTGGGATTCTTGGGGATGGTCCTGTGCGGGGCTAAGGGTTGGACTCCGATGATCCTGATGGGTCCCTTCCAACTTAGCATATTCTGTAATTCTATGATTTTTTGAGATGAGGTCTCACAGAGCTCCCTGCCCTCCTTGGCACACCCTGCCAGGCACGGCAGCCCTTTTTGGAAGGGTCCTCACCTGCTCCACCACCGCAATACGCGGCAAAGGATTCGGAGGTCCCCTGGGCGGCACCGAAGCAGAGGTGGGGAATCCCACACCAGCCTCCCCTGTGGAGCGGAGGCGCTGCGGAGGAGCAGGCGAGGTGGATGCCGCGGTTCTCCCAGCCGGCGCTGCGGGAGCGTCCGAGGCCGTGTCCCCCTCCCAGGGCGGTCCCGGGAGCGGCCGCGCGGGGGCGCCCCCCGCAGCGGGGCGGGGCCATGCGCAGTGCGCGTGCGCGGTGACGCGCGGGGCCGTGCCCGCTATATGAGCCCCGGCAGGCGCTGACTCGGCCTTTTCCGCCCCGCTCCCGCCCCGCGCCCGGGTCGCTGCGCTGAGACCCCGCGCCCCCGCCGCCCCCCCGCCGCCGCCATGATCATCTACCGGGACTGCATCAGCCGTAAGGGCGCGGGGGGGGGGCTAGAGGGGCGCGGCGCGGCCGGGAGCGGCGGTCGGGCGGGTGCGCGGGGTGGGGGGGAGAGCGGGCCGGGCCCGGGCGCCGGGCCTGGCGGTGCCGCCGCGCATGTGCGATGCGGGGCCAGGCGGGGGGGGCGCGGGGGCCGGAGCGGGCCGGGCGGGGGTGCGGGCAGGCAGGGGCTGACCCTGTGTATGCGTGTATGCGTGTCCCCGCAGAGGACGAGATGTTCTCGGACATCTACAAGATCCGGGAGGTGGCGGACGGCCTGTGCCTGGAAGTGGAGGGGAAGGTGAGTGCCCGCCCGCCCCGAGGGAGGGAGGGAGCGGGGCAGGGATGCTGCGGTGACTCTTGGCCGGTGGGGAGCGGGGATGGCGTCCCTGCGAGGGGCCCGAGGGAGGGGTGACCCACCACGGCCCGGTGCCTGTGCCGGGGCAGGGCTGGCTGCTACCCCGGGTGGTGCCTGAGAGAGCCCGGGTCAACCAGGCTGGAGTGTAATGGAGCCTGGGTCAGGCACCAGGAGAGGCGTCTGGCATGGCAGCCACAAAATCATAGAATGGATTGGGTTGGAAAGGACCTTAAAGATCATCTAGTTACACCCCCCTACCATGGGCAGGGATGCCTTTTGCTAGACCAGGTTGCTGAAAGCGCCATCCAACCTGGCCTTGAACACTTCTGGGGGTGGGGCATTCACAGCTTCTGTGGGCAACCTGTGTCAGTGCCTTACCACCCTCACAGTAAAGAATTTCTTCCTAGTGTCTAATCTAAACCTGTCTTTCAATTTGGACCTGTTCCCCCTTCTCTGGGAGATTAGTGCTTAGGCTGCAGTCAGGTTCCTTGCACTGATCTGTGGCTCTGGAGTCATGTCCTGCTCTCAAGTCATAGGTGTGTAAGAGTGGTAGCATTAAGGTTTTTTGCAGAGCCGTTAAGTTTTTTGATGTCTCTAAATCCAGATGGTCACCAGGACAGAGGGTCAAATTGATGACTCTCTAATTGGTGGCAATGCCTCTGCTGAAGGTCCAGAGGGAGATGGAACAGAAGCCACGGTCATAACTGGTGTTGATATAGTAATTAACCACCACCTTCAGGAGACCAGCTTCACAAAAGAATCCTACAAGAAGTACATCAAGGATTACATGAAAGCGTAAGTGTTGGTAGGCTTTTCCTTTGAATGGGATTACAGAGTTTTTGCATGGTTGAGATTTTAAAAACAGCATTGGACATATTCCTAGTAGGTGTTAGTTCTGATACAGGTGTGAAACTGGCTGTAAACTTCAGCAATGTCTGAATACTTGGCAGAACTGGAGCTCCAGAGATTGATGCTGGAATATCTGGGTTTATCTTGGCTGAGGTAGAGGACCTGATCACATGCTTTAGATCTAGTTTGTAACCTTGCTGTTTTCTTCTGTATTTTTTTTATGACAAACCTTCCTGTGGATGGGAGTGAGGTGGTAAAGAAAAGCTTTCTGAAGCTTTTCTAAATTGGCAAATATCTAACAAATGTGTGTGAATGGGACTTTTTGCTAATTCAAGATGTACTTTCTGTTCAGTGGATTGCTACTAAAGGTGAAAACTTTTTGTGACACTGATAGAAAGTGTTCTTGGTGCTGTGGAAATGACTTGCTGATTTTTGTCTACGACTAGCCTAGAAGTAAAATGACCCTGATACGAGTGGCAGGCACTGTTCTGCTATTTCACTAGCAAAATTAAATTTAAATTTGGGAGCTTTGAAAGGGAGTGGGGGGAAAGCAAAATTAAAGTTTGATAGTAACTGTTTCTGCTATGATGTGGCTTTACACAATGAAGTTAAACTAGAATATGTTTTCAGAGTTTTGATATTTTTTTCCCCCCTCCAGAATCAAAGCCAGACTTGAGGAACACAAGCCAGAGAGAGTAAAGCCTTTCATGACAGGGGCTGCAGAACAAATCAAACACATCCTTGCCAACTTCAAAAACTACCAGGTAACTTGTCTCCTTACCGTAGTATTGCAGTGTTACAAGCTGATTCACCTACTGAACTGGCTTGTTGAGGATTTTGAGTGCTCCTGTTGTGAGGATGTCTAACTTGCTCTTCTCTGAGACTTAGGGAGAAGAAACAGCAAAAGGGTGTTAGGTGTTTGGGGATCTCATTTCAGCTCATAATGCTTGTAGTTAGCTTGTAGTTGTTATTGTGGTTTAGGGACTGTGGAGTTAAGACTTGAAGTGTGGATCACTTTGGCCCTTGCTGAGTCTTACACTGTTCATAGCAGTGTGGTAAAATTATAGAATCACAGAATGGTTTGATTTGGAAAGGATCATCTAATTCCAATCCCCATGCCATGGGCAGGGACACCTTTCCCTAGACTAGGTTGCTCATAACCCCATCCAACCTGCCCTTGAACATTTCCAGGGACGGGGCATCCACAGCTTCTCTGGACAACCTGGGTCTATGCCTCCCACCTTTTACTTAAGAATTTCTTCGTAATATATAATCTAAATTTGCCCTCTTTCAAGCCACTCTCCCTTGTCCTATTGCAATGTGGCTTTGTAAAAAGTCCCTCTCCAGACTTTCTGTAGCCCCCTTTAGGTACTGGAATGCTGCTTTGAAGTCTGCCTGGAACATTCTCTTATCCAGGCTGAACAACCCCAGTTCTGTTAGCCTGTCTTCACAGGAGTGGTGCTCCAGCCTTCATCGTTTGGCCATCCTGGACTTGCTCCAACAAGTCCACATCCTTCTTACCTTGGGATCCCAGCTCCAGAGCTGGATGCAGCACTCCAGGTGGGGTCTCACCAGAGCAGAGGGACAGAATCACCTCCCTCAACCTGCTAGCCGTGCTCCTTTTGGTGCAGCCCAGGATAGTTGAATTCCTGGGCTGTGAGTGCATATTGCTGGATCATGTTGAGCTTTCTGTCAGCAGTACCCCAGATCTTTCTCCTCAGAGCTTCTGTCATACCATTCTCTGCCCAGCCTGTGTTTGTGCTCAGGATTGCCCTGATCCAGATGTACGACCTTGCACTTGGCATTGTTGAACTTGATGAGGTTCCTATGAGCTCACCTCTCAAGCCTGTTCCTTTGGATAGCATCCTTTCCCTCCTGTGGTACTAAAATGGGCAAGCTGTGGAGAGCAAAATCCCTGCAGCTGGTCAGGGAGACTTTTAACCTGAACTTAGTGACTTTGTACTGTTCTTGTATAAAAATGCATTTTCTCCTGGTAATACCTGATTAAATGTCTCAGTAACACATTGCTTTGAAGTTCTTTGTAGGAGAGAACATGAATCCAGATGGTATGGTGGCTCTCCTGGACTTCCGTGAGGATGGTGTAACCCCATATATGATTTTCTTTAAGGACGGCTTAGAAATCGAGAAGTGTGTAAGTACTGCCCTGAATTGGGTGAATGTGCCTAACTACATGATGAGCTCCTTCAGTGCAGCACTTGTTCTCTCTTATCCCTGTGTAAGTTGAACAGTAGCCATGAGTTTAAAAACTTAGAAGTCTGTGTACCAGCCTATTTGGTGCTTCATATGCAAAGTGCCTGAAACTTCCCTTGAATGCTATTAGCTTGTACTAAACGGGATGTAGTGTCACAGGAGTGATTCATGGTGACTTAATGGCTAAGGAATGCAGAAGGAATTGCCTTGGCAAGATGTGTGTAATTGGGAATGGTTTTAAACTATTAGATGAAAGACAGTGTGCTCTGATATGAAGCACTTGTAGTTCAGATCCCTCTGATGGGGTTTAATTGTGCACTGCTTTGCTTGGTCACGTTCCTTAATCTGATGCCCTTATTTTTTTATGCAAGAACTGTCAGTTTAAATGTTGCCCTAAATTTTGGAACACAGTAATACTTGATCAAGTATTTAACCTTATTCTCTCTGGAATCTCCAACTACCTGAGCTCAAGACAGCTCCTGTGGTCTACTTTAACTACTCTATATTGGAATGTGGTTGCAACAAAACAATATTTGGCTCCCAACACTTGTGTTCTTTTGCTTATTTGGAGAACTGTGGAATTAAGTGCAGTGTGGGATCACCCGTTGCTTTGCCCAGTCATTGTGGACTTATGAAGTCTGTTAATAGCCAGCTAAATTTATCTGTAAAGCCTCTTAAAAACTTTCTGGTATGCAAATCATGTAAAGATGAGCCAGCTTGTAGTGTGGAGCAGTAGGCAAACTAAGGAATGCTTTTATTGGCCAAAACAGACCTGGCACCTCCCGCAACCTGATGGAATGGTGATGTTTGTCCTGGGCCCTAGAACAGGCCAGACCTAGAAGGCACCTCCTTGGGAGCAGGAGCTTGTGTGCATCTTTTCTACGGGGCACACCTTTTGGATGTGCAATTTGGGTAACCTACATCTGCTTCAAGATAGAGTAAAAGAATATTGACAGGATATTCCAGTTTTAAGAGAGTACATTGTATGCTTTGGTACTTGTTTAGGAAAGGGTATGAATGAGTATTCTGTCCAGCTTGCTCAGCAGCTGATTGGTGCCAGGTGCTCTGTATGATTGTAAAAGTGATCAGCATCCTCTGATAGACCATGGGCACTTTTCCTGTTGCTCTCTGGTTTGCACTAAGATGCAAAACCAATTTCCTTGCGCTTTCTGCCTGCCTGACTGTGGCAGCCCAGATTGAATTAGGGAAAACACAAATAAGTTGTAGGAATTTACTGTGACTGTGGTGACCCTTGAGCTAACACTTGCTACTCTTGTTTCAGTAACAAATCAAACAGTATGGTTTTGGATCACTTGTCTTCATAGCTGGCTGCTGTTTCTTCTTCATCGGCACACCACCAGGAATCGGCAATGTCTAACAACTGGACTGATGTCATCTTGAGCTTTATTCACTTATTTTGACCCTGATTTGGAGTGGAGGCATTGTTTTGAAAAACAAAAAAAACATCTATCATGTAGGTTGTCTAAAATAAAACTCATTTAAACCCATTCTAGGTAATGTCTTTTGGTCTGATGTGTTTCTTAAGGTGACTCACAGGAGAGAGTGCGCCAGGGATTTGGTACTTTCAGTAGCATAGCCTGGTGCTAGTGTGCTACAGCTGGACTGTTTCCAGACAGATTTCACAGTTTGCCTGTGGCTCTGGAGTGCAAGAGAAGGCTGAGGTCAATAAGGCAAAGTCCAAGAAATGTCATAATGGAATGAACCACCTTCATCTTTCATGATTGCACAGACTTATCTCTGGAAAAAAAAAAGAAATAATAATAAAATCCCAGAACGGAATATGTGCTATTCAAACTGAGTGCTGCCTGAACTTCTTTGTCAGACAAGAATACTCGAGTTTGTCCTCAGTTCTGGTATGGCTCCAAGATCAAGGTAGGAGGATGACTGGAGGGAGCAGGAGTCTTAACACCGGCACTCTCTGAGCCTAGGTACTGGGAACGTGGGGAGAGGGTGAAATGACTAGGTTTTCTAACACAGCCTGGCTGTGGTACTGGCTCCTTTGTCCCTTCAACAGCTGTCAAATACAATGTTAACTGGAGCTCTGTCGAGTTGCAGGATTTGAGGGGTTTCTGTATTTGACCTCCTGGAGAGAGCTGTTGGAATGGCCTAGCCCTGGACTTCCTGCAAACCAGGCGCACCTCTGCTTGAGACCTGAGTGTTTATAAAATACTGTTCCTGCTGTATTCCTTGTTACGAAATGCATCTGTTTGACAGACCTGGAGCAAACGGCCGTTGCTTCTCTGGTTCTTTCTGAGATGCAACAGTAAAAGGTTCCTTGCGCTTTCTACCTGTCCAACCCTGTGGCAGTTTGGATTGAATAAAGGAACACAAATGCCTTCACAGCCCTGGCTGTCGCTGCTGACTGTGCCTGACCAGGGATGTTGCCTTGAACTGCAAATGATTAACTTTTTTCCTACTGCAGCAATGGCAGAGGCATAGGAGGCTAAGGTGCCTGAAAGGGGAGGGCATAGCCCACTCACCAGCTGTGAGTTTTTGCATCTTCGCTGTCTTGTGTCAGTTTTTGGCCCCTGGTACTGTAGGGTGGAGGTGGAGGTACGTTTCTGCAGAGGTGAGATAGATGTGGCAGCAGGCTGGGAGGAGTGAGAGACTGGAGGAGGGAGTGGAGTGTGCCCTAGTTATCTCTGAGGTTCCTGCCTGGTTAAATACATCCTATTTTAGTTCTCTGGGAACTTAAATTTTTTTTTTTTTTTTTTTTTTTTTTTTTTTTTTTTTTTAGCTTTCCCAAGAAACAATCTTGGGCCAGCTGAGCTTCTGGATGAGGTACAATTATGGTGTAATCTGCCTTCACTGAATGGGGCTGAAAGACAGGGAGGCAGGTTCAAAGCCTAGATTAAATCACTGGGTTGTCTCTTGCTTTCCTTGCAGAGGATTTGTTTAATGGGACCAGGTGAGGATGTTATCTTTCCTGTTGCATCTTTGTTAAAAACTGGGAGGATTAAAGGAAAGGGAGAGGAAACAGGTGCTTAGTTGAGCTTCTCAGTTGAGCTGAAGTTAGTGTAGGCAGGGCAGTGCTGGTATGGCTGTGCAGCCCCTAATAGCCCTGGCTCCCATTTCCAGTGAATCATGTTTAAAACTGCGAGGAGCTGATATGTGGGAGTAGAAATGGCTCCTCCCCCTTCCTGGCTGGTTATACCGAGGCTGGGAGCTCTGGGCACCAGCCCGGAGCAAATTGCCACATGGCACCTGTGTACAGCTGAGGTGCTGCTTTGAAAAGCAGGTGCTTCAAACCATGATGAGCACAGCCTTGCTGTTTGGTTGAATGGCAAATTGTGTGTCATCCTATCTGTCTTCCAGGCTAATTGGGGTATTTAATTGGTGTGGGCAAACATACCTAACTAGAGGGTTCTGTGCTCCAAGCAGTCTTGTGTGCTTTTCTGCACAGCAGAGCCTCTGATGGGAAGTCTTCCAGCCTGCTGTAAGGAAGTGTCAGTTCAAAGGCTGTGGAGATGAAGGACGTGGTTATGTTTGTTTTCTTCAGTGAGCTGCAAGAGGAGTGGTTTTGCTGCTTGTTGCACTTGCTGCACTTCTCAAAAACGTATTGCTGCCTTCAGTTTCTCAGGGAAAAGGGCAAGTCCTGCTGTTCTGCAGTGTCAAGTTTGTCAGTCATCTGGGAGAAGAGGTTAAACCACAATCAATGGCAGGGAAGGATCATGGCCATGACAAGTAGCTGTGGCAGTAACAAGCAGCTGTCGCAGCCACAGTGCTGTGGTAGCTGCCTGCTGTGGAGCTTGGGTGAGGTAGGGTTGGGAGTCACTACATCCTGGTAAGTGGGAGGTCCGTGGCTGGTAAATACACTTGTCAACAGTCTGTGACGCAACTCTGAGTTGGAAAGGAAGTCAGCGTATTTCCTCATAACCCAGTTCCTCTTCTGGCCCATCTTCATTTCAAGCAGCTGTTTCCTGGGGCTGAAAAGCTGAGGTGATTTGGGAAGACAAAGCTTCATACTTCACACAACAGCTTTGGAGTTATTTAATTGCTAAAAATCCCCAATGATTACAAATGACCCTGGTGCTGCTTAAACAAAAGCCTGAACTGAAGAACAGCTTTATGCCTGTCTTGCTTTAAAATGTGCTTATCAGGGTTGTATCTTGCATTCCTGCAAGATATTTTCTGTGGCTGGAAGGGCTGTGGAACTGGGAAGGATCCAAATAGCTTTTTCCCTGTGCCTCATGGAGCAGGTTAAGCAGCTAGGTAGAAACCTTTCCCCTGCTGGCTCAGGTCTCCTGCACCCACTATGAGCTGGATGCTGACAGGGGAACAAAGGCTGATTGCTTATGAAGAGGGGAAAAAACCCCCGCCTTTTTAGTTTCATGCTTTTGTGGTGCTTGGTTAGGGGACTGATGTCTTGGGGCTGGAGGAAGCAGCTGCTGTGCTTGGCATGTGTCCCACCTTTTGCCCTCCCACCCCACTCTTCCCCCTTAGTGCCTGCTTTTGTCTCATAGTTGTTCTGCCCCATCTGGGTCTTGCCCCTTTTACAAATCCACTCTCTGCCCTCTGAAAGCAAAGAAAAACCCCCATTTCCCATGAGGCAGTAATAATGATGTTAATATCTGAATGCTGCTACAGCAGCTTGTTTCTCCTTGGCTGCCTGCTTTGAGGAGAAAAGTGTGCAGCAGATCTGGGGATGTTCATGCAGTGGAGGGAATATTTTGTGTGTGGAAGAGGCACTGGTGGGTCCCATTGCCCCCTCTTGGGTACCCAGCTGAGCCAGCCCCACTCCATCCCTTGGCTTTGCCCACTCAGCATGGGCCGGGGGTGGATGCTAAAGCCCAAGTGGGTGATGGTCCTGGAGCCTTGTGCAGCCCTCAGTTTAGGACAAGGATAGAGAACCTGCAAAAGGAAAATTTTAACTGAAAGTATTTAGGAAACATTGGTTTGGGGGGCTTTTTTTGTGGAATTTCTTTTTTTAAATTGGTTTAGCTCATGGCCAGGAGGGAATTAACATAAGCTTAAAACATGGTTGTTGTCAGAGAAATAAAATTGGACTAATTTTTTAAAAAATGGGTAAGAAAAAAATTAAAAAGCTGTAATTTGCTTTTTTTCCCTTAGCAAGTTTCTGGCTGTTGCCAGCCTGCTGCAGTCCTGGCAGTGTTTTCAGTGACAGCTCTTTAGGGAGGATGCTTTTATTTAAGAGCAATAGTATCTGCATCAAGATAGTTCTGCTTTCTCACATGCTGCTGCTGGCTTGGACCAGGTAAGACACCTCCCTCTGCTCCTGTGAACCTCCATCTATGCTTCAGCTCTGTAGCCACTTCCCTGGCTTGTGGCCAGGGAATTGTAAGCTGGGATGTTTAGCCCTGGCTCAGCCAGCCAGGAAATCTCTGTTGCTGGTAGCCCACGGTGGGAGAGCAGCAGTTAAACACTCTATTCATTTAGCTCAGAGAAAAATGTCTTGGTGGGAGGGGAAAAAAGCCCCTAACTAGCCTGAAAGTTTTTGCCATGAACAGTACAAAATCCACTGCCAAGAGCACAGCCGTGCTGGTTTGCAGTCCCTGTGTGTTGGCCGCCTTTTGGTTGAAGCTGCAGCTGGAAGCTGTTGTGCAAAGATCGCAGCCAAGTGGCTGTGGCCAGGGCTGGTGGCCTGAGGGAGCTTTTTCTTTGGGTGCCAGCAAATGCTGGCAGCCCTGCAAGTGTGTTCTGCAGGAATGCACAGGATGCCGTTGAGGATGGGCATAGCTGCTTGGTGTTTTGATCCATTAGAGCTGCATTCATCGCCTTCCACTTCAGCAGAAAGGAGCCAAACACCCTTAGAGGCCTTTTTAAGGCTATTTTGGTTGTGTGATGGCAACCTTGCCAGAGGCAGCAGCTGGATGGTGATAAAAATGCTGAGCAATTGTTCCTCTGCGGGCCTCTCTTTATCTTGGGAGCTAACAGCGGGGATCCACCTCCCCATTTCTGTGGCCAGCAGCATCAGGAAGAAGCACTGCTGGCACTTCAGAGAGCAGCCCACTTTTTTCCTATCTTCAGCTAGGTGCTGGCATGCTGGCAGCCCTGCCAAAGCGTGCAGCTGATTTTTTTTTTTTTTTTTTAATGCAGAATGTCCATAAAAGTAGATGCTCAGAAAGGTTTTAAAGATTAGCTTCTCAAAATCTTTGTTACAGACTAGTTGAGAAACAGCCCTGTAAAGCTGGATGTTCCCTCCCTGCTCACCAGGGATGCTTAGCTAGCAAAACCCCACTTGCTATTGGAATAGTCTGGTTCAAGGGCTGAGATCTATCTCCTCTACCTACACATGAGCAAGGCCCCTCCAGTCAAGGCAGGGAGGGATTATTTGCTGTCCCTGCAGCTGAGTGGTTGCTGTAGACTGCAGCCATAAAACTGCCTGCAGCTGCTGGTGCTTCCTCACACTATCCCCAAAAAGGGGTTTCATGGAGTCAGGGCAGCCCTTCACACATCGGCTTCAGATGCCCTAGCCCGGCAGCCACTTCCTGGCAGCATGTGACACACCTGTTGTGGTTGGCCTAAGAGAGCTTTAACTCCCATAAACCCACTTGATTTTTAAGTCAAATGAGCAATATAGCAGCTGCCCACAAGTAGAAGGGTTTCATGTTCATGGCCACCTCACTGCAGGAAAGACGTGCAAAGGGAAAATATTGTGGCTGGGGGGGTTCTTGGACTGGTGGACCCTGTGTGCTTACAGCCCTTGCTGCTGGCAGCTTCTCTCATTGCTGGAGTATAAATAGCTTCTTCCCAAGGCTGGGCTTGGCCAGGTGGCAGAGGGAGGCTTTTTGGGAATCCATGCTGGGTTTTATGTGAGTCTCCCATAGACTGCTCGAAGCAGCTGGGCAGGGGCATGCATAGGCCCAGGAGGCTGAGGAAGGACTCTCCATGATTTTGTTCATTGCTTTTAATCATTTTAATTTGCCCTTACCTGTTCCTCTGGTGCTCATCTGTCTCACAGCTGCTGAAAACCTTCCCTGCTTCCTGGAGGCGCATAGATCCCATCTCAAGAACAAGCTCCAGAGGTAAAACCAGTTAATGGAGTAGAGAGGAAAAGAAACTGTCATTCTCTTCCTTTCGAGATTGAAAACAAACTACTGCAGCTTCTCCTGTTTATTTGCCTGTAGTTGCAAACATACTGCCTGCATACACACCATCAGGAGCAGAAAGCCCTCTGGGGGGTGCATTCATTCTCCAAGGAATACGTTTTGGCTGAGGTACTCATAAGACTAGCCCCAAGCAGTTCCTTGTGCTGAGGTTTGCTGAGCTGGACAGAAAAATGGGGTCTCCATTGTAAAGTCCTTGACTGTCACTTATAGCACAAGCCCTAGGTATAGTTACCCGAAGGGAGGCTCAGTGGTGTTCATTGACCCTTCTGGCTTAAAGGTGCCTTTTTTATCTTTTGTGTTGGAATTTGTCATCTTTGTGTGAATAATTAAACACTCCCTGAGAAAGGCTGACCCTGCAACTTGGTAGCCACACATAGCCTTGATTAGGAGAGCCAAGAAAGAGTCTTCTAGTCCTGCCATTGGTATGAGAAAAAGGGCAGGTTGTACCCAGCCACAGCTCTTTAAAAAGCTCAAGATGCAGAGCTGTCTTTCAGATGAGCCTGCAGCTCTAATACTGCATCAGTGAGAAAAACAATTTGTTAGGAGTCCACAAAAACAGTGACTAATGAAAATGCCATCCTGGCAACAGGGACACGTGAACATGGGTGGGCATAGCTGACATGCAAGAGGTATGTTCAGCTGGAGCCAAATCCAAACACCTGGTGAAAGCAATATGTAGGTGACTCAAAGCATGGACAACTTTTAGTGAGCATCCACTGGGATCACAGCAGCTAGTGAGCTCTGATCTCACTCCAAGCCCTGTGCCAAAGACGTGGTGTCAGCACCAGGTCTTGTAGCCATATAACTTTCTGCCGGCTCAAAGCTAATATGGTGTTTTCCGCTCTCATGCAACCCTGCTGCCCACCGGAGCCTCCTGGCTGGCTGCAGGCAGGGCAGCAGAGGATGAGGCAGGCAGAGCTGTGGGCAGGCAGGGAGTGGAACACAGGAGCACTGGGACCAGCCTGTCCCATTCTGGGTTTGAATCCATGCCTTTCCCGATTTACAGTGGCAGCCTCCAGTCATGCATCTTCTTGCCCACTCCCAGCCCCCTGGCATGGGGGTGTCTCTAATGGGGTAGCTGCATTACCATCACCTCCTGTCTGCTCAGGTCCATGCTAGTAACTGGCTGGGTTTACTGAGTATGAAATGTCCAGTGACTCAAAACAGTCATTTGGGAGAAGTAATGCTAGAGAGTGGATATGTTGTTAATCTCATTTAATGGCATTTAGCACATTGATACTTCTGCTTGTGCTTATGGGACCCACTTGTCAACCAGCGTTTCAACCACTAATATTCAAGAACATCTGCATGAGCAGAGTTCAGCAGCGAGCAGAGACAGCAGCACATGGGAAGACCAGCAGGGAATCAGTGTTCATCACTGCTGTGAGTTCAGCGTTCAAATTAATCCAAATGTGGGGACCAGGGAATCAGACCTGAACACCTACAAGCCTCCTCCTCTCTTCTGGCAGATGGCAATCCTGGTAACAGCACTTGCATAAGGTCCTCTTGCAGAACTAGTGCACTTCTACCAGGCAGGAGCCAGCAGAGTCCTTGAATGCATGGCACATTCTTCATGCTCTACATCAGCGTCTCTGTGGGCTCATTGATCCCTTCTCTCATGCCACTTGGATTTTGTGGCAGCTTTTGGGGCTAAAATTCCAATTGCACCCTAGCAAGCCAGAAAGCCTTCAAAATCATGCAGGAAAGAAGTAAAAAAGTGCTTCATAAGCTGCCTGGCTTCTGGACTGTCCACTGGTTATCTTTTCTTAGTTTACCCTGGCATAGCATTTCCTAGTTCCATTTTTTAAACGGTGTTTCCTCACTGTCCTGTTCCTCATTTTTTATAACTGGTGCTATTACACAGAAGGCTGCAAGCAAACTAATGCACCTTGGCATTCCTCAACCTTTCTGTTGCTCATCAGTTGAAAACTCCACTGCTTGTTTACTTCTAGCACTCTCCACGTTTTTAATGATACTCATAAAAAAACCCCAGTCTTTTGTAAAAACCATAAATCCCATAAAAAGCTCTGTAAACTTCCCATTACACCTGAATAGAGCTTATCCACCCTGTCCAAGGCACTCTACAGATCAATAAAATACCTCCTTTACTTAGATCATCTGGCATTTTACACTGACTGATTATGTCCTTCTCAACTGAAGTCTAACTGTGAAGCAGCTCATAATACCAAAAATAAAACAGATCCAAAACACTCTCCTGCTAAGCTAATCCTGCCGTGGATCCCACTAAAGGTAACCACTGCCCTCTGAAACAGCATGGTCATTTTTACCTGTGACAGCGAATTACAGCACTCCTAAATCAGGACTGCATGGCATTCCCCTGCATGGTTTTAGAGGACCATGTGAGGAGCAACACAAAGGAGAGCTGATCTAGACTTGCTAGGTACTTCAGCTGCTAAAACAGGACACAAATCGAACAGAGGAGCCCAGCTCATAAAAACAAGAGCTCTCATCCTACATGTCAGTGAACACAAGCCCACGGAGGACTCACACAGCCTGATGAGGACAGCAATGTGTGCAGGCTCTGGCTATTGCTGGGGAGCACATCGTGTACCACAGCAAGACACAAAGGCTGAGTTCCTCAGCATCCTCAGATGTCTCCTGCAACTGTTAGCAAGCTGGGTCCTGCTTGTAGAGCCCAAGGAGAGACAAGTCGATAGTAGTATTTATGAAAGCACACAAATATCTCTGGAATGTGATCTGCTCTTCAAAACTCTCAGCAGACCACCTCCTAGGAACTGAACACTTCACACCACAGGAAGCTGAGCACCAGCAGGAAGTGTATCTGTACAGAGATAACTACACAAACAACTCTAGAAAAAATAAATGAGTAAAATTGGGGTCAGAGTTTTACAAGCCTCCAATGGCATTTGACACCCCTGCAAGCCTTTAATTGCTTCTAAGTGGACCAATAATGGGATGTTTGCTTTTCACACAGATCTTTCATTAGAGTGGGCAGAAATGATGCACAGTCTGAAGGACCTGAAGGAGTGTGAAAGTTGTGCTATCAAACCTCACCTGCTTCACTTACAGGTATACTAATAAAGTTTTTTCCAGTGTGTTCTTTGCTCTTTCTTTAACATAAAAGCTTTGAGAATATAATTAAATAGTCCCCTCCCTGCTCCCTCCCAAAAAGATGTTGAACAGAACAACCCTTGCAATATGCATTCCAAAAATGGGGGAACAGAGACACAGATAAATTCAGCAATCTTTCCTAAAACAGAGAAATCCAATGGCAAAGCCTGCAATAAAAACCCCTTGGTTTGAAAACACCCTTCAGACCTATGCCACCTAAATCACATGTTCAGTCAATAATGTAGAACATTGCGTGGTACAAATTAAAATGTTTTATTGATATGCTTGAATAAAACATAGGTATCAGCATAAAAAGAAAACAAAAATAAAACTACTCCTTGTTGTACCTAACAGGCATTTCAATTTTTTCTCAGTAATCACCTGGAGGGGAGTGTCCTTGTCCCACTGACCTGTGTGTCAAATAGCCTTTGCTTTAGGGGCTTTTAACTATTGATTTGTTCCCACGGAGTCTGAGGACTGTGATGAGCACCATGGTTGTGGCTGTTTTTGCTAAAGCCTGATCCCAAGAGGAGCATCATGTCCATTCCACCCAAACACTGCACAAAGGGTTGTGTACCCTTGCAGCCTTCCAGATGAAGCCCCAGCAGAACTGAGGGTATTAACCTGGTTATACTGGAATGCAAAACCACAACGTTCTGGGTTCCTCTAGAACATGTTTTCCTTCGAAGTCACTGAGGCTTGGAAAAGCCACAAAGCTACAAAGAAAAAGTAAGTTTAGAGCTCAAAAGATTTCTAATACAGATAAATCTAATACAAGTTTATTCTATTAACATTTTTTTCCTGTCAAAAGACAACGCACTTATAGAAACATAGAAGAAATATTCCTTGGGAAAAGAGCTACAGAAAATTACAAAGTATCAGCTGCTTTAATTTATCTTTATCCTTGCATAATTGCACTGTGCTCAGTCCTGCCTGTAAATCCACCACAGTTCCCTCAGTGCAATCACTGTAACTCTCTTGGTTTGAAATTTTTTTGTTAATCACTCTTTTCTTCTCCTTGGTAGTGTCTGTATTCTGGCTTCAGCTCCCATGTGTTTTTGTGGGTACCCTTCACATTGTAGATGCCTATTTCTCTCAAAATTTCTTTCAAGTATATCTGAAAGAAAACAAAAATTCATATTACACAGGCAGGCAATTGCCAGGGTTCCTACACATCTGCTCAATTGCATTCACTCAGTTCACAAGGCGTGGTTGATTGGCGCTAACGGGCGCAATAACGACTCTGCCATGGACTTCCAACCTTCGGGCTCCAACAGGGATTAGAGCAGCCCGGGTGTAACACCTGGTGCAAGGCCCCAGGGATGCAGCAGGGAGCACCCGAGCCCCAGGGATGATGGCTCCCACGCAGTCCCCTGTGAGAGGCAAGTACTAGCAAGATGGATGCTCCATGGGCTGCCAAAATGAAGCTCCCAGAACCTCCTGGGAAGCTGATGCTGAGGTTATCTCACACATTCTCCTGCTGGAATTCCTCCACTTGAGCTAAAAGCTCTTGGTCTTTCTTCTTGCTTGGGTTGGGATTATCTTGAAACTCCTTGCTTTCTTCAGACTATCAAAGCCCCAAGCTGTTGGCTTAAAAGCTTTAAGCATTTTATTATGGCCTCATTTTTAGAGGAGAACTGAGTAGGTGTCAGAAGATTTTCTAATACATTAAATTATTTAGACTTGGAAGAGAAAGAAAAAAACCCAAAACAAGTACAGCTATGATACCAGCAGTATAACCTTTGAGAAAACACAGCTCACTATTATTGCCCTGCTTTACTCTTTATAATAAACACCAGTAATTTTCTTAAGAGCCATTTGCTTGCTTGTTTGTTTAAATATTAATCGGGACTGATGTGAATGGATTGCCATGGCAACCACAGACCACAGTTTAAGAATCTTCACATTAAATTCATAATTGCTTTAGTTTGAGCAATTTAATCTTCTTGGAGTGCATATATTGTACTGGAGTTATTGGAACCCATGTATTTGCTGCATCTGCAGTTTCACTAAGTGCAAATATCAATATACTCCAACTCATTAAAACCAGCAAATATTTGTTGAGGACATAGAAAAAAGAAATGCTAATGGCCCAGTCTGTTCCTTACACTCTTCCCCCTTTTGCTAAATGGAAAGGATGGGAAATACACAAGTAAAAACTATGTTCTCAGTCAGAAAAAAAAATGTCTCTTTTAGAGAAACCAATCATTACTCTCCAGGTACACATCAAAAATATACAAAGCAAAATAAAAATCCAGATCCCACACTAATGATGACACTTCATGTGGACTCATCTAGCAAAATTATTCTTAAAAACCTATCTCAAAGCAACGAGAGGTATTGGTCCCAGAAATAGGAAAGGCGATTGTAGCAGATTGCATATAAGAACTAGTTTCTTAGGGTCTTTTCCTGGAGTGGAGTGGTTGGGCACAGGAGCTGTGAGCAGGGAGTTTATTTTGCACTGCCGGCAGGGTTCCTCGGCCTTCGAGGGCGCAGGATGCTAACCCCAGCAGGTGGCAGCAGCAGATCGCTGTACATCCCTTCGCGCACCTTTCCGCATCTTGCCTATTGCAGAGATGCCGTCATTATTCCAGAGTCAGGTACGCAGGACAAACACGCTCACTACAACAGCAATCAGTGCACAAACGTTTTTGTAGGACGACACTCTCTTTGTGCCATGCACTTTTCAGAAGGTGCTGAAAGCAAGTGAGAAAGAGATTTCTACATGGGTTATGTGTAGATGTGTAAAGCTGCATATCCACTGCAATCCCTGGGCAGGCACACGAGGTAGCTTTCAGTAGTGAGACTGACAGAGACTTCAAAACATGGCACAGAGGGTGGAAGGAACTCTTGGATGCAAGGTTAAATTCTGCTCTAGACCACACGAACAGGGAATGGGGGAAAAAATCCTATCATTGCATTTAGTCTCATGAAGTACATCCATATGCATTTCCTGGGCTGACAGGTCTGTATCTGGGAAGCCAGGTCACAAGGCGTGATGGTGCTGCTGGGCTCAGGCAGTGCAAAACCACTGCGGCTGCACGTTCCAAAGCTCCTGGCGCTCACTCACCCAAAATTGCCCGCCCAGTTATATGAGGGTTACTTTTAATTTCAGCTAGTTTTCAGACCTAACTCCCCAGGCAGTTCTTCTTCTCTCAGGGCAAAACTTCCAAGACTTTTGATTCAACAGCATAGCAAAATGGAACAAAACCAACCCAAACTGAATAGCAAGTGCCACAAGTAACGGAACTTCAAGCTGGAACCATGAAACCACAGCAACTGACGATTTGCTATCTCTGGTGCAGGGGAGAACCACGCAGCAGTGGCTTTAAAGAGGGCAGCTAAGAACATTAGCCCCGAAAAATCACTGTATGTGCACAGATAACAGTGAACTGCTGGAGCTTTTAGACTATTACAAATCAGGGGTAATCCTGTTGTGCTGTACCTTACTTGAAAGCAAGTGTCTTGATGAGGGGAGTTCAAGGGACATTAAGATTTTTCCTGCAGGATCAGTTCTCCTTCTAGAAACCAGGACTCTCCATCTGGGTCTGCACTGCACCAGGCTGGCCTATACATCGTGAAACATACTACTCTGACACCATACCACCGGGAGAAACTCCACACTTCCCCCACTGATGCCAAATACTGAATTTTAGAGCCTGGTGAACACTAATCAGGGACCCACAATTTTTTTCTCAGGAAGGGATTCAGTATGCTTATATACGTAGAATTCTAACACAGAAGATCATTTGTAGGTGATCTGTTTGTACATTCAAGGCATCCCCTGCTCTGTTCCACCTTCCCTCTTGATTTTTTTTCATAAAAAGTGAAATGTTATTAAAGAATCATGGGATAAAAATTACTGAGGAGTGAAATTTCAAGCTCTGAAAATCCTTCTGAAACCTCAAGGGGAAAACAAATGCCACTGTGTTTAGGATAACCATTACTTCAAGCTAAAATGTAATTTTTTAAAAAGACAGTTCATCTTAGACCACTGGTTCCATACTGGTTCCATTCTTCACAAACATTTGATTGCTCACGGAAAATTGTAAGCCCAAATCTAGAACTACTGTCGTATTTCCAGGGAGCACTCAGTACTTACATCTGGGTAGGTGGCAATAGATTTGCCTACTAGTGCAAATTGTTATTTTTCATTAAAATGGAAAACAAATAAACCCAGGTTACCATAATATTTGTATTCAGAACAGACTTGCTTTGTGATTTTATGATCACAAATAAAATCAGCAGCAATTTCCTGTGTAACATGCAACATATTCTGTAGCAAGGGTTTAATTTACTATTTACATTTACCATTCTGAGACCCCTGGTGGCCTAGTGGTTAGCGTGCAGGACTTTCACTGCTGCGACCACGGGTTCAAATCCCGGTCTCCTGGCCTGATGGAGGTCGTTAGCCCTGTGTGGCCATCCATCTATGAGAAGGACACTCTAAACAAACCTACGTCCTGAGGACCTCACTGCCATTGTCCAAGCTTGCTTGGCCCCGGCAGATGAACCTTAGGATTAAAGGGTGGGCTCAGTTCAGCGCAGGCTGTGTCTCACCTAAAAAATCCATTGCGCAGGCTGGAAAGGTAAAAGACCTTTCCCCAAATCTTCGTTCGCGAAGATGGGCCATTATTATTTACCATTATGTAAGAAAATACCCTTACTTATTTGTAACTTCAAGTTCTCTAATGGTTTAAGTGGGAATTGTGGATGACTATTGCTAGCTGATGTCATGCTAGATGGGATAAATCTGCACCTACTTACATTCAAAGCGATCAAGACAGTGATTGTTACACCTCTCTAACAAAAACAAACAAACAAAAAAACCAAACAGAAAACCACAAAACAAACAAACAAAACCACTTAATATTTTCTTGCCACTTCCTCCATATCTTCCTCCTATTCCTTCCTCCTTCTCATCTCCCATGATCCACACACCTTCTTCTACCACAGCCACATAGATAAAGAATTGACTCATGAGATACATGAATGGAATGGAAGACACAAATACGTTACTCAACTAGTTTCTTTCAAGGTACTAGAATACAGTGAACCTACATGGGTTTGAATTGGATAACATCTTTGTGCAGCTTCTAACTATATTGTGCACCTTATGCCAACGCTCTGACAGGTATACTTAATTCTAAACGTGAAGTGAGCAAAACTAGTAAGCATCTTTATTTTCCCCCCTTTTTTTACGTAGGAGTATTTTTTCCATAATCCAGATGTTGCTGTTCTTTCTTCTGCTTCAGCTCTTGTGACATTGTTGCTTCATTTAGACTCAAAATTAAGTCCCTTTAAGTTTTTTGAAATCTGCAGCTGGGTTGAGGATAGATATTTAAGTTGGCAGTGAAAAACATCAAAAACACCAAAGATACTTCACTGTGTCATCATCTCCCTCCTCATCCCAACTGGTCTGCTCAAGGAAAGCTTGAACAGGGGAAGAAGGGAAAGAACTGGAAAGTTAGGATTCACAGATGAAGAGGCTGGCAGACACTGCAAGACAACAAAACCACCACATAAGCAGATGTGCTTTTCCTGTTTGTGTATCAAAACAGTATTTAAAAAAAATCCAAAATAAATCCTAAATATCAACCACCTAAACTCTTATCCTAAAAATTATTCTATTTGTAAAGGAAATCCAGTGCTTTTGGGAACATTGACACGATGCCTGAGCCCCTACAAGGATAATGCCTGCATTTAATACTAATTCCATGAAACACAGTTTTCTAGACCCACAGAAAAAGAGCAACCCCTGTTGTTCTGCTAAGTTAAAGTTCAGAAGCTGAAAGAAGGACTGACCACACACTTATACAAGCTGTCTACAGCCAAAAAAACTAGGCTTCACTGAGGAGAGTAGCACAGAAGACATGAGAGCATTACAGAATTTGGTTCCCAGTATTAAAGCAAAGCTAAATAAGAAAGTGATCATTTAGGTTATTTAAAGCATCTCTGTTGAGAAAAAGCATACTCACTGCAATGACTGGCATCCTACACTGTCCTACAATAACAAACTTAAAACTGATTATTTCAGTCCATCGTAAAACATATTTAGAGAGCTGTTTCAAAGGCATATAATATATACTAAACTATTTTCTGGATATGTAAAATATACACAATAGTAACTACTGAAAATGGTTGTATTTACAAGACTCCTAGTACATACCACGGGCTGTTTGGTTATGTCCACCAGGTCTTTAATGTTGTAATACTGATGTTTCTCAAAGGCTGAAAAAAGCATGTCCAACACTTGTTGTTTATCAGCTCGAGCTCGTTTTCCATCTTCTTTCTTCTTCTTCTCATATTCAATCTGTTACAAAACACATTTTGAAGACATTCATATGTCATGCTCTGTAATTCTCAGTGGTGAACATCAAGATGTAAAAAACCTCTTCTATTTAATAAAACACCGTTTAATGACTCAGTGGTTTTCATCTGGAAAATTTTCTTTTGAGGATTCAACTGTTCTTTTATGAACATAAACTAAGCATTTTGTCCTCAGCACAATAAGCTTTTCAGATATGTATTTCTGCTTTAACCAGAAAAAACCCGCAGAAACAGAGCCTGCATAGTGTTCCCAAACCTAGAGAGAGAATTAATAATAGGACAGGAATCCAAACTGAGATGGGATTCTCCATCCACCTCTGCTGATATCAGCTTCTGAAGTATAACGACAAATGTCAAACAACTTACAAATTGCCATACTTGGGAAAATCCACAGACCAACATGGCTACATCTGCAATCATAACAACCCAAAGGATGCTCAGACAGGCCTTGGACACTGCCTTATCTGCTCCAGAAACAGCACTCAAGGCATCCACCCTGTTATTATACAATCAGTCTTCAGCAATGGAAGACATGCTTTGAGGACGCAGATGGTTTCTCTTCAGGAAAAATTCCAGTAGTACACCCAAAGTTACAACAGTCCAAAAAACACAAACCTTCTAAGCAGGGAGAGGCCCCTTGTTGCCACACATCATACTACTTCAAATTGCATATTAAAAATTACTTAACCATTATAATCCGCACAAGATGACCATGTATTTTTGCAGAAACTTTTATCACTTCCAAAAATACTTCCTCTGATTCATCATTAAAAGCATGATTTGCACAGACCAGCACACCCCAAACAAACTCCAATTACCACAAAGCACCAACCACAACACCTGCCAGCATATCACCCTATCCACCCCCAATACCACCCTTGATAACAGAAAACCACCAAGCTCCTCAGAACCAACAAAAGTGATACAGAAGGTAATGTAACTCATGTAATCATCAAGTGCTTTCAGGCAAACTGTGTGGGTGAATCCATAGCGGCACAATGTACAGCAGAAAAGATTCATGTGATCCATGAGGGACACATGCCTGGCTGTAAGCTGGGATAATTTTGTATAGGAGTCATTCCGCCTCTTATGATCCTCAAAAGGAAGGCCTTTGGATAAAAAGCCTAGAAATGAAAATTCACAGTTCTGCTGGATACTAAAAGTCTTATTTTTAAAAAGAGAGATTGGTTTTATGGCACAATTTATTTTTTTTCCTATGTTTCCTTGCCAGCTAACTCCCTCCTAGTCTCAGAGTGAAAATAGCCTGTCTCTTGGTAGCTGTCCCAAAGTGGGTTACGACTATTACCACCTTTGCTATAGCTCACAGATCTCCAGCCAGCCAAATATCTTTCAAATCCTGAAACAGATGTACATCATTAAGCTGAATGCAGAGTAATTGTTCCCAACCTATAGCTGGAAGTCTGTTTCTTCTGCTTTAAACCTAAAAGGGGCTTGCACAACCAAATACTTGTCTGCTTTTCTAACTGCATATTAGTGTTATAAAAGCTACAATCTAATCACACAAACCCACCACATAATTGATTTTTATCCACTAATACAGGTTTGTGTAATTATTTAACTCCTTAGCCTCTGCATTTAAAGAAGAACAAATCTTTAAAACAGTAATAGCTTTGCAACAATAGCAAACTGTAACATCAAGTAAACCAACTTCACAGTACATCACCTTGCTTGTCATGATCTACAGCAGAACTGCTACACCACAGACACTAGAGTAAGAACGTAAACCTAGCACACCGGCCTCCCTATAAATCATTGTATGTCAAAACATTTGCTTCTTCTGAACTCCAAGAGACAATTATTAGGAGCTTCTGTTGACCTTGAAAAGGTCTAATTGCAAGCTTTGGAGGTCCTGTTGTAGACTGCATTTCTGTTTCTCTACTGGTACAATCTCACCATGCAGGACAATGCACGTAGACTGCACCTAGTCACAAACATGGGAAGTAGAACTGCCATGGCACTGAAATATACATATGAACAAGTCTACTCAGTTGACATACTTTAAAACTAAAAACTCCGAATACAGTCAGGATCCATTAATACAATAGAAAATTATGACACCATAACATGACATGAGTTGAATTCTTTACCAAACAGCATGGCCAGGGTCACTAGGGGTTACCTGCCTCTGTTGGTTGCAACTCCACCAACAAAGCAGTTGCCCAGTTATCTGGGTATGTTCACATCATCATGCAGGTATTGAAGAAGCTGGATAAATCTCAGTCATCTAAAAGTTACTATAACTACAGCATTAACCATGTCCTGGTATGTGAACAAGGGTTTCTGTATGAAGCACCTAAAGAAATGATACAAAGAGTGGGGAGTAGGAGGAGACTGGCTCCTTGTTGTGCAAAATGTAGGATGAAGTATGAGATGTGTGAGAGTTAAAGTGTCAAAAACGCATTAATATGTACATTGATGAGGTCCCCTCTCAGTTGTCTCTTCTAGAGGCTGAACTCTCTCAGCCTTTCCTCGTAAAAGAGATGCTCCAGTCCCCTCAACATCTCTGCAGCCCTCCACTGGATCCGGTCCAGGAGCTCCCTGTCTCTCCTGTACTGAAGAGCCCAGAACTGGATGCAGCACTCCAGATGCAGCCTCACTAGGGCTGAGCAGAGGAGCAGGATTACCTGCTTCAACCTACTGGCAATACTTTTCCTAATGTACCCCAGGATACCACTGGCCTTCCTGGCCACAAGGACACATTGCTGGCTCATGGACAGTTTGTAGTCTATCGGGATCCCCAGGTCTTTCTCCACAGAGCTGCTCCCCAGCAGGTCAGCCCCCATCCTCTAGTGGTGCCTGGGGTTATTCCTCCCCAGGTGCAGGACCCTGCATTTGCCTTTGTTGAACTTCAGATGGTTCTTCTCTGCCCATCTCTCCAACCTGTCGAGGTCTTTTTAAAAATTATCTAACCTAATCTAACCTAATCTAGTTGGATAGAACAAACACTTCTGGTCCTCTTAGAAAACTGCTCCAGATTCTTTCCCTTGGTAGTTCATTGGAATTACTGCCCTGTAGGATATGTTGTATGACATGGGAAGGAAAGCACACCTACAACTTCATGGAATCAAGACACTGGCACTGTATTCTCCTGGAAGCAGTTTCCTAACTAAGCACTGCAATCAGCTGCAGCTGCCTTTCTTGAACCTGAGTTTTCAGCCTTTTCTGAGTTAGGGATGCACAGAATTTTCCAGTCTCTCTGTGCAGTTGCTGATCAGGTCACAGCTGATACCAGTAAAAAACACTGTACTGGATTTTCACTGGAGCAGTATTACATTTGATACACTGGTTTATGGGAAACTAGGACTAAGTACATGTCATAGATTCTAGAAATCCATGGGGAAATTTTTCCTTACCCTAACCCACTGCAAGAAGAGAGAGTTTGAAGGGGAGGGGGAAGGGGGGCAATTAGCTTTACAAAAGATCTGGCTGGCAGAACTGCATTGCCGACTGATGGCCCATCTGAGACTGGAGTAAGGGGTGAGGAGTTTTGCTCTGCTGCTGCCCTCCTCACAAAGGAGAGAACAGTTTGGGTTTTCTCTACTACCGAGACGGTAGTCTCGGTCTGTGTGCTTTGGAAAAAGCTTTGAGGCTGTTTTTCTTGCTCTCGACCTGGTCATTTTCTGATCACTCACCTCGGCTTGCTTGCACGCTGCCCCTGCCTCCAGCCTGAACCTGCTGCGATTTCATCGGAGAGTTTTGTGCTCATTGGGAGAAAAGGAGAAGCCTTGAAACACTGTCAGCCGAGGACAACAGTGAGTTCCCTGGGGATGGACTGCCTTTCTTTTCCCCTTCTTCCATTGGGGGAGGGTCCCCATTTTTCGGTTTCTCCCGTGATCCGAGACCCCCCGCGCGGTGACCGCCAGAGCCCAACATCGCCCCCTGCAGGCCAACACAAGCACTGCAGGCTCTGCTCCTCCAGTGATCCAACAGCGCCCCCTGCCGACCGTGATTAGAACCGCGCCAGAGGACAGAGAAGTATCAGACCGTGTCTTTTTTTTTGAAGGGGACTTTTGGGTACAGGACTATTGTCTAGTTGTTTTTGTGTTCTGTTACTGTTTACAAGAACAGATGGATTATCCAGTCTTAATTTGTTGCCAGAAAAGCATCCAACACTTCAGAGCTGAAGTTCAGAAGATGGTAGGAGAGAAGGTGGCATCTCTATTTGCAATGCTTGACTGAGTTCTGGGTTCCTGCATACACCTGAGGTCACTTTTCAGTGCAAAGACTTATGCTTTTGTTTCTGAGGGTAGCAACTTTTCTCTGACTCAAAAATGCACCAGTTGAAAGATGAGGCATAAAAGACAAAGACACAGGCTGCATCCCTGTGCCACACCAGCAGCTATTATACCAACCCTTCTGAAGTCTTCTACCTCCCCAATTGACAAAATCAAAATGAGCAAGAAGAAAACCAGAAACAAACTGGAACCTCCTCAGGTGGAAGGTTAAGCTGAAGTGATGGAAGAAACGGATTTTTTCCTCTTCTGGTTTTTGTTTTGTTTTTAAGGAGCAAGAACAAGAGCGAAGCACTGAGGTTATTCCTTCTGTATGAGGCACAGCTATGGAAATAATGGGTAAGCAACATGGTTTTAATGGGAAAAGCTGCTGGGACTCTCAAGGCAATCTCTAAGAACAACATCAAAAAATCCACGGTACTGTTTGTACTCTTCAAATGACATATAGTGAAAATGTGCTTAGCTAGCAACTAGCTACCAACTATAACTCTTTCCATGTGCAGAAAAAAACCTACTTGCTTGAAAATTGATGTTTCCTACACAAAACCCCAAAGTAACAATAAGGAAATTCTTCACTGATATTAGGTCTCTGAGACAACTATTTCATGACTGGGTATAAAATCCCAAGGACACAATTAACAGTCTCCTGGAAAATAACACGAAATAGTCTTTTTAACCAATGCACAGTCTTTTTTTTTGGTAGTAAATTGTACTGCCTAGCATTCTTCTTTCTCTATTATTTTAGTGCCTCAGTACACTCTCCGCAGTAGAAGCTTCTATTTTACATTCTCTGGATAAGCTAAGGTAAATCAGATAAGAGTATTTGTATTCCTTAGGCAAATGCAATGTGAATATTCTAATATTCTTAATTCATTAATGTATAAAATCAACTCACATAGAAAACTGAATATCCCTTTACTGAAAAGTTATTTGCAGCTGGTGTCCCAGTTGTCCACATTTTAACTAGCAACACTCTAGCATTTCCCTCAAACAGCTCCCACTGTTGTCTAAAAACACAGAGCACATTGTGAAGTGCTACTGAAAAAAAAAAGAATGGTATCTTCTGTTGCTGTTTTCTTCTTTTTTGTTTTGTGAATACACTGCTCATAGCAAGTTACAATGCAGCCTTTCATTTTTTTCCTTCCTGTTTTCTTTGCAAATGGAATCTTTTATGCAGTAGGCTTAACACACTTTTTAATGGTCATATTATAGAACGTGCCAACACTGTAAACTAATTAGATTTATTTTAAAGCTGTGTGGATTTTAATTTAAAAAGCATTCAAATATGATTTTACTTCAAGGAAGGACCATCTCAGAAGAAGCTGTTTAGCATAGAAGTTGTGAGTTTATCCCTGCAAGACTTCATACTGAAATCAATTTCTCTTTGTTTACCTTCCCACGATGTTGCTAAGCTTGCTGAAAAGCTGTCAAAATTGCCTTCTTGAAGGTAGCTGATGTAGCTGCTTCAGTAGACAGATAACACAAAGGTGATAGAGAAGCAATCTAAATCTAAAGTTTCATCTGAAGATGCTTGAAAGAAGTCTCAAAGGTTTTCCCATCTCCTGGAGCATGGGTACCAACCTCTACAGTACAGGACAGCGGGAAGAGGGGATCACAAAGAAGTCTTTGAAGGAGTAACCAGGACCACTAGAGAACTTTTCTGCTGTATTACAATTCAGTCATGTAAAGAATCCAGTTGCAAGAATATTAACCTTGCAAACACGTGTAACACTTACAGACATACAGAAAATGAAGGTCCCTTTCCCAGAGAAGAAAAGCTAAGTCACAGTCTAAGCATATATTGTAATGGAATTGCATTTTTTTCTAATAAAAAAGGTAGGCTTAATATAATTTAGTGAAAAAAACCCTAACCACTTTACCAGTCCTTGAATTCAAACAAACTATTGCTATTTCCCATCCACATATAATTTATTTCCCTCCTCCTTCCTCTTGTATGTAAATTTACAGGTACATGGAGCAGCCACACTTAAGCCTCGTTTTAAATTCTTTCCTTCAAGAAATGTTAACCCTTTCTTTCTTATTTAGTAGATACTCATTCTAGCCTCAGAAACTGCCCAGATGATGACTGAATGTATCAGCATATGGTAGTTTTTTCTTCTTTCTTGTGAAAAGTCCTGTCCCCAACACAGCAGTCATATGATTACAAGCAATGCAGCAAGTTTTAAGAAAGCAATTGCTGCTTGAACACAGCAAATTCAAACAAGAGAACAAGAGGTTTAAAAAGTTCATGGACTTTTTCCCAGCCATCTAACTTGTACCTTAATAAAAGACTTAATGAAAAGAAAGGTGTTTTCGAAAGGTAGTCATGGCATTTAGAGTCAAGGCAAGGTGAAGGGTGACTCAAGTACAAGTATGTCTAACTAGCGTTTTCCTATCAGAACACCTTTAAGGTACACATGAAAAGTAAACACACTGCCAATGAATTTCCATTACCATGGACAGATATGTAACCAATAAAAACATTACAAGAGAATCATCACTTCTAAGAATCCCAGTTATGTTCTATTTATACACCCTCAAGCTCACAGGAGACTTTAATTTCTGTAATGACATGATGACAACTGGAATAAAGATACTAAGATTGTTTCCGGGTTGAAGTCATACTGCTGTAATTATGCTAGTGTCAGGGAAATGGCACAGCATCCCACTAAAAAGAGAAGCTGTACATCACTGAAGGTTATTTCAGAATTAAAGAAGGGGAATAACAGTAGCATTATAAAAGAATATACTCACAGAAAACTGTATCTCCACAGCAGGACATACCAGTGTGACTATTTTGGTTAAATGTCATTCCCTCAGTTGCAACAGTTATATTGGTATGATCATCTATGTATAGATCAGGCTTTCAACAGTAACTACTACAAAA
Organism: Neopelma chrysocephalum; assembly: GCF_003984885.1. Classification (NCBI taxonomy): domain Eukaryota; kingdom Metazoa; phylum Chordata; class Aves; order Passeriformes; family Pipridae; genus Neopelma; species Neopelma chrysocephalum. The sequence goes on along the minus strand of NW_020897694.1, from coordinate 7,813,944 downwards.
CAGTCCCATGAGAGAGAAACGATTATTTTTGGTTCTGTGGAAATGGACTGACTTTCATAATAAGGATTAAATGTCATCCAGTATATTGTCATTTGTTTTATGTAAATAAAATCTTAATAAAAAGTGTAAAAGTTTAAATGACTAACACAGTGACTCATTTTAAGCATGATTTAACATTTCTCACATTCAACAGTAACAGTGATTCTATACACACAAATACAAATTACTCAAAGAGGATCTTTAAGGAAAAGGACATTATAGTTTGTATGTACATCAACTGATCTGGAACAGCAGTGTGGGTGTAATATTGACAAAGCCAATGATGCCAATAACATGTACTGTGAAGGTATGAAACGTGAAAAATTATCAGCTGTTATTCTTTTCTACTTGTTAATTGCTCCTAAGGACTGGAAACTAATGATTCTTTTCAAGTCCTTTACCCTGCTCCAGATGATATTTTATTTGGTTTTAAGCAGTGCTTCCACATCTCATAGTATAAAGCCAGAACTGCTTTTTATCCACTAACTTCAAAATTGCATTTAAAAAAAAAGTGTAGAGGAAGAATGTAATAAAGCCACTAAAAAGGCTTGGGTGAAGGTGGTCTGTCCTCCATCAGGTAACACAAGACAGTTAGAATTGGCAGACCTCAGCCCCAAGGGTGATATTGGTCATGAGACAGAAAGATCCCCAGAAGACAAAATCAGGGAGAAAACCAGATAACATGGAGCATTTCCAAAGACAGTGGCCAACTCTGAGCAAAAGACTGCAGCAAAGCAATTCTGGAATCCTAAGCCAAACTCCTCCTGAAGAGAAGAAGGGAAAATACTAAAAGCTACTTACATTATATTGATGGTTAGCCACTGGTTTATAGTTCGTGGTTACAGCTTTGTCCAGCTGTTGTGATAGCCTTAGAGGTTTAGAAGATTCTTCTATCTGTAATCTGCAAAAGAAAATAAAAAAATAATTAATAAAAAGTTCAGAAAAGTACATTCTCAAAATGAGTTCTAAAAATCTGCAAGTATGAACCAGCCGTTATCAAAGGTCAGCTGCAAACAAACCATAAGGCAAAAACAGATGCACTCTTCCGAATTAGGTTTTTTCTTCTCTATTTTTGCTTGAGGACACTGAATTATTAGGGTGCTATATGCTACAGAAGATAATTAAATGCTGAAAATGAAGCAACTGTGAAGGGAAAATACTAAAACCAATGTCTGAACACAAATTTCATTCCAAAAGCTTAATGCTCAGGATGAAAAAAAAAAGCCCTTGCTCTTAAAAAAATCAAACCCAACCCAAATAAACTCAGAATCTTACAGTTTACTCAGCTGAGGGATGAAAAAGCTTTTCATTCATCTCTGCTGACTCCATGACCTTCTCTTATATATTTTAATGTAAAAATATAAATTTCTGTGACCTTTCTTTTGGCATTACACTACATTAAGAGCACAAAAAATGGTTTTAAGAGCACTTTTAAAAATATGCAGCCAGAGAAATCCACCCAACTTCAAACCAATGTGCAATAAAGACTCTATCACACAGACAACAATAGGTGACCTTCAGTCCTCTTTAGGAAAGACTCTGAGAAGGTCAGAGATTGAAGGTATCTTGTCAAGCTCATCCCTACCTAATTTAAAACTTATCTATGATAGTGTAGAGGGAGTGTTCCATTTACTTCAGGTTTAGCACTCAAGAATTACTACTTGACAAGACACCAAGCTCTAGAAAGGTGCAGGACGTGGTCCCTTCAGACAAATAGCTTTATGGCACATACAATTAATATGTTCATCATCAGTGAAGCTCTTTTATTTCCAAAGGTGTATCTTCTAGGCAGAACAGTCAATTTTCACTAAACACAATATAAGACTTACAGCCCAATAAATGTACAGTGATGCTTGCTTCTTTCCAAACAAGAATTAATATGGTACATTAATTCAAATAATAACTGCATGTTTACTAGTGTAAAATATAAAAATGATAAACCAGTTCTTTAAAAACCCCTGTAAATGTTTGAAATTACCAATTTATTTTTGTAAAGATATAATGTACACTGAAAAAGCTAAAGCTTAAATTCAGCGTGGTTCTGATTTAACACCTCAACAACCTAAATAAATTAATTTGAGGTAAGTATTAAATTCAGAATTAAATTCTCTAGTTTTAGCAACTAGATGTAAAGACAATCATCTTTCATAGCTATATTGCTGGACAGTAGGTGGGGACAGTTTTGATTCATACATAGATATAAACCTGCTTCCTCTTGAATCTTGGCAGACTTGTCATTTGTTCTACAGTTTTAACTACCCCTAACCAACCACTGCTACATTTCTGTATCAATGCTGCCTTCTGTCCAAACATAGTATGTTTCTTTCTTATCTTGAAGGAACATCAATTGGAAGGCAAATGAACACTGAACACTTTTTACTTATCACAAGGGTTTATCCTTTGGCCTTCAATCTAATTAAATGATTTTAAAGATTTTATTGATCTGGTTACCAAAGGTCTTCTAAACTCATGTTTCACAAAGAGGCATAGGCTAAAGTTAAATCAATATCTTTTCTACAAATCTGTCTTTTTCTCCACTTCTCCATTTCTTTTTTTTTGTTTTTGGTCTCAGTGACTTTTTAAATTTTTAAATAGTTTGGCTTTAATTTTTTTTTTTTTTTTGCAGTTCTTCACCATGTTTTCTATTGTTTTGACCTGGGGAGCTTTCCAGTCCTCCCTCTCCCCTATTCTAGCTATTTTTCATCTCACTTCTCCCCACACTTTAATTGAGGGGAGATTTTCTGCTCAATCTGCTTACTGATACTGCTCCTGTTCATGAAACAGGGGCTCCTTGAGACGAACTGGGAATTCCTGTCACTCTTCTCCCCTCTAAGGCCAGTGCACCAACTTCACGTGCACCAGATTTAGTTATTTGATTTGTGATATTGTTTGAGAGTCCTTCTCATTACAGCCGCAGCACAAGGTCCTAACACCTAAATACATCAGTTGGTGTCACATTTTCAGGGAGAGCTGGGCATTCGATGGAGGCATTTCATCATGATTAATCCTCCTTGCACTGGGCTTTATATTGATTACTTTTTACAATGTAAATTTACAACATCCTCCATTTCTTCAGGTAAACAGCCAAAGAACATTAGCCCTTCAATGGTGAATTGTCAGTCATGAACATCAGACACCATTCAATCTTAAAGGTCTCTTCCTGTTCTGGCATTTTAAAATCACAATACAGGACATTTCAAGCCCCACTTCAGTGCAGCTCCCTTAAATTAATCCTTCTTTGCATAAAAGAACACCAGTAACTTATTTCTTAATATTTTTCACTCACCATGCAGGATATGCATTTTAGCTCTTTTATTTTAACATTCCAGTTTCCAAACCAGTAGAAACCCAAACGTGTAGGAGAGTTAATACACTCCTCAAAGGCCTTCTTCCAAAGGTTGATGGCAGTGAAGTTACATTTAACAAGGGAAGTGCCCCAGCATACAACCTTGAAAGCACAGAAAAACTAATTGCTTGCTTAGGAAACAGAATGGAAACCTACCAAGTAAAAACGGAAATGGAGAATCTAAGGTTGTTTGTGAAATGGCAGAAGACTTCAGGAAGATCTACATACAGCAAGTAACAAATTAATCAGCTACAAATGTATGTCTCTAAAATTTCAGAGATGCTTGTGTTGTACTTTGAGATTTCTTGTCAAAGGTTTCCAAATTACAAGGATTCACAGATCTCACAGATCTCAGATGCTCTTTAGAAAACTATCTCACAGTAAAATGTTAACCTTTTTTCTGTTTCTAGTTGACAAACTGCTGCAGTGAGAGCTAAAAATATACTACATTCCTGGTATTACTTTTTAATGCAAACAATTACAGCAGTGGACACATGCCAATATGGAAATTTATACATCAAGCATGGTGAATCAGGAAGGAAACCTTTTTATTACTATCATTTATTCTATACATGCATCTTGCTCTTCTCCCTAATGGCTGCCCTTCTCATTTCTTTTTCTGCAGCTTTCAAGATCTCACAGAGAATGACACAGCCTCAGGTTACCTTCCTTCCACCAGGCTTCCATGCAGAATATCGTCACACAATCCTATGTGGAACAACAGCTGTTGCACATCTGGAATTAGCTTCCCTAAAATGCATGAATACAAGTAAAGGGACTGACAAATGTGGTATAAACACCAAATTATCAAATGGTTCACGTGTGGATTAAGCACTGAAATTTGCTAAGTGCATTACAAAGGGTGAAGACAAACAGCCTGTAATCATTTCGTCCAGATGATTTGTTGATACAGACACTATTTGCAGGGAAAATACAGCATTTGGTTTTATTTTTCAAAACCATGCTGCAGTTCTTTCATATTCAGAAAGTAGTATGTCTGGGTGAATACAACTGACTTTATAAATTTGTATAGCTGTTGTCTGAAAAAATTTGATCAAATACATGTGTGTGTATATATATATACACATTCCAGTAATTATACACTCAAAAATACACACCAAAAGCTATGAATTGGGCATTATACTAGCCTTTTAGATTGATGTTTTAATGTGTTACAGATATAATTACTTTTAATTGTTCACTTCTTAAAGAGAATTTAAAAAGCAGTATTAACCAAAAATATGAGGCAGTGTTTTATGCAGAGTTTTCTCAGAGTGGACCTGCTGAATCTTAATTGAAACTGCTGGTAGGAAAAAAAGAAAAAAATCAATAGATATTCTGAGTCACTGGTGACACTGATTTAAAGAAGCAGTGGCTTTTTACCTATTACTCTTTATTATGATTTGCAGGAGTTAAAAGACTTAGTTATGGCTCAGAACTACACAAGATTCTCCAAGGAAATAAATTTTCCACTGAACTCCTGTTGAAATAGCTAGAGCCATAATTCATGCTAATATCTGGCCTAAAAAAAAATAAAAAGAGAATGCAGACTTTTTTCCCCAAAACTGCCAATAAATTAGAAACCACTAGCCTGCACATTGTGGTTTTCTCTTCCACCCCCAAGATCAAATATAGCTCTTCTGCCTTGAAATACAGCAAGTAACCAGCACGGCATCGAATTCATCACAGTCGTTTCCCAGCAAAATACATTTTATACTGCAGCTCTGATTTGTCATGCTTACAATTGAATAGGAGGAAAAAACACTCAAATAGTCTGGAAATAATTCTGTAGGACTTGTCGACATGCAGCAGGCTCATACAGGGAGACAGATGAAGACAGTACATACACTCCTAGGAGGAGATATTAATTCGTTTTTAAACCAATGTAATTTCCAGCAATAAAAAATAAACCAAAGACCTTTAGAACTGATAATCTACTGTGATTAACCTTTTGTCACAAAACAAATGTTTCAAAGATTTGAAGCATTAAAGTATTAATCAGAAACACTGCTAGGACTTGAATTCTTTACATTTCTAAAGAAATTATTTCACAGATAAGAGAGGAAAGTTTCAATACTTTTTGTGCTTGGCTATATGTACACAGGTCACTAGTAAGTAAGGAGCTAGCCTTACTGTTGCAAAAAAGGAAAAGTTGGGTTGCTTCTCTCTCCACAGTATCAACCAGCAGAAATGCACTGGAAAAGAGCAGGCCCACTGCCCAAACTTTGGAGGGGAAGAAACACAAACTCTCCAGCTCTGCACAGTTTTGCAGCTTTTTTTTCTGACTGCTGACAGAAGTTCCCAGCCCAACACCAGGGAATTGAAAGCCAAGGACTAAAGCTCTAATAGTCTTTTACTCAGTAATTCTGTACTTGAACCAGACATTGACAGCTGCATGACATGAAGTTTCACAATACTTGATATGGGCCACAAAGCTTTTTCTCTGCTTTCCTATTTTGCTAAGCATCCCAAACATGACAGAGGTAGGTACATCCTGAAAAACCTCATTCAAAACAAACTAATGCAATAAATGTAACAATATAGCCTTACACCTACTTCTCTTGTATTCATTTGGACTACTGCACCTTGCTGAGGTTCAGGTAGCATCTCTTTTGACTTTTCTTCCAAGTAAGAATATTAGTAATGTAAGAAGTGAAATGGGCAAGAGATGAACACTCCTGGAAGATATTGAAACTTAAAAAGTTTTTGTAATTCTGTGAGAACTAAGGGAATTCAGCACCCTGTGGGGCACATCCTGCTAAAACAACCCCATGCACAAACAACATAGGAAATTACCAGGATGGCCACACTGGTAAAAATACACATTATATAGTAATAAAAATTACAAACTGTTGCTACACAAAACAATCTGTCATATATTCTAAAAGATAAGAACTAGCAACATGAAAATTCAGCATGTTGTGTTTCATTGCAAGAAGTCCTACTGTCTCACGTTAAATGGAGGCGGATGACTCCACTGTTGCACGGATGAATCCACTGTTCTTCAGATGCTGCGTGTTACTCCAGCACACACACAAAGAGTCAAAGCAAAGTGAGTCTGTCTCCATTTATTAAGACTAGACAGGCAGACAGAGAAGAGCATGAGCTGAATGGAAATGGCATTAAGAAGTGCATTTGCCAATGAAATGTTTCAGATTATTAATATGGAATATGATTTATAACTAATTTTAAGTCCTGAAATCCTGACATTTCAAGAAAAGTGCTACAATTTTTATATGTTCAGGAAACGTATTAGATTTTTCTGAAGTTGACATCTTCAACTATATATGCTGAAGGCTAAGCAATGAATCATATGAATATATGATAATTTCATGTCTAATACTCAGACAGGCATCACAGTCACAACTGAAGACTCCAATTCTACATATCTTTCTCCAGTACAGAAAATGATATTACATAAATGGCAATTCAACAATAAGTAACAATTTCTTATGCATTCTGTTTCTTGGACTGAGAAGATGTGAATAATTGATTAAAACCACTCCCATTTTTCCTCTCTGAATTTAGCATTGCAAATGACTAAAACCTTGTCCACTGAGGTTGTGAGAATATATCATGTAAATATAAAATAAGATCTACTTCAGCATTCTAGGAGTGATATAATTGAATAATTTTCTCTATTTATTTGATGCCCAACTTTTAACATATTAAGTGATACCCTAATGCAATTAGCATGAAGAAAACTATATCTGCTTGACATCACGGATATTTTTAATCTAGCTCACATGTGTCTACAGATATTTCCTCTAGAAGCATTCTGACACCAATGAAGTCAGGCTCTGGCAGTACCTGGTCCACATTGGGGAGTGGGTGGAAGTGTTTTATCCAAGGCTAAGCTCAAAAAGGAATCATAACTCAGAGATATCTTCTATGCAATGTGACTGTTAAATGAGGTTATAAGTAGCCCATCAATTACTGTGGCTGACAAAGTTTGTTTCTTGTCTCTTCCTCCATTAGGTCTGTCTGTCCAGGTTTGTGTCTCTGTATGTTTGGTTTGTTGCTTCCCCATTTACTCAGCACCCCTTTTTTCAGTGAAAAGGATCCTTGACCAGATATCCTTAAGGGCACAGATTCCTATTTTCCTTTGTGAAGCAAAGCAGCCTCTGCACTCTCCTTGGCCTTCCAGTAGGACTTGGGTCACAGCATCACCACCTTGCCAAGAAAAAAGGCCCTTTCAGCACTGTTTAGGCTGTGATTCAATGGAAAGGTCTTGCACAGTCAACCACAGAATCATAGAACCACTTAAGTTAGAAAAGACCTTTAAGATCATCAGTTCTAACTATTAACCCAGCACTGCCAAGTCCACCCCTAAAGCATGTCCCTAACAGTCCCTACACATCTTTTAAATGCCTCCAGGGATGATGACTCAATCACTTCCCTTGGCAACCTGTTCCAGTGCTTGACACCCATTTCACTGAAGAAATGGTTGCTAAAATCCAATCTAAGTCCCCCCAGTATGGCTTGAGGCTGTTTCCTCTTGTCCTATCAATTATTGCAAAGAAATCAACACTTCCTTATTACAACTCATGTACTCTGGAAGAGCAGAGAAGTTTGTAGCTTTGCAGTTGTTACAAATGACAGGATTTTGCAGTCCTTTCCAACCTACAGTCATATTCAATCAGTTAGTGCCCAGAAGGGAAACAAACCCTCCATTATTGGTTCCTGCCATACTTTTAACATTTTCTTATTGATACACGCACCACAAATATCTCTGCTCCCCTCAGCTTTCAGCCCAACACAAGCAAGAAGATTAAGTGCAAGAACAAACAAAAGCAGAGCTACAGGGGACAGTCTGCCCTGAGGACTAAGTCCATCCACATATGCTCAGTTACATGCTGTATCTTGCTGTGGGGCACTTCATCTTAATATCTAAGTGGATAAAACTACAGGACATGGTACATTTTTATACCAGGGTGTTTACACTTGTGGCTTATTCCAGTGATAGAAAGGTCTAAAACTAGGGTTAAGTAAAACCTAGATGTCCTTTTATGTTGTCCAGAGCATGTAGGCTACCTCAACCACAGGCACGAGATGAGGCTTGAGACAGAGTGATAAGGTACACCGAACACAAAAATTTAAGCAGCATGCCAGAAAAAGTGGGAACGCAGGTGAAATTTTGGAGACAGCTGTGAAGAGCCCTGTCAGTCCCATATGGCAAAAGAGAGGGAGGCAACACAGAGGCTGCAAGAGAAGCACAACACAGTGGGAATGGCTGGATAGGCAGGAGTCTGGTGGACATACTCCTGAATAACAGCGAGGAAGGGGGAAAAGTAGGTTGAAAAGTCTTAGTTTCCCTTCGTGTTTGTTCAGCCAAGACATGCATGTGAAGACCTACAGATCTCTACCTCTGAGCTAACCATTCAACACTGTCTGTACAGCAGCCTATATAATGCAGGCAGGTGTCTGCACCTTAAATATCAGTAGGGATGAATAACCACAGAGAGCAGTTCCTTGCTTCAGGGGAAGCACTAGGAGTCTCACAAGCCCATTACTAATACTACAGAAGGCAAAGACTGGAGTTCTAGGAAAACTGACTCATTAGCAATCTAAGCAGGACAGAAAAAGCCCAGCCCTTTAATTTTAACATGAAGATTATCTCCTGAATTAAAGCCAGATGTATTTTTTCCAAAAGAATCACATAAAATTTTAATTATGCATGCATACATATCTTAGTTGCTCCTAATGAAAAAAGAACCTTTAGGAAACAACTATACAACATCACTTCTTCCTCTTTTATGCTACTAGATGGTTTTGAAGGCAAGTTGGAAAAAAACAGAAGACTGCATGGTTTTGGAAAAGGGCGCGGACTTCTTGAAAATACACAAGTTAGCTTAAAAACATGCAAAAACATATTAAGAAATGTACTTCTTACTTTTAAGGCAAAAGTGCAAGGAATACTTTTATCTCCCTTGATCTGGCTCAAGACCTTTTCTTGCTTTGCAATCAGATGTTTGGTTGCCCACTCTTCCACCAATATGAATAAACAATGTGTTTAAAAGTGTGTGCACCTGTATGTACAATTCTAAACTGTTTCCTGTTTAAGAACTTCAACTTGAATATTTTCTTTGATATCATAAAACAATTAGCAGCAATATTATGCTTCGGTGCCTGAGGAGGTAAGAGGGAAAAAAAAATCTGACCTCTTAGAGACAAAAACAAGTCAAACCAGATCTTTAAAAATTAATTACCTTCAGGTATTTATATGTGTTAAGAACAGAAATTACCATTATAATCATGAAACAATAATCTAATCTTTTCTTCTGTATACTACTGACTGAAGAGGATCCAGTGATATAATTTCAATTTTGCCACACTACACCATTTATAGAAAAACATCCTGTTGTGATTCAAAAAACCAAAAACTATTAAGAAACACTACTTGTCTATACCTTTTTATCATGTTTCTAAAGATGAAGTCTCCTTTCCAACTTCTATTTTCAAAGACTGTTTCCTTTCCTGCTCCCACTTTCCTCAGTCCTCAAATTTCTCCATAACAAATGGATTTATTTGTTAGACATTATTTTCAATTTAGATTTTAGAAGAGGAATTTTAAATTCTCAACTATTAATTATTTTTAAAAGTACAACAAACAGACTTGTCTCAAAATGATGTAATCTTCATTTTCCTGCCAAAACTAATTTGCTGTGCTTGTTGCTCTTTTGAAACCACTGGTAGAAATAACAGGGGTTTTTAAATCCAGGCAACACAAACTTCTTGTCAGTCTGCAGATCCAGAAATGTTGCAACACTTTGCTAATGGGGACCAGAAAGAGAATTTTAAAAGCAGTCTGTTAGACAGAAAAGGTACATCTTTACCATACCCTGAAAAGCCTAGGTCTTGAATTACTGGTAAAAGGATGGACGATTTACAGGCTCAGTCAATTCACTCTGTAATGAAACTGCTCACAGCTAAAGAGGAGATGGAAAGAAAGAGGCAGCCTCTCGGCTACAAGTCCTCAAATGAAAATAAAAATCCCTACAGCATCTCAGCTAAATCTAAATCTGAACCTCTCCTCCCCTTCTGCAAAATGTCTTTATCAAGTTACAGCTGCCAGCACTCTGCCTCCAACTACATGCTCCCATCTCTAAAATTCCACTTCCCAGATACTTCACCACTCCTCTGATCCCTCTGCAAACAGCCACGGCATCTGGCTCCATTGGGGATCTTCCAGTTAAAATTTACTGTAAACAATTTAACAGTTTGTGGCAATCTGGGAAACATTTGGACTGCTTCCCCAGAAAACCTAGCTGGCTCAAATCCTTGAGGATTTTCTCTGCTTCTTTCTTCCTTAGCATTTAGACCTAAAATGCTGGATAGCAGATGCCTTTTTGAGGACCTCCACCTCCCTTCTATTAAAATACACCTGGAAACAACCAACAAGGGACTGCTGCAAAGGGCTCTGAAAGGAAGCTGCTGGGAAAACACATTGGGCATGACCATGTGTTAATGACTACATAGTGCCTTTGATATCTTAAAAAGGAATCTTGCACAGTTCAGCTACATATGGTTGCACTAAACTGCCGAATTAGCTCACACTGAACTGCCAAATTAACCCACTCAACATTCTTTCCTGCAAGCAAAGAAAATGAAATTGGTTTCAACTGAACTCTGAAATCACACATAATCCAAACAAAATCAGGATTAAGTTAAAATGAGCTGTGTAGGTTCAGCAACCCTAGGAACCCAAAGCAAATACAGCAAAGAACCTTTCTCCTTAGTCCATGCAAAAATGCAGTCTTGCTCAACCCCCAGCTGGAAAACTTACCAGTTTCTCCTGCAAAACGTAGAAAAAAAATAAATAAATGTAACGCAATGAACCGAAGAGGAGACTGAAAGATGTATCAGTTAAATCAGAAAACTGAGTTGTTTTTTTTTTTTACTTTGATCCTTCTTTCAGCCAACCATATTTCCTTTGCCAATTGTACAGCACTACTGCTCTGCTGTATTTGCTCAAACAGTTTAACCACATTTTACCACCTCCTATTTTGCAAAACAACTGCTCCCTCACCTCCCTCTCCAACACATTACATACATGCCCACCTCCAGTGGAAAATCACTACTAGACATTCCTCACCTGTTCAAGTGGGAACTGTGCTACCAGAAGCAGAGCAAGAGGGTGCGTGGCTGCAGCAAAGCCAGAGGCAGAAACCAGCTGTGCAGAGGGAGCCCAGAAAGCAGGAATATGGGTGGGAGCTGTTGGGCTGCACTGCAGCTGGGAGGTGATGGCAATGGAGAAAGAAGAGCCACCACAGAGCCACCTGCCACAGGACTCTGCTCCTGCTTGCCAAGCTGTGAAGGATGGTTTTATACCAACACTGCATCACAGTTTGGTCCAGTCACCTTCCTCAAGGTCTGCTCTTGGAAATAGTGCTGCAGAGGGCAAATGTGAGTGTTATTTTCTTAAAAAGCCTTAATTGGCTTCTGTGCATCATCTTCGAAGTGGTGCTCACCAAAGCTACACCATTAGCCCTGATAGGAGCTCTCACTCAGTAAATTGAAACTACATTCAGTGTCTGGAGACTGTGGCTCCAGACTCAGCTTTGAGCTCCTCTACAGCTTTAAACCAACAATCCTCAAAATTATTTCAAAATATCTTTCTTTGAAAAGCACACTGATGACCACAAGGCACAACAAGGACATGTCTAGGTTTTGAGGTGAGTCCAGAAGGTGTAAGATTTGATTTTGCAATTGAAAAATATAATTTATAAACTAACTTTGTCTTTGCTTTGAAGAAAAAACTATCATAATCTTAGTAGTTCAGAACATTATCTTTTAAACACTCCGTAGAGAGCTTATTTGTTAAGAAATAAACTTAGCTCCATGCACTTCTAAGCTCTGCTACATTAATATTCTCCTCTTAATTAGAGATTTTCAGAAGAGTTCCTGTTATTTGTGAACACAAAGAAACTCACTCAGGCTTTGTGAAGCCATACCTAGTCTGTCATTAAATAAAAAAACCCAAAGATTTGATTATAGATTTGTCTGGCATGACAAATTCCAAAACCAGTTAATGGCTGAAGCACAAACACTTTCTAGCTTCCCCAAGAGGAAGCTGGATAACTGGGTTTTGCATAAGATCTGTGTGAAAGGAGACTCCAGTCTTTTGTTGAGTCCTCCACAGAAAAAAAAAGTCTTGAAAGAAGTTCCAAGACCATTGTATGGTTCCAAGAGCTTGCTCTGCATAGCTCTTTTCTTAATTATACCTAAGGCTGCAATTTTAAAAAAAACCCCACACATATATACAAGCAGAAATGCTCCACAGAAGTTTCATTGGTTTGTCATTAACTTGCATGGAACTGAATTTGTTAGTCAGTAATCCAAACATGAAATATAATATAACGTGAAACCATTATTACTGAGAAAACCTTTCCAAAACCTTCTACAATTTTTAATTCAGTGTGCATATACTTATCAAATGGCAGTGTAAAACACTGTATCTCATTGTATTGAACCTGAAAGAGATGGGCTGAACCTTCCTCACGGCAGCCCATACAGTGTCTAGGAGGGTGTTGGTAACCCACCCACGTGTTGGCTGCTGCTGAGCAGCACCCACACAGCACCAAGGCTGTCTCTCCAACACCCCCAAAAGCTGGTAGGCTGGGGGTGGGCAAGAGGTTGGGAGGCAACAGAGCCGGGACAGCTGACTTAGATGTTCAAAGGGATATCCCATACTATACAATGTCATGCTCAGCAATAAAAGTTAAAAGAAAGGAGGGGGAGGATGACATTCATTACTAAGGTGTTCGTCTTCCAAAGCAGCTGCTAAGCATACTGGGGCCCTGCTCTCCAAAAAATGGCTGGCCATCACCTGCTGATGGGAAGTAGAGAATAAATCTATCTTTTTGCTTTGCTTCCACACACAACCTTTGCCTTCTTCCATTAAACTGCCTTCAACTCAACCCACGATATTTTCCATACTATTTTTTTCCACTGCCCTGATGAGGGAGAGTGAGAGAGCAGCTGGGTGGGAGTATGGCAGCCAGCCAAGGTTAACACACCACACTTAGAAATGCTAAAAAGATTGTAACATTATAAAAAGTTACCTTAGTATTAGAGATATTTAGAGCTGTAAATGTTTTAAAAACTTTCAGCATCCACGGGAGAAGTTCTCTGGATAAAACAACACAGACACTGCTGTTGGCAGAGAGTAACAGCAGTAAATACAGGTCAGCTCAGAACGATGTGAACTGCTGGGTATGTGCTGTCTCTTCAGTGCATACATGGTGTACTTCTAGGAACCATCTTGGTATATCACATACACTTACTACTTTACTACACCTTCTAGTGGAAGGTGTCCCTGCCTATGTCAGGGGGTTGGACATAGATGATCCTTAAAGTCCCTTCCAACCCAAACCATTCTATGATTCAATGAAAAAGGAAGTTTATTTTCCCCACTGACACGTCTCCTATAAAGTCCCTTTTGGTTTACACAATACTATCACCTTGAAAGACCCATATTAATTTTTATCATTATTATTTACTGGCTTTGTACAAAAATAAAGTTATAATCACCTCTAGGGGAACTGGGAAACAAACCATCTTTTGTGAAAGTTGTGACACTTGACAGCTTTGGAGCTGGTGGACAGGGTTTAAATTGTGTGGGAGATCAGTTTTTGAATTCTAGCTCCAGAGGAGATGAAAACACTCTAGAGAACAGAACTGGAAAACAGAATGACTTACAAGAAAAAAGCAGCTGTAGCAAATATTTAAATCTCAAAATGCAGAAAACAGTCAAGCAATTATTCAAAAAGGCAAGAAGCCTCACAGGTTTTTTTCCAAACAGATGCTTTTGTATCATGCTACTTCTGCAATAATTTTTGTACTTCTTGTTCTACCCCGCTACACTCTTTACTTTAATAACTCCACAAGATTTTGAAGGATTCACACATCCTTCACTGCAGAAGGAAATGAAATATAAATTACCTACCAATTTCCTGTCTTTATTGCTTGCAAAATCTGTATCTAAAGCTGCAAACATTTTGTGGTAAGTGGGGAGAAGAAAACTCTCTCTGTTAGCATGTTTCTCCAGCTATACAGAGCTTCAGAACTTCTATGGCAATTCAGCATTTCAGGCCAAGTAGTTCCTGCTTTAAAGATTACAGGACCTCTCTCAGCTAAACAAGACAGATATTACACACTGTATTCTCTTCTACATTTGGCTTAGCAGAAGCAGAACGCAAACAGTTTATATAGCCTTCTTAATTTTGGAAAATTTTCTGTTCTGAAGAAACTTTTTCACAATGGGAAAAATACCAACTTACACAAAATGCTGTTATAACAAATTTAAGATTCCTCTCCACTTCACAAATTAAGAAAATAGTTCTCCATTGTTTCTTCTCAAGTGCAAATTCTATTAATGACTGTATGAAAATTAGGTTCACCAAGGGACCAACAGTACGCAGCTTTGTAATGCAAAAAAGGTAGTGAAAAATAATAATACATAAAAATACCAAATAACAAACAAAGTGGTCTTGTGCATTGAAACAACATGGTTTTACAGTAGGTGTTCTGTTATGGCATACCCTATGTAACACATGAAATAAACACCTTATTGCAATGAAATACAAACAACCTGAAATGGGACGTCTCCCTTTGCACATGTTCCATGACAGATGGTACTGGAATGGTATTTGCTGCAAAATCAGTTTTAGAAACTGAATTCCATCGATGAAGAGATTGCACCATCTGCTTCTATTAATATACATTAGAAAATGTGTATTTTCTATAGCTGCATATTTACTCTGTAATCAGAAGACTTTGAGACAAATAGGTATAGCTTAGCTACAGAATAACTAAAAAGCATCAACATTTGAGAATGTCAAGAGTGTAAACAAAAAAGTAGGTGGATTATTGAAGGCTGTGCAATGAAGTAGTGAAGTGAAATTAGGCAAAAGAAAATTTAAGCAGCACACTGGGACACTAACAATTGTTGCAGTGATGAAAGAAATACAAATGCAAAAGGCGTAGATGCAAGAAAGTTTCTTGCATGTAGAAAAAAAGAGAAATAATCTTCCAACTGAAGCCTAAGTAGAGCTGGCTGGAAATTGGGATTTTTATTACATGGGTTTTGTGTTTTCAAGGAAAAAAATCCAAAAACCAAAACCAACAACAACAACAAAAACCCCTTAAATCAGGAGGTAAGCCAACATTTGAAGTTTTCATGGAACAGAAATCCTTCAAAATTTTGTTTTGGAATCCCAAACATCATGTTCCCAAAACAAGATATGATTTCCCAGTATCCTCAGCAGCTGCTAACTGAAATTAATGTACTTCTTGTCATTTCACAACTGCCATTTCCATGGCTTGCTGTGGTGACAAAAATGACAAAAACTACCTTAGACTCCAACTCCAGTTGCTCAGGAATGCCACAGCCCTGCACTCCCAAGCCAGCCTGCTCCCCACATCACTCACCACCAGTACCAGCCAGATGATTTTAGGACCATTGACACTTCACAGACTAGAACACTTCTTATAAGCAGCTGAAAAGTCAGGCTGGCACACTGGTGTGACATTTTGTGACACACTGATGGACCAGCATCGCAAAAATGAAACAGAGATAAATGCTTGAAAAGCCCAGGTGAGATTCCACCATTATTATTTTATGCATCCTCAGTAGCAAGGACGATTATTTCCAGGCCAGTAAGATATTGATTACAATTAATGAAATAGTATTTCCTTAAAAATTGTGGTCTTCTCTTCTTTGAAAGGACAGTAAAAGAAACAAGAACTATTGAGGCACTAATTTGCCCCAGGAGAAATGCACAATGGTATGGAACAAGTTAGGCTCTAAGAAAATAAAGAGCAGGACCCTTCAGGGCTGAAAAAGAAAAAAAAAAGACATATGAAAGTATGACTGAGGTCTATAAATTCGTTCAGTCCAGGAAAACAACAAATAGGGAACAATGGTATGATTCGAATACTAGAACTAGCAGGCATTAAGTCATAGGAAAATCCAAAGCAAACGGAGGAAAGCAGTTCTTCCCACAACTTGTAAATAAATGATGGAACTTCCTGATGCAGGATATTATGGATGCTAAAATTGCATATGAGTTCCCAAAAAGTAACTTTATTGACAACTGCTAAACACCAGGACAACCCAACAGTCCTTAAGATATGAGCTGCTGCAGACTCAGGGTCTGTGCTGAGAAAGGATCATCAGGTGCATTCGGGCATTAAACCTGTCATATGCATCAAATATAACATTACATGTATCACAGGACAAGCACAACATTTAGCTGGATTTAGCAGGAAAACTGAAGAGACAATGCAGTCCGTCCTTCCCTTAAGCAGAGTGAGGCACTGAGGCATGGCCCTCTACCACGTATCAAAAGTGAGCTGTCGCAGTCTCCCCTTTGTAACTACAGTGCAGCTCCAGCTCAATGAAACTGACACTCCAGAATGAGAAAACATATCAGATACTGTTGTGATTTTTTTCTCACTCACTTGAAATGACAGTGCTGAGAAATGTTAAATACTGGGCCAGTAATCATATTTCATAAAGCAGTTACAGTAAGTAAGAAAAAAAAAAGAATTTTAATGTCACCTTAAACGTGTGTAGATTTAATTAGCTTCTGCTCAAAGGTACCTCTTAGCAGGATGGGATCCAATACAAGGACACAAAGGCATTTATTGCTGCAACCCCATTGTTAGAAATAAGTCTAAGAGATAGAAGAAGAACAGAAAGGAGGACTTTCTGAGTTGAGTGAGTATTACTTCAAAGCCAAGGCCTTTGACTTCAGAGTCTTGGGGGGATAGAAGCATCTCATATGACCCATACAGACAAAGGAAAATAAGATGAACCTGTTTTTTGCCTGAAGCTGGGTAGTGACTATGGTACAGAATTTCTGTCACAACGTGAAGAGGAACACCATCAGTTCACTCACCAAAGCTGGGCTAGTCAGCTTCTTCATATACCTGTTTCCCCACTTGAAAACACAGCATAAAATTGACCATTCAAAATGCAAAGCCTTTCACGACCCCTGGATACAGGCATATTACATGGACTATTAACAAACCCCACTGAGCCATGCCATGAACACGTGAATAAACACAGTGGTACCACTTTGGAATAACATGCAAGCTATGATTCTATGATTCTATGATATCTCCTGATAGTGAAACACATTGAATTCAACTAATGACAGCCACATGGTTGAGAATGGGCTGTTGGCTTGCCAGGATTGAAGACAGTACTCATAGGCCAAATGAGAGTGGAGCAGCTGCCAGGTTTGATCAGCTAACTGAGGGACCTCAACAAACTAGAGGACAGGACAATCACCAACCAGATGAAGTTCAACAAGGGAAAGTGCCGGATTCTGCACCTGGGATAGGGCAACCCTGGATGTATGGACAGACTGGGGAATGAGATGCAGGAAAGCAGTGCCATGGAAAGGGACTTGGTGGTCCTGCTCGATGACAAGTTGAATATGAGTCAGCAGTGCCCTGGCAGCCAGGAGGGTCAACCGTGTCCTGGGGGGCATCAGGCAAATCATCGCCAGCTGGTCGAGGGAGGGGATTGTCCCACTCTGCTCTGCACTGGGGCTGCCTCACCTTGAGTTCTGTGTGCAGTTTTGGGCACCACAACAGAAGAAAGATATTAAGCTCTTAGAGAGCATCCAAAGGAGGCCAACGAACATGGTGAAGGGCCTTGAGGGGAAGCTGAATGAGGAGCGGCTGAGGTCACTTGGTGTGTTCAGCCTGGAGAAGAGGAGACTGAGGGGAGACCTCATTGCAGTTACAACTTCATCGTGAGGGGAAGAGGAGGGGCAGGTACTGATCTCTTCTCTGTGGTGACCAGTAACAGGACCCAAGGGAATGGCCTGAAGTTGTGTCAGGGGAGCTTTAGATTACATATTAGAAAAAGAGTCTTCACCCAGAGGGTGGTTGGGCACTGGAACAGGCTCCCCAGGGCAGTGGTCACAGCACCAAGCCTGGCAGAGTTCAAGGAGAGTTTGGATGATACTCTCAGGTACATGGTGTGACTCTTGCAAATGATCCTGGGCAGGGCCCAAGTTGAACTTGATGATCCTTGTGGGTCCCTTCCAACTCAGCATATTCTGTGATTCTGTAAACAGTTAACCTATAAACAGTTAGAAGAAGAAAAAAGTGAAACACTTATTCCTGCTGACCAGTGAAACTGCAGAGAAATTAAATTACCTCAAGATGGACATACATGACAAAGCTGGACGTTTACACCCATGATAGAAAAGAACTACAATAAATAAAATAGAGTAAAAAAAAATCTACAAGTTACTACATTTATTTAGGATGAAGTAACATAGTCCTGACCTGATGAGGACAGTCTCAAGCAGGGAACCCCATGCACCCATAGAGACATTCAGATAGGCCTATCCCCTAAAGATAGAGAAAACGAAGAATGAAAATGTAGACAGAAACACACTACAGAAAATTGGCAGGTTTTTGGAAGAGTTTTTTAAATAACTAAGAAGTTGCAATCACATAAATAAAAGAGGATTTCTTCAAAAAGGAATAAAGGCACAACAGGGAGGAAAAAAGATAACCAACAAATAGAAAAGAGAGGCCCACGAACAGCCTTCCTAAGATATTAATTTTCTGTAGTTCACATAGGAGATTAGAGACATCAGACAGAATTTTGTCTGAATACTTGGGATTCTTGGATAAACACATCCATTTGTAGTTAGAGACAGTGAACTACTATTGCACTTCAGTCTCCATCCAGAAGTTAAAATAGGACATCCTCGAGGCTATTTCAATGAGGAATAAGAACTGTTGATGGCATCAAGTATTTCTTTCTTGTAATCTTGAGAGGGGGTTTTGTGGTTTTTTGGTTGTTTTCTTTTTAATGCCCAGAGCTTCATCTTCCTTGAAGATGGGCTACTAGACACTTGGTTTGAGTCATTTACTTTGACATAGTTGTTTCCAAAAAGCTCCTATCTACTGCAGCAAGAAGGTGTATCTGAAGAAGAATCATCTTGTCAGCTGGTTTTTAAAGCCTCTGAAACTGTCTTTTCTTTCCCTTCTTTATTAATATTGCAATGAATTGGAAGTACTTCTGCATCCTGCCAAACCTTCAACAATCTTTTTTCTTCAACTTTAGAAAAATTCCGAACAAAACCAAAGCAAAACCTTATTTTTTAAAAGGTAAGGAAGATGCCTATACTCTGAATGAAACTACTGATTTATCTTAATAGAAGGCAAAAAAGCAGTGTGTGCTAATCGCCCGGTCCCTGAGAACTCAGAGCAGATGACCCTTTTTAGCCTCAATTCCTTTCACAGGGGATTTTCAGTTCACACTCAAAACTGAAGACAAAGTCAGGTTCAATTTATTTTATTCTGACATTAACTGAGTCCAGAGCACTTGCTTGTGCTCATAGTGACTAATAAAGAGAAGAGCTGCAACTGTCAAGCCAGTGTGAGAAGCCAGGTTATCTGAGGAGCGCTTGGAAGACAAAACAACACTTTAATCATTTTGAAGGCAGCATTGCAGAATGAGTGGTCTCCACCTTGCATTTTATTCCAGGGGGAAAAAGCACTGCTACAGCAGTATCTTCTTTGCTTACACAGTAGAAGCAGACCCGTGAGAAAAGAAAAAAAAATTGAAAAAGCAAACCGAGTATTATATGATATATATATGAAATATAGCTAACAAATGGATTCTGCACCACCATTAAAGGGATGGATTTAATAACTGCTACACCCAATGGAAGCCTTCCTCCTTGATTTGATAGGATTTAGGGATCAGACCCTAGAAGCTCCTACTAACTACTTGGTTGCTGTAGCGTGTCATGAATTCACAACATTGTTTGATTTCTGCCTTTTAAATTTTGCTAAATAAATGTTTTGTGCATCAAGTCATTTTTTATACAGAGAAATACATCAAAAGGCCCATGTAACTATCAAAGCTGACCATGTAAAAAGATGGTTTCCCTTACTTCCAAAAACGACACAGGTCTTTCTGAACTTAGTAAGAGTTTGTGCACTTGCTTTTTAGCAAGTTTCAGACATCTACAACATGTATTACTTCTATTTTGCACTCAACACATTTCCTAAATCCTAGTCTTGAATTCAATGTTTATTCTTTTATTAAAATAATGGCATATGTGACATGTGGGCAAATACGTTTATAAATCCTCTTCATCTTCTCTGGATGACACACAGGATACTTGTGCTTCACTCATTAGCTTCTGAAATGGATCTGCCCATAATCTTCAAATTACTTCATGCATAACTAGGCACTTCCTGATTTTCATTACTCATGTTTATCTCTGCAATATTTACACAGCACCAAGCATACAGCTGCCCATTATAGATTGGAACACATCACTAATTACATACATTTCATTTGGTCCTATTCCTCCAGAAGTGAGGATATGGTTTTCAAGGGCCTTGTTCCAGGCTCATCACCCAGATGTTCAGAGACCAAAAAGTCCCTGAGGTGTATAAACTCATTTGAATTTACTGACCCTTTCAGAGAAATAAAACCATAAGTAAAGCACGTCTGCCATTTTATTTTCCAACTTGTGTATCTACCGCTAAAACATATCAGCTTGGATTCACTGAAGCTGGTAATGCTTTACCTGTGATTCCTTATATACCGTTTTAAAGTATTTTTTTTTAAATATATTTAAAGAAATGGCAGTTTGAAATCTTTGTTGGAAAATAGTAACAATAGATCAGTTTATGATTTGTTTGCTCTCTTCTCATCAGTTTAGATGAACGACTGTGCCCTGTTTAGACCAAGCAGCTGCTTTTCAAGCAGCCTTCACAAATCTTACCTTCCTTCATACAGTTGAAGTCTCAGTATATACCCTGAAGACAAAAATAAAGTCCTAGTTATTTCCAAAAAACTTTATCCTGTCCTCCATTTAACCAGTTTCTAGACTTCCACAAATGCTGTGCTTAGGTAATTGAAGCCTGTGAAATACCTCTTTCAGTATTGTACATTTATAATTATGAAGTAGAGTATAAATAAAAACAACAACTTAGATTTTAAGAGCCTATACTGCAATTAAACCAAATAACTGCCATATTCCAATTATGTTCTGCCAAATTTCGTTATGTTAAGTACAGGCTATGCAGCAACTAATATACTTCATTGAATACACAAAACCACAGCTCATTTTCCACAAGCATTGGTTCTTAGGCACGGTCAGGAACAAAAATCAATATGCTCACTAAGTCTAACATATCATTTACTAACCTTGCATTTCACTTACATTCAGCTTAATGAAATATTAGAAAAAAAATCTAAATGGTATACAATAAACATCTTCCACTGAGTACAAACCAATACCCAAGTGACATTCAAAGTTACTATTTTTTATTTTAAGAGCAGCATAAAGATGTATTAACTGATAATTCTTTCTCTACCACACCATACATATTAGAGTTCAGGATAGAGAAGAGAGAAAAAAATATCTGTGTATGATTGTAATAAAATGTATCAAATCTGGAAGAACTATTTGCTAGCTTTGTCCTTGCTAAGATACCACAAACTGTACCGGTTTGTGGGAAGCACTTTTCCCCCCCAGAGTGGATACTACATCAGATGTTTGTCTTCTAATACAAAAATGAGCTTAAAAGAGTTAAAAGAAGAAACAGCAATAAAAACAGCTTTAATGATCTACTCCAACGGGGTGATTTAGGCATCAATCTACAAAACCTACACTATTACTCCTACTCTAATATGAAGCAGCATAACTATGCTGTGTTTCTCTCCAAGTTGCCCTGAGTACCTCACGGTCAATATTGCACCAATAAAGTGTATTTCATGTTAGTTTACATTTGTGGTATAAAGACAGGGAAAAAGGGTTTGGGTGCACAGTTAGAAATTAAAGCAGATGCTTCAAGTCTGCTACAATTTAATAGGAAGTATTCATATGATTCGGTTTCACAGCATGTGTGAATATAAATCCTCAAGGGATTTAATTAGGTGTATTTTATCATAAATTGCATTCCCAGAGACATATGCTGCTCCTGCATCATGCTGATAATAACAAAGAAAACTGATACTTAGGAGCAGATCTGAAGGGTGATTTCCGATGGCATTAGGTACAGTCAGAGAATAAAAAAACCAGTGCTGAATAAAATTATCAATGTTTTTTCCCAGTTGCTTTACCATACCAACTTGAAAGGCAGTTTATTTTATACAGTACAAACAAATGAACCTCATGAAGTATACTTTGCAGATTGACAAAACTTTTATCTTTTGCTTCCAATACTATAAACACTGCACATGAAAAAATTCTCAGTTTGCTGTACCCATAGTTGTGCTTTATGAGAGCCTACAAAAACATTCACTTTGAAAATCACAATTTGGATCAATTAACCTCTTGTTAACCGGGTGGTCACTTCTTAGAGCATTTCTTTATGCTCTAAGCATTTTGATAATTTTCAAACTTTTAGGATGTAGTACTTATTCCCTGCATTTTACTTCAGAGAAAGAGTACCTACTTCTCAAGGACTTTGTTGAAAAGTTCTTTGTCAATATGTGCCACCAACTACAGAGTAGTTGATTTTTCTAAGCAGTTCCCAAAGTCAGAACAGAAGCCAATGTCTGAGTCAAAATTAGAATTAAAAATAAAGAGATTATCTGAAATATAATTTGAAAATTATATAAGGGTATGTTTAAATTTTTTGGAATGTATTATATAAATACAGTTCTAAAGTATAATTCTCTCTCAGATGTTATCATGTAACATCTTCAGGTATGCATCCACATATCAGTGTTGATTTCCATGTAGTCTGCTATTTTTATCACATTTTTATACTCCCGCCTACACTCACATACAATGAAATTTCTCTTTCAAGGTGACTTCTCAATTCAAAATACATCCCAGAATGCAGGGATTTTCTTCTTTTTTTACATAAAGAAATTTGGCCATATTTCTGTGCTCCTGTTTCTCCTGTCTGTTTTCCAGTTAGAAAAAAAATGGAGTGAACTATGATACAGATAATGTTCAACCTTGTAACAAGTTCTGAACACAGGGTTTTCTTTAAGCTCAGAAACAGATATAGTTAACACTGCTAGGATCTTTTCAGAAATAACACAGGAGCTTTTAAAAATGAGCTTAGCAGCCAGAATGTGTGTCTCATTGCTTCTAGCCCCAACTAAACACCTTTTTTTTTTTTTTTTAAATCTGAACCATTTTGAAAGTGATTTTTTTCACCTCCCTCTGCTTTTAAAGCAGAAGCAGTTGCATTGTCATGGTCATGATGGTCTAAGGATTAACAAGAGCCTGAGTTCAGGAGGAGTTAAGCACTGGTGTTACCCTAGTTTTTTACATTCAGATTCTTCACCTTCAGGGTGTTCAGTTCCACCAATTCTGAAAAAGGACGGATGCCCATGTGTCTCCACTGTCTGCAGACTGGAATCATGAACTCAGAACCTTATGTTATACACAGAAATGAACCCTGTAAAATCTCAAACTTCCCCATGCCTATTAATGCGAGTGCTGCACAAAGCCTCAGAATTGAATACAGTCCAAAAGCAGAAGGAGCAGAGGAAAGCTCTTTAGTGAGCTGTTTCTTTGCCTAATTCATTACTATTTCTTTTTTATCTTCCTCCTTGGCAAGGTCTCAGTCAGCACTCAAGCACACACACACAGTCTGAGGAAACAGCAGGGCAGTAATTCAAATTTCTATTACAAGTCACAGAGTACAGTTCCTCCTGATTTTGCCACTATCATTAAAAAAGAGGTTAGTCAGTTATTCCTGCAAAAACACGGATGTGTTCAAAGATCTAACATAGATATTCCATTGGCATTAACTTTGGTTAGGACCCAGTTTGTTCACACTTTTCTCTGTTATTGTTTCAGTGTGTATAGGACCTGCAAGATAGTGCTGTATCTGCTAATTTCTGACAGGTCTTTTTGGACTTGCAGAATTAATTCTATGTACTGTCTGTCACGATGGACTCATATATTAATAAAGCTGGAGGTTTGCTACCTCAGGCATTTGGAAAATTAAATGCAAATTGTTAATAAAATACATCATATGAGTTGAGCACAGATTTAAACTGATTTATATTTTAAAACTGCTGATGAAGATGACTCCTGGATAAATTCACTTGCAATTTCTTCTGAGTCAGAAAGGGCCACCATAATCTTCTATCAGCAAATGTTCAACGGTGCTTGACAACACTAGGAGCATCCAGCACACCTGAAGTTTGATTGAGAAAAATACGCTGGATGAGAGAAGGGAAGGAAAGGTGGAGGATGGAAAAAGACACACACACAGTGATCAACTGAAAAAAGTCAGTCTGTCCTCCAAAACATCCCAACTCCAGTCAGTCCACCCCTGCAGGTTTCACTATTGCCTCTCCTCCATCTTGTAAGTCTAAATTCTGGTCTTTGCACACCATGGTTTCTAAATTGTTCAGACACAGCTCAACTAGAAATGGCTTTAGGTAGCTATGTTACACCACCTTAGGAGAGACAATGGATCCCAAAGAGAAGAAAATTTAAAAATTTTAATAGAGCAGGTAACATATATCAGTGACTACCAACATGATACACATGGATATCAGTAGGATATTAATTCAGTTATGCAGAATCACTTTTAGTGCATAACATTAACAAGGTTGAGGTGCATCAGCAACTGAGGTGAAGATAAGCATACTTCTCTTCTTTAATTATTTCCATTTAGTGGCTTTTCTATATTAATTACACTCCGTTGGAAACTTTAATTTCAAATACCAGCATACAATCTATAAGTTCCACTACTTTATGTTATACCTTGCTTTCAACTCATGGCTTGCAAGCACCTGAAACAGGATAAGCTGACAATTCCCAGGTACTGCACTATCCATTTTAACTTTGTGTTTGGACATTTCAGGCTTTTTGTTAGGCACTGAGAAAGCACAGAGCAGTCACCTAGAACATGGCACTCCCAAGGCAAAACAGATCTTCACAACTCCTGTGCAACAGCCTTTCCAGGCTATGAGTGCACATTGCCAGCTCATGCCCAATTTGTCATCTACCAGTATTCCCAAGTCCTTCTCTACCAGGCTGCTCTCAGTCAACTCATTACCCAGTTTGTACTGATACTGGGGATTGCCCTGCCCCAGGTGCAGGACCTTGTATATTTTCATATATCTATGCTTTCTATAGAACCCATATTATAGAACAAACATATACAAAAATGTAATGTAAAATAACACTGATCTTAAACCTTAATGATCACAGGTAGTTGTCAGAAAGCTGCTTAGTTCCAGCTTTCTGCCCTGGGCAACAGGGAAGGAGGAACTGAGCAGCAGAATCCACAAGCACTCTTTATGCTTTCCTGTTGGGTACATCACAGCATTCAGAAAAAAACTTTTTAATTTCAATCTCAGGTATGGATAAAGCACATCAGCCCTACAACAGCTTCACATGCACATTGCACTATTCAACAAACATACTTAAAGACAGATTTCATTTGTAATACTCTCTACTAGTGCAGAGGCATTTGTGTTAGGTCCTAATGATGGTATTGCCTTAGCAAAATTTTCAGCGAAGTATCACATATACTGAAATGACAATGATTAAATTCCAGCCAAAACCACTAACTGCAAACAAAGGAGGCAAGAGCCTAGTAAAAACATCATAATAGACTTCAGGAACTCTGCAATTATTATATACAAGGTTCAGTTAAAAATGTATTTTAATAAACAGCATAAAGCAACTTGCGAATTTCAAACTCAATGTAGACTTGAAAGGAAGGAATACTTTCATGATTTACACATCACTAGAACTGACATTTAAGTCACATTCTGTTGATAAAATACTATTTCAAGTAGAAACTATCTCATTCTCTCACAGTCACGTCTGTCTTGCAATGGAAACAGAATTAAAATAGCAGCATACATTTTCTTAAGCCATAAGCAGACATATCTGTATTTAAATATAGGCATGGAAAGAACAGGGAGTTTGAAAACCATTGTTTTTATAATACTGTTAAATTTTTTGCATGCACATGAATGTACATAAGAAAGATTTCAGGCAGTGGTCCTTTGTATTAATTTCTGCTTCTTTCAAGCTGTAGAAGAGCTTTTGTGAAAAATCCTGCTGAAAATGATGTTCACTTGTTTTGAAACATGAATAAGTCCCCTAAGACTTTAAAGTTCCTTCACTGTATTTGCAACTGAAGTATAATTTGTTGGCCTCTGATATGGGTAATCTCGTATTTTCTATCCAGATGACTCAAGGGGAAAAAAATGTGAGTTTAAGTATACTAGGATGAGGAAAACTCAAAGAATTTTACATTTTATTTCTCACCTAATGAAAAAGAAAGTAATTTACTATCCTTTTTCATTTTATGTTGTTCATTTGAATTCAACTCCTAAGACATTTTAAAAACATCCCAGAATCAAGTATTAGCAGGTGGCTGCACAGTATCCGCTCCTTTGGAAAATATTTCAGGATTGTGCCTGAGTATTAACTGATGGTTGCAGTGCTTCAGTATCTTATATTAATATCTGAGCTATTTAGAGAATGAACGATTCTTCCATAAAATGTAATGCTGTGATTAGTTTCTAAAGCTGGCATCTTTTCCACCCACAGAGCCTTTGAGGAGCACTGGAGATACTGCCACTGCTTCCCCTATGGTGTAGCTGGTCCTGTGGCACTCTGGGAGTTAAGCTCCTGCTGGAGTTTTGCCATGTCTTCAGGAATTAAATCACCCACTGATCACAGGCAACCCCAGTTTGAGAAGTGCTGGAGTCCTACAGACAGACATTCCTTCAAAAAAGAACCAGAAACCAGAGGATTTGTCATCTATGAACTTTCTTGAACTTGGTGACATCCCAAGTAACAAGTGCTATTTGGATGAACAGATATGTACCCTATCATCTTTCAGGCCATTGTTTCACTGCCTTCCTGCTGTTTCATCAGTTTCAGAAATACTTCAATAAGCCAGGAAATTACTATGCCACAGACAGAACTTGCCACCTGATTGTAATCTTTGATTTTGCACTAGGATAACTTTTAGTATTCAGTGATATCATATAACTTTGGGAGCTCCTTGGCATCAGGGTTATTGTTGGACAATACTAATCTACTGATCTCCAAATATCATCAGTAGTATGTCACAAACTCTAAATATCATCAGTAGTATGTGAGCAAAGTTGCTTAAAAATAGAAGATGTGCTATGGTGCTGACATTCTACATATTGTGAAAATTTAAACTTGTCAGCCTAGTAGTTGCCAAAGCAGCTTTGCAGAACCCAGAACACCAGCAGTACTCAGCATGACTATAGCATCTGGCATGGGAGCCAGGAAGAGACCCATGAGCTTCAGCGAGCTCTGCTCTGCAACAGAGAAAATGAAGATTTACATCTAAAGGCTAACACCGATACAGAAATGGCCTTTTTTAGATCAGCTGGCTACCCCACTTTCCCTGGCAAGGTCAAACGTGATGATAAATGAGAAGAACAGAAGGTTAACACGTCTAGTAACAACATATAACTCATGACAGCTAAAACTGAACCCTCTTTCAGATTTTCACCCACTATAGTGTGACTTTCATATTACAGATGGAAAAGAGATGAAAAGAAGGAATTGATGCTGCCCTGGAAAGAGGAAGGATGTCCCTATATACTAAACAAGTCCCTCATTGAAATCTGCAAAGCACCTTAGCAGCAGAGACATCTTCATAATTATTGTAGTCCTGTTAACAGTAAGGTTAAAACACCTCCAGCACTGTACGACACCAAAGACATTGGTTTCAAGAGAAGGAATGTGTGCCACTGACAGGAATATAGGTTTACTGGAATTACAAATATCCAGAACTTCTGGTGCTGAGCAATGGTACTGAATGCGGCTTTTTTTCAGCCTGAAGAATCTGGCTATGACCGAAGCCTGAACATATTCCAGTGTGACTATTTTTAGCCTCAACCCTTTCAGCAGATAAAAAGGAAATGGATGCTTTTTTGCTAATTACCATAAAAGCAAATTAGGTGTGTTCTTAAATGCAATGTCTCCGATGGCAGGGTGGGAAAAGGAGCAGTATAACCAGCAGAAGAGGAATACTGTTTCATGAACTCTGGTGTTAAAGAAACAGAACAATGAGAACTCTACAATCACAACTTTCTTTTTTGTGAAAATCACTTGATTTTCTTCCCCAAGGTATAAGGAAAAAATCCATGCAGTATTTGCTATAAACTCTTCTTAAATATGTATCTTCCCTCTGATATATGCAATCTCTCTTCTTTCTGAAAATGATCTTCATGCTAGGCTTCTCTCAGCAATATGCCTTTCTAAAAAGGCACAGAACACAATCACTATGCTCACTGTTAAGAAACTATTTCAATTCCAGAGAAATAAGGGGGAGACTGGACATAGTCTTGGGCAACCAACTCTAGGTAGCCTGGCTTGAGCAGGGGTGTTTGGAATAGATGACCTCCAGAGGTCCCTTCCCAGCTCAACTATACTGTGATTCTGTGACTCTAACCTGGAAATGATGATATTTAAAAAACAGAAAGAAGGCAAATTTCATGTCACACTGTAACAAAGTCATTTTAAGTTAAAACAAAAGGAGAATGGTAAGTCAGCCACCAAGTAAGCCTACACTTTTCATCTTTTGTCTCCAGGCATTTACTAAACGGAAGGAAACTGAGATCCAGTGATCAGATCACCGGTCTCTCCCAGAATTTAAGAAAGTATCAGTTTCCATAACTAATATAATTCATATGCCAGAAAATGTATTAAAAAAAGAAGGAATGTTTCATGCCTCTTTTTTTTCCCTACAAAACCCACCCCGCCCCCCAATTAGCCCATATACACCTGGCTACTAGAAGCTGAAGACAAGAATGGGGTAAAAAGAACATGCTAACCTTCTGCATCCAGCTGCAGATTTAAGAGGAATATGATAAAATACCTGCTGCATTACCAACATTAGCTATTCCTTATTTATTAGCATTATTATAATGGCTGGAAGCAGAGACCACAATTACGACCTTTTCATATCACTGAACAAAAAAGAATGGTAATATAAAAGACCAATTAAAATCCAGCCTCAGAACACCACTTGTAAGAACAGTAAAACATGACAGACAAAATGAAAGGGACAAGAGACAGAGAAAAGAACCTAAGATCACAAAGAAGTATATAGCAAACCAATAAAAGCAACTCTCCTGACCCCTGAAATGGGGAATAACCACTCCTCTGTGCTGCTGAGTTGATCTCTCTTTAACCTTATTTTTCTTACTTGCTTCTCTCTGCTAGTCTCTTCAAAAACTGTGAAAAATGGACTAAAAATGGACAAAGAGACTTCAGTACTAGTGTGGCTGTTACTTTGCAGTTCAATTGTTCACAATCAGAAAACTATTTGCTTGACTTGTAAGAAGTGGTGGGTGTCCAGGAACACAAGAATAATATAAAATACATCTTTTAACAGTACCCTTATGGACATGATTAATAGATAATTTTTCACAAATTGCACAAAATTCTCCAGAAAATCTGTGATTAGAAACATTTTAGCACATGGAAAAAAATTATATTTTTGTATAGGATGAGTAACTCAAATCATCCTGAGGAATGTATTTTTGTACTATGCTGAATCTTACTTCAAGCCATAGAAAATGATCTTCGGTATTTGAAAAATCAAGGTTGTATTGACTCAGAGGCAGATGCAATCTCAGCTTTGCATAAAAATGGCCTCCCACCTCAAACTGAGCAGCCTCTGTGCAGCATGTCAGCTTTTCTGGAAAATGCACAAATGTATGCATACATATTCATTTTGGAAATGAATTCATAGCCAACTAAGCATATCTACAAGAACATACATGAAACAGCATGCTGGTCAAGTTATTAATCTTATTCTGCTAGTAGGGGCTATTTGTGAGAAAAGAACTGGTATAATGCTCATTTTCAGCAATATACTGAACTGTCAGTCAGTCAATACTCTCACAGTACTTTAGAGAAGGTGAGCAACTCATATGCACTAATAAATTTCACTTGTTTGACACAGACCACCAAATGTCTGGACTTCTTGAGGCCTCCGCAGTGTAGTTGTAAAGACGCGAGACTTTTCAAACATGGAAGTTCCTTAACTATTCTAGAACATTTTGCAACTCATTTTTTCTAAAACCCTATCATGCACGTTTCTTCCACTAGCTTATTCTAAGGACTTTCATCCTACTCTTTGTAGAAAACTCTTGTAGGAAAAAGCAAAAAGATATACAGAATTCTTGTAATCCTATTACAGCTGCCATATTGGCAATCACCACTTTAGACTAACCATACTTCAAGGTGTATTTTTAAATTACTTAAGAGAACTGCAGGCATTACCAGCCTCACTGCAGTGTTAAATGTTGGCTCTTGCAGCCTTTAGGTAATCCTGGGACTCTTTTTTTTTTTTATCTTCTTCATTTTGTACAGTTTGTGACAGTTTGGTAGTTCAGATTAGGTGTTGTTGAATCAGTCTTCCAAAATCCATTTTGAAAAGTGACCAATATTTCAGCAGCACATTTGAGAATGAAACAAGGGCTCTGATTTTATCTCGATTTCTGCCTGCCATCCTCTGCTGTTGGGGAAGCACTATCAAACAGTGCATTCGACAACTGCCAGAGCTGCAGTTTCATGCACCTTCAAAACCTCCCCCGAAAACTGTGAGTCTGGTGCCTGGCCATCACATTGCAGAGGACCTGAGCAGTCCTCTAGAGCTTTCTGTAGCTACTGAACTTGACAATATCAGTTTGAATTGGAGCTTTGCAGAAGCTGCTCTTAGATTTTTTTTTCTTTTCAACTTTACCTCAAAATGAAATGTAGTTTGGGGTATATGATACCAATGTGTTCCAAATATTTTTGAAAATATTTTTTTTCCTGTGAGGAAATGGAGAAACAGAAGCAAACAAAAATGGGAAGGGGGGACAGAGAAAGAATTGGGGAAGAAGAGAGTTTGCTATGATCAGAGGGATGAAGAGAATGGACATGAGGACCAGTGAAGGATAGAAACAGGTAATTTGTC
Organism: Neopelma chrysocephalum; assembly: GCF_003984885.1. Lineage (NCBI taxonomy): Eukaryota > Metazoa > Chordata > Aves > Passeriformes > Pipridae > Neopelma > Neopelma chrysocephalum. Next base: position 7,782,611 of record NW_020897694.1, on the reverse strand, counting down.
AGGAAGAGTCTGGGTGCATGCCAGTCCCTCATTTCCCCTCTTCTGTGAATAGCAAAAGCCCCTTGGGAGTATCAAAATCTTATTCTCATCTCCTCTCAAATTATCTGTAGCCTTAAGGGATCCTGAATGTCTGGGGGACTCCTCTCTCCCTGTGCCCCATTTTTCCCAGTGCAGACAAGCCTCTTGGGAGATCTTTCTTTTTGAAGAGCCATTAACTCCAAGGTGGTTAAACATCGGGATCACAAAATTAATGTAATGGAAGCAAAAATCTCTTGCGCTTAGACAGAAAAAATAAAGGTACAGATAATACATCTTCATGGTGGAAAGCCAACTGCAGTAAGATGAAGAAAATAGTCTAGGTTGGGTGGGACCGGCTAGGGAGGATGTAAAGAGGGGAACTATCAAACAGTAAGTATAGTATAGGCACAGTATTTTCTGTGACCGCTGCACAGTAAAACTGTCTGCAGACTGCTCGGTTTTTTCCCCCACACAGTTAAAATATTTTAAATGGGATCATGAGATCCACTCCCACAAGACAGAAATCAGGACAGGTGCTTGGAAACCACACATTATTTTCCAGCTAGCCTCAATAGCATCACCAGCAGTAATTGCAAATGTACAACTAATCATTAAGCTGTTACAAAGAACAAATACATTGCTAATAAAAATTTCCTAGGAAATTCAATAGCACAAAGCTTTACTAGTGCAGGATTGCAGGAGTTTCATGGTATTTGTTCTCCTTCTAGAACTTGAAGTTCAGGAAAATTAAAAAAAATTAAATAAATCTGCCAACAACAAAACTTCCAAAATAGAAAACACCAAGTGAAGGTCACACAACCTTTATTTTACCTTTCCAGCTAGTTATCCCTAGACACACATTTGTACCTTGTATTCAAAGTGTTGTGAACATCAGCCATCTACAGCCTTCCTGTAATCATATCAAAAGCTGCTTCTTGGGGAAAAACCTCTCCCACCTACTACACTTGATAACACTTTCACTCACACGTTTCACCAATTTCTGTGCTTTCATTATTCATCCTCGAACCCACATGTCACACTTATCTCCCACCTAACTGCTGGCAACTGCATCACAAGACCATTGCTTTGTCCTCTCACTGAAACTCTATTGAGCAGCAGGGAAATCAAATACCATGCATCCATCAGCTGATATTGTTGACCCAGATGCAGATGGTAAAAAAGACAGGATCCATATCTGCATTTAATACCAGGAGATATATAATCTCTTTTGGTCATTGCTAGCTCTCAGAAAACAAATGATTACAGCTGTTGAGAGTGTGCAGCTTAACTTCATTTTCTAGATCTTAAAAGTTTGAAGCAACTGTATTTATCTTTTAATTTTATTTCCTTCCCAACTCAACTTAATATTGTAACACTTAAAGCCTACACAATAGACTTGCTGTTCTGTCAATATTATAAAGTTCATCTTTGGAGAGTCTGTCTCATATAAAGCACAACAGTAAACAGAAAAATCAGTGTTTACAGAGCCATAGTGCTGTCTACTCTTTTATATGGTTCCGAATCATGGGTCATCTACCGCCACCACCTGCGTCTCCTAGAACGCTTCCATCAACGCTGCCTCCGTACAATCCTAAACATCCACTGGTCAGATTATGTGACCAATACATCTGTTCTTGAACAGGCAGCAATCACAAGTATTGAGGCCATGTTACTGAGAACACAGCTGCGATGGGCAGGGCACGTCTCCAGGATGAAGGACCACCGCCTCCCTAAGATCCTGCTTTATGGTGAACTTGCCTCCGGCTGCCGCAAGAGAGGAGCTCCGAAGAAAAGATACAAGGACTCCCTGAAGCAACAACTCAGCCTCGGGCATATTGATCACCATAACTGGTCTACTCTGGCCTCCAATCGGGAGGCCTGGAGACACACCATTTATAACGCTGCTGATGCCTTTGAGAAAGCACGCAGGATCACTCTTGAGGAGAAAAGACAACGCAGAAAGAATCGAGCCTTGCAGAATATACCATCTAAGGAGTCTTTCTGCTGTGTCTTTTGCAACCGGACGTGTCTATCTCGTATTGGCCTTTTTAGCCACCAACGCGCTTGCATGAAAAATGGGTAGAGCCCTTCCCAAATCTTCGTTCGCGAAGCCTAGCCATGATGAAACAGAAAAATGAATAAAATGGTTTAATATAACATGGTTGTGTAACTTATGTGTTTTATCTTTAATACTGTCACCCTTTTTTATGCACAAATACAGACTGCAGCATGTTGAGGGTGGGAGAGCGTAAAGAGAGTGAAAAATTCGATCCTACTACTCAAATACCAGACACAGTATTTGGACAAAACCCAATTTCTTCTGAAGCTGTGACTGCTAGATCTGCTAAATCTCATGCTGATTCCCAACAGATCAGATTACTTTTTTTTAAACTTCTTGGTAAAAGGCAAAAAGTCTTTACAAACATGGAAAACTAGAAAGCAGGCATACACAGCCTGACAATTTTTCTGCAGGAAAGAAAAAACAACAATACCATAGTTTTCACCTGTCAGTGTTTCCAAACACAAAATCTGCCTTCATGTTTGTACTTCTGTTGCTCCTATAGGAGTTGAACATGACAAAATTGAAGATCAGGAGGGCTGCATGCATGAGACAGAGAACAGAATGCTGAAAAATTCAAAGTTTGGGTAGTGCATAATTAAAGCTATCAGTTCTGTTTCAGTGTCCTGCTGAGGTCTTACCAGAAGCAGCTTATCTGATCAACTATGTGGAAAATGCAAAAACGCACTTGGATCGGGAAACCTGTAATTAGAACAATTATGAAGCAAATACATCCCACAGATTATATTCATGTATATTTAAAATTGCCAGATTGAAATGAGTCCTTTTCTGCCACCATCACATTCGCCTCATACTCCATTTCCCCATGATGACAAAAACCATGATAGCAATCACAAAACTCAGTCTGAAATGAAGCAGTTCACTGCACAGAAACAAACTTATGGTACTGATCTGCCAACAGCTAGAACATAAAGTCTTGAAAATGAATGAATGCAATAAGGAAATACTGGAGCAATTTAGATGACAGAGGAGGTTAATAAAACATAAGATACTGAAAATGTGTATGATACATAGAAAACAGATTGGGAATTAGAGAAAAACATCACTTTGCCTTTTCTGCATTTCTTTTGACAACTCTAAAACTAGTCACACATGATTCTCTTCCTGAAATGTCCTGCTTTGAATTTCTCTATTTACAACAAACTCACAGTACAAAAGGGTGGTATAATGAAAACTCACAGACTTAATATATATAAAGATGCACTGAATACAATGCACATTTCAATCCCAAATCTGATTTATTACTAGAGAACATCATAAAGTTAATTATCCATAAGATACATGAATCACATGTATCACAATTTTAGACATATCTGCCGAACTTTTTAGAAGTCACTAAAGGATTTTTTTAAATGTATGTGTTGTGGTTTCCATACCACTTCTGATACTTTCAGTCGTTGCCTTTTCTAGCAAGCATGCCAGTTTATGTCCAGGACTTCTCCACAAACTCTTTCCTATTTTGGACATTTTAAATATCTTTTCAGAGATTCTTTTTGTCTAACATGGCACAGCATTAAGTGGAATTAAACTTGGACGATCCACAGCGAAACCCATACTCAAGAAGTGTGTCCTGAACAGACCAATGTAAACCTTTAAGTCTTCAGGAAATTCAGCTTCAATCGTATTTGAATACAGTCATACATTCATACGTTCAGGTATGAAGAGGCACAGCATGTGCTCTAGTAAAAGTTTTGCCTATGATAGGTCAGAGAGGTCTGCATCATCCCACCAGACAAAACCAGAGGGAGGTACAAGTCCTATGCCAGCCTTCATTCCCTCCCTACTGTAAATCCACCCCAAAAGCAAGACCAGTTCCGATCCTGTATAAATGTGAAGTAAGACCATGATAATACTGAAGTCATCCATTCCTAGTAAGGCAATAATAAAAGCATCAAAGTCGGATATCACATATCCATTTGTAATGAAGCACTCCTACCTTTTCAGCTTCATATAATTTTCACTAGCTGCAGGTCTGCATTCAGCACGTTGCACCACTATTCCTTCCAAGGCAAGTTTATCTAGAATGGAAAAAAACAAAGCAAAACTGGACATTGAGTGTCACCAACATGGTCAAAATTTGAATTATTTTTCACTAAGTAAGAATTTACTAAATAAAATGTAATTATAAGTTCTAAAATAAAGTTCTAAAATATCTGATATTTAGACACCAAAGAAATAAGCAGGAAAAACATGTTTGCACAGCTAGTATACCCTAGACTTCCTTATTTTGCCTTCAGATGTTTTATATATTAAGAATGAATCACAAAGATCAAATCTGAAGTAAGAAGTGGCAACTCCTTTCTCTAGATGTTGCACTCTGATTATCTAGGAACTGTTTTCTGGAAACGTGTAATGAATATAGTCAGTGACTATAAAAAACATAATGTACAAAGAGAACCAATTATCAAGTATCCAAAATTAGTGGACAGTAAAATGAAAGTTAATTTTATTCCTATCCTCAGGAAAAGAGTAACGCATTTTCATCTTATTACAATATAAAAAAAAATTCACTAAAGGAACAACATATGCTAACACTCAGGAAAAAGAAATAAAAACTTTCAGTTAATAACCTAGGACATCACGTACTTGTATTTTAGCTAATACTCATCTCCGTACAGTCACCTCTGTGACAGTCGCTGTTATCCAATGCGTCCACCTTTTTGCCTAAAGCGATGATGACTAACAGAGCAGTAACAGCCTACTCAATAAAGGTGGGGAAGCCCAAAAATTAAAAGCAACTTGATGTAGAAAGGAAGAGATAAGTGATGGTGGGCAAACACCTGCATGTCTACTACAATGTTCTAATGCATAATGATGAGGGGGCAGGGGGGAGCCTGTCAATTTGTTCATCTCTTTTGGACATCGCCAGTGCAATATGTGTAAAACAAACACCTCTAGAACAGCCTTGCCATACAATAAACGATGAGCTTTAACGGCTTCATTAGCTCTCACTATTTAAAATGTCTTTCCAACAGAGTCTTGTCTTGCTGTTGGGGTAGGGCACCACACTGCCATTGTCACTTTCAGTTGGCAACACAAAAGATAACAGAAATGCTTAGATGTACTGATGCCAAGTAACACTAGGCACTCTGAGACGCCTCTGATTTTTCTATTGCCTTATAGACTGAAATATTACTACATCTGCAAATCTAAGTCTGCTCTCCCTGAATAATGCAGAGAGCAATTACTCCAACATCATGTATTTTAAAATGATTTAATCTAAAATTTCTTGGTAATCCTTGAAGGGAATAAGAATGTCATATTTTTTTCAGATAGTTTTGAATGAAACAAAGAAAATTTGTATTAAAACACTTCTGGTTTTGCAGATTCCTAGGTTTATGGTCAGGAGAAACAACTTGGCAAATTTGCCTGACTTCCTATGTATTATAGATAGAAAAATTTTATTGTCTTTCTTCTCTACAGAACCTTGTAACTTATTTGTGGCTAGTCGTACTAATTTTGCTGCTTAATTTCTAATAAGAATTTGACTCCCGCTTCTACCAATTGGTTCTTCTTATGACTCTCTATACTATCATAAAAAGCCTTTCAGTACCTGGTGTTTTCTTCCTTTGAAAGTACTTATACATAGTAATCAAGTCACTTCTCAACCATCTTTTCAATAAATGAAGTAATTTAAGCCCATGCATTATCTCATCACAAGGCATTTATGGCACACTTAAATCAATTTTGGGTTTCTCATTTGCATCTTGTTCAATCTTGAAATGAAGTTGAATACAGAGACCAGAAACCAGACATAATACTATTGTACTGATCTTACAAAAAACATATATGGAGGTTAAATAACAGATACAGGAACTGGAATTTCTCTCACCTCACTTCAGCCATCTCAATTCAGTCTCTGAATTCAGCTGAGAGAGGGAGGAAGGGAGACTGCTGAACGAAAATTGGTCCCACTTCTTTTAGAATTCAGTGATCTGCCTTGTGATGGATTTTTTTTTTGTGTGTTTTTTTGGGGGTTGGTTTGGGGGGGGTGGGGCAGGACAGTGGTGTCTGTGTCCCATGACTTCATGTTTAGATGGCTAAACTGTGTTAAGATCAGTTTGTCTCTAAAAATCAAGATCTGAGGGTTTATGGAGCTGACTGGCTATTATATTACTAACACAACTACTTTAAGTGTTTTCTAACCTCACATTTTATCTATGTGCTCTGCAGTCCCAGTTCCTAGGTGTATAATTGCCTTTGGCTTATGCATTGTCTTTAAACAGATTCTGTGAATTAAGCGATCCCAGTCACACCATGACAGTCCTGTCATAGCTATTCACTGTCTGATCACCATTTGTCTCAATCACAACATTTTATAAGCAGTGATTCCCACTTACTACTACTATCCTCCTCGCTAATCCTGGAGGAAGCCCTTCAAACTACAACTCCAGTGACTTCCTATTCATAATTACTTTCTGATAGCTGTCAGTTTTTCATCTTGTTCTGTGTTTGCTAATTTTTTTTATTCAGAAATCGGAATGTCACAAGACTCTATGTGCAATATGAAATGCTAAGCAGGCTGCAAACACGCTGTTACTTTAAACTCACAATCTTCAAAATAAACAAATAAACAAAATTAGGTTTGTTTGACCAGAAAACCCTTGCATAAAGCCATGTTTGCTAGCATTTGTGTTATTTCCAATCTTATCTACCTCTTGAACTCCATAACAATTTTTCCACTAGTTTCTGTGGTACAGGTTCAAGGCTTGCTAATCTATATTCATCTGAGCCATCCAGCCCAGCTGCCTGAACACTGACATGTCACCATCAATCTCCCTGCACCTTGCAGAATTTTCGAATTATTTTTAAGTTTTAAGGATTAGGATAGGTAAAGCAGAGAGCTCCCCCATACCAACTATTTAGGAAATGAACCTGCCAATTAAGCATGTTTATTCTCAGTATTATCATAGAATCACTAAATGGTTTGGGTTGGAAGGGACCTAAAAAATCACTTAGTTCTGACCCCAATGCCATGGGCAGGGACACCTTCCACTAGACCAGGTTGCTCAAAGCCACATCAAAACTGGCCTTGAACACTGTCAGGGATATGGCATCCATCTCTGGATATCTCCTCTTCGATGTCTTGGCTAATACCCTCTTTTAATTACCACTGATCCAGATTGACTTCTGCAGCCAAATCCAGATCAAATGTTCCAATCGCCTCACAGTATGAGGCTGTCCACAGTCTCCAAGAACACTGCCTTGCAGCTAAGCTTGTCTGATGTCTAAGCTCAACCACTGTCCAAAAGCCAAGGTTTATGTCCCATTTTCCCTGGACCCTCTTAAGGATTTTAACATACCCAGAGAGTCTAGCAGAATAAATCTGCAAAGACACATGCAAACCTCTTGATGCAAGACTGTAGTGGGGGAATACAGTTTTTACTATCTTTGCAGCCCACTTAGTCTTCATTCACCAAACTCAAATGCAGAGACTTGGGTCTGTCTTCTCCTGTTGCAGGACCAGACCTGTACTGGAAAACATCCAAAATGCTACACATCTGCCTTGGTATTTCCATAGTCACATCAGCCTAGAAGATAACGGATGAATAAGGCATGAAAGTGGCAATTCCCTGTTAAAAATACCTACTCAAATTAATGCAGATAGTACAAGATAAATAAACAGGTCTGGAAGACTAGCTAAGACCAGTGATGAGAAGGGAAAATAGAACATTTTCCCAAGTGTCTCACGCTCTCAGTTGCCCTAAATGGGATGGCAGGTACAAATACACAGTCAGTGCAGCTCCCAACAGGCTGGTCTACATGACCCATAGCTTCATCGTTAGCTGCCAAATGCATGCACACCCTGACCTCCCTGCCCAAATGCCCTGGTGCTAATTCATAAAGTAATTTCAACTGTTGTCTCAGTGAGATGATCGAGAGATATGTTGGGGAGATGCTGATTCCAGCTTCAAGTCCTGCTGACAATCATTACCAAATGAACAGAATGTGGTAAAAGCATTTAAGGCAATTTTCACAAACAGGCATGAAAGAAATTTACTGAAATTGTGCAGAATATGGTCTGATAGGGATTAGATTGCTGGAGTTTTTAGAGAGACATGGACTGACTTGGAGATTTTAATGTATCAGTCTTCTATTCGACTGCACTCAGCTCCAATTTCCAGTCACTGTGTCTTATTAGACCATTGACTGCTAGGTTGAAGAGCCTGCTAGGAAAGCATTTCTGCCCATCCACGCACTTATGTACTCTCCACCTTTATCAAGCCTAATAAAAATAAATCATGTTTCCTTGAATCTTCCATTATGCCAATTTTTCAGCTTCTTAATCATTCTTATTGGCCTGAGAAAGTTCAGTTCATGAATGTCTCTCCTGAGACATTGTCTATCATAGCCAGACTTGACAGCATGTGGGACAGGATCTGGTCCTTTACCAACTCCTCCACTTTGTGGGCGGTGCCAAGGAAGAAGGAGATGAATACCTTACTCAGTATGCATGGTTTCAGGCAGCGGTAAAAAGCAGATGAAAGTGCAGTAAGGACAGGCTATGGGCCCATGTGCCTCCAGCTCCTCGACCGGTAGAAGTTGGGCTGTTGCTTCCCAGCTGTCATAGTTTAACTCCAGCCAGCGACCAAGCCCCATAGACTGAGCAGGAGCCTCCTCATTTCTAGCTGAACACCACTAACAGCGATAAATTCAATCTAGCACATCCCCATCAAATTTGTCATTGTCTCAAACCCTTTGAGCCTCACATTAGGCACCAAAAAGGACTGCCATGGTTTAACCCCAGCCAGCAACCAAGCCTCACGCAGCCACTCACTCACTCCCCCATTAGGGATAGAATCGGAAGGGTAAAAGATAGGAAACTTGTGGGTTGAGGTAAAGACAGTTTCACAAGGAAAACAAAAGCTACACATACAAGCAAAGCAAAACAAGGAACTAATTTGCTGCTTCCCATGTGCAGGCAAGTGTTCAGCCATCCCCAGGAGAGCAGGGCCCCATCACACACAACAGTTACTTGGCAAGATAAACACCATCACTCCAAACGTTCCCCCTTTCCTCCTTCTTTCCCACAGTTTATATATATAAGCGTGATGTCATATGGTCTGGAATATCCCTTTGGTCAGTTTGGGTCACCTGTCCTGGCTGTGTCTCCCCCCAGCCTCCCATGCACCCACAACTTCCTTGTCAGTGTGGCAGTATGAAGAGCACAAAAGGCCTTGGCTCTGTGGAAGCCCTGCTCAGCAATAAAAAACCCTCTATATTATCGACCCTGTGTTCAGTACAAATCCAAAACACAGCCTCATAACAGCCACTGTGAAGAAAGTTAACTCTACCCCAGCCAAAACCAGCACACCAGCGTCCAAGCTGGAAGCCCTGGTAGCCCACTCTGCTCACTTAAACTGCTGTGCAGCTTCCCAGTTACTGCATGTGTTGGCTGGACATGGAATAGCCTCCTCCTGCACTAGACCTCAGCTCTGCTCTTACAGACTAAAGGCATTTTATGGCACCTCTCTTGCATTCAAAGGGCAGCCTCAAGGCTGGTGCCCTTCTCGGACCACCCCTCCCTGGTAGCTATGCAACTAGAGAAGAGGATCACCCAGCCATCACTTGGCATTCCCTTATTTAGGCATCCAAGGATACATCCTACATTTGTTTTACTGACCACTGCACAGAAAAATGACCTTATGCTCAGTTGCCAGTGATGTATTATACATAGATCAGAGGCTCTGCCCTAACTCTCCTGCAAACATATACACTGCAAGCCCTGTCTAGGGCGTATTCCTGGGCATATAAACTTCATATTTGGTGATGTTAAAATACTATCCCAACCAACAATTCAAATGGTTCTGCATCAGCAATGTACTGCCTTACTGATTACACTCTCATCAGTATCATCTCCAAGATCACCAGTAACTTATCTCTTTCTTGATCACTCACTAAAAAAAATAGGATCAAGAACCAAATCACAGGAACATTTGAGTGATAGTTCTCTACTTAACATTTCCCAGTTTGAAGCCTGCAGACAATTTTTGTATAGCTTAATTATAGGAAAACTAATATGGTATACATTCTAATACAAAATGACAAATGAAACATACTGAAAGATTTAACAGAAAAAATATCATCGGCTTTTCTGAACAAATTCTAATTAAAAAAAGGGGTAAAAAAATTTGGCACCACCCATTTTCTCTCCACCCACATTGATTAGTATTATATTATTCTCCCTTAATTTTTGATTGATTTCCAAGTCAGATGTTTTATTGTTTTTCGTACAGTACCTTTTCATATTTAAATACCTGTGTCATCCAATTCACCTTTCAAATACTGGCACAGCGTTTGCTTTTTAGTCTTGTAGCACTGCGGTGCTCAAAAATTATTAAAAATATCAACAGCAACTTGAAAAATTTCTTAGAAAGCCCTTTGAAAACTCTTTGATGCCTAAAAGAAAATTCAAGGAGAAAAAACTCCGAGACAATTTAGTTTTGAAGGTGAGATAAGGAAAGGATTTAATTTGTGCCTAGGCATAAAGTTATAAGACGCGTGTGTGCCCCTCTGTTACAGATGTTACAATTTATAATACTGCCTGTCCAATCCCAGATTTTCCACCCCCTGGCTTTTGCCCTGGTCCACCCTCAGTCATGCCCCTTGAGAATTGGGGCTGGGGTCTCTGAGACCCTTTCTTCATCCTTCTTCATCTTCTTCAGGGTACAGGAGGCACATAGTCACCCAGTCCTTGACTGTACTCTGCAGTTTAGGCCAAAGTACAAGTGTTCTCTAAACAGAATAGACCTACTTTGACAAGAGACTAAACATTTTCTAATGGAATTCAGGGGATATTTGATATGGGGAATTGGGGTAAAAGGGTTGTAGTTACTACGCTAAAGGTAAGGGAATAAGTGCTGCTGCTTCTAAAACCTACTTCTGCTATATAACTACTTACAAAACTTATAAAAATTAGAAAAATAAAAAAAACAGATGGACCTTAAGGCATCACTTGAATGCAAATTTTTCAGACTTGCTGATTTGAAAATCTTGAATTTTAATTGCTATGTAGAGCTGTTACTGGTAACAGCTTCAATGGCTGTTAATCAACATCTGGAGATATAATTGGAATGAGAATGTCTATGCTACCAACATCGTGAGACAGGAGCTACTGAATGGTTTAATTGTCCAACAACCTGGCCAATTTTCTGTGTTACGACATTAAATGGCAAGTAAGCTGCCTCAATAACCCAAATGGATTTCATTAGCAAATGAAGTGAGGTTATTTTCCAAAAGGAAACTTGTAGGGCAGAATGAGGAGCAGCAGGCTAGCCTCTTCCTCCTTGGTTTTGTTTTTCTATGTAAGTGATAAATACCAGCAATGCATTTTCATTGTCTCCAGGATGGCTTGTCTGACTGAGAAGAAACTGAAAAGCTCTGTGGATTGCCCTTCGGTGCAACCCAAAGGGTGACTAACTCAGAAACTGAGTACTACTACAGCCACTCTCCTAAGTGTATGTAAGGGTACTTAGTATATTTTCTGGCTTAATATGGAACCAAAACAATATGCTTTCAATTGCTGGATTCCAGCACTATTCCTTATTTGAATGGCCAATCCCAGCATACAGGTGCCACTGATAATCTGTGAAGCAGCAGTCATTTCAGGATTGCTAGCTACCCACATCGGCCAGTGGGACACTTCAGCTGGATAGGGCAGAAACAGTTCACTCACAGCAAGAGAATGCACCCAGCAACAAGTTACTCTGTCTCAATACAAGCTGGAAGCAAGAAGATCTGGGATGCACTTAGCATATCTCAGCTGTCACACTGGTACACAACAAAAAAAGACTCTCAAAGCACAAAAATGGTCAAAGTCTCGAACTTGATTGCAAGAAATACTCCCATATCTTTGCCAAAATGAACTTCTGGATGATCTTCCAGTGCATGGACAAAAAGACAGAAAAAAGGAAATCCAGTATAGCTACACCTTCAAAAAACAGTGAGCTATATGAAACCACCCCACTAAAACTACATGCACGACAATACCATATGTATAACTGAGTGCACAGGAATAACCATGTTTTTTTTTAAAAGTCTTGTAGTATGGCACAGAAAGTGGAAAACTTTCACCAAGAAATGCCAGGCTTTAATTTTGTATCACAGATGACTGTCAGCTGAAGTGAAATAAAGTTACATGGGTTTGTGGTGATGAAAATTTTACGGCAGCTCTAAATTTTTCAAGTCTCAAAGGTTTAAATGTAAATATTCATGAACTCCACAGAGTATATTTTCCACATCAAATTCATTTTGAATATTTTATCATACAAACTACTAGAACGATTTTGCATGATCTTTCAAAGAATACTTACTCGTTCACCAAAGTGGAAAATTTCAACTGCAAGAGTTAGAACACTGAGAAGATGATGAAAACTCAAGTGAGCAGATACTGTTCTGTAACTTCTGTCTCTTAAAATTGTCCTAGTTAGAACGGCTGGGACCAATTCATCACTGGATGGGTGTAACCCAAAACTGTGTATTCTATAGCCTTCCATGCCATTTCCCAGAAACCGTTATCAGTAGAGGCCTGCGAGATAGGAAGATGTTCCTGTCCTCACACCCTTTTATGGAATTCCCCGCTCTGAGGGAGGGACTGAGCACTCCCGCCTGAACTGGAGAATATATAAACTTGGAGTTTCGGAACGTTTTTACCACTTGTGGGATCCAGAGGAAGACTGCAGCTCACCGCTCTCAACCAGACTGAGACCACCA
>NW_020897694.1:7678985-7769700 GCF_003984885.1 Neopelma chrysocephalum | reverse complement strand
GGGGGGGGGGGGCAAGAAACACCACTTTGTTCATGCCCCAGGGTGCTGGGTTATACATTTGGGCTTTGTGAGTTAAAACCAATTGTCTGTCTGTATAATTGTACTTATTGTATTATTTTAATAAATTGTTATTCTGACTTATAATCTCTCTTTTGAGTTGAGTTCATTTCCCCTGCTGGTTAACTTTTAAACCAGCACAAAAATGTAGACATCTTAACCGGCCATGGAAAATTTCTTATCTTTTACAAATCTCTGCTCTCCTTGTAAATTCCTGCTCACCTGTGCCAGGACACTCCTAGTTCAGCTTCAGAGTACTTCAAGTTCACTGTGTAAGACGCAAGCACCCCAGAAATCATTCTCTTAGAGTTTAACAGACTATAAGATGGTTTAATATTGTAGCTATGCCCAATCTAAGCCCATTAAGTAAATTTTCCATTATTTGACAATAAACTAAATTTGAATGGATGTCTCCTGTAACAGAAAAAAAAATCATACTTGAAACTAATTGGCTCTTTCATTTTCTCAATTATTAATTCAATAACTGTGAAAGGATTTAATTTTGAAAAAAAATCCAAATGTTTAAAAATTAGAAACTAGTTGAAATCCCTTTGACTGAAGTTATGTTGAACATATCCATCGTATCAAAGAGTTAAAAACAAAACCATGACTAATTCCTGATAAATCAAACCTAATGAATAATATCTGCTTAATATTTCACATACAGCAGCAGAAAAATTTAGTGTGTAAGTGCTAGAGATACCCTGGCAAGAGAAATAGTGAGTAAAAAAAAAAGTGCATTTATTTGCGCTAGATTCAGTTATCAATTAATAAAATATGATTGTGATTACCCCGCAGTATCAATAAACAGCCTTAGAGACAGTGGGAGCAGTAGAAATATTTAGAAATAGAGCAGAAGAATTTACATAAGAATAATTGCCTTTCCACTGCTAATCGGGCAAAACAGGACACATCTACCTGTAAAGTGAAAAATACATCTTGAAAAAGATGGGACCTCCTCTCCAGATCTAGCCCAACGTAAGCGTTCGCTTCCACCCATGCTGGGAAATGCATGCTGTGGCTCCCGTTCATCCGCTTCCCCAAGGAAAGGCACATAGAGATGTGTGGAGAGCTTTCCCTTTCCTGCTCCAAGCTGCAAATGTTTAAAGGGGAAACCTTTTTTTAAGAGGCAACTGAGAGAGAGGCTCAAAGCACAGGAGGGAAGACAGCCATTCGATTCCGACGACGTTTCGCGTCCCCGCACCCAAGTGTTGCTAAGCTATAATGTTATGTGATGTTCAAAGCTATCTCTAGGCACACTAACCCTTTGTTCCACAGGGCAGCTCAGTTTTTCTATCAAAAAAGAACAAACTGATGCTAGACAGTCTTGGTGACTTAAAAGCAATCACCAATATAAATAGTAAATACCCCCTCTAAAACAGTTTTTGTTTGTGGCACACAGAAAAGCAGTAAGCAAAACCTAATCAGGCTGCAGCTCCTGTGTCGGTGAGGATATTCCCTGTGACGGCAAATGAAAGTTTTCATCAAAAACTTAAAACAGTCAGATCAACAAGCCCTAAGCATCACCTCCAGAGTATCTTCTGTGGAAACATCTCACTGCTGTGCACGTGTCCAATAAATGAGTGTCATGCATGTGCACACACTCCATAGATGACGGCCCCCTTGTACCGACAGGGACACCTTTCCTTTCAGTATTGTCCTGCTGTATGTGTCAGATGCTATACTCATTACCAAAAAAAATGTCAAAAGAGGCCTTGTGAAAATTAAAATCCTTGAAACATAAATGAAGCTATCTGTTTAACACCTTAAGCACTACATATGATTTGGCTAGCTGACACTACAAATATATCCTCAAGTATTAAATATAAGGTGTCATTTAGAACAGTAATATGCATTTCTGTGGATAAGCCCAGAAGCTCCATAAACTTCTTAAGACTTAAAGGAAAGAAGGAGACAAACAGCTGTTATACCCTTCTTCCCTTATACAGTTAAATGCAAATTCTCCTTTACAGTCATATTCCTGCTATCTCCCTGCATACACAGCTGATACGCCACCTACTGCAAACCCAAACTGGCAGTCAGAGCAATGCTAGCAGCATTTCCATTCCAACATCGTTCCGGAGCTGAATAAAGGTGCTTTTTAAAAAGAAACATCCTCTTTACAAGCTGACAAGAACAAAGCAGGATAGCTGGCTTTTTGTCTCAGCTTCAATAATGGAGAAAAAAGCAAGCAGAAGAGAAAACGAATGCGAAGAAAAAAACAGCAACTCTGAAGGCTCTGAGCAAGACAGGGAATATAAAACGTCTCTGATTACTCTGAATGTTGGTGGTTATCTATATATCACACAAAAACAGACACTAACCAAGTATCCTGATTCTTTTCTGGAAGGGATCATAAACGGAAGAATAATGTGCCCATTTGATGCAGATGGTCATTACTTCATAGACAGAGATGGACTCCTTTTCAGACACATACTCAACTTCCTACGAAATGGAGAACTTCTTCTACCAGAGGGCTTTCGAGAAAATCAACTTTTGGCACAAGAAGCTGAATTTTTCCAGCTTAAGGTACTCTCGGATGCAGTGAAATCAAGGTGGGAGAAGGAACAGCTAGCATCTCGAGAGACTACTTTCCTGGAAATAACTGACAGCCACGACCGTTCACAAGGACTCAGAATCTTTTGTAATGCTCCTGATTTCATTGCAAAAATAAAATCCAGAATTGTACTGGTGTCTAAAAGCAGGCTGGATGGATTTCCGGAAGAGTTTTCAGTATCTTCAAATATTATTCAATTCAAGTACTTCATAAAGTCTGAAAATGGTACTCGACTGGTACTGAAGGAGGATAACACCTTTGTCTGCACCTTGGAAACTCTTAAGTTTGAGGCTATAATGACGGCTTTAAAATGTGGATTTAGACTGCTGACCAGTCTGGATTGCTCAAAAGGGTCAATTGTTCACAGTGATGCACTGCATTTTATCAAGTAATCACAAAGGCAAAGGACACAAGCATGCAGCCAGTAAACCTCCTTGAGCTGCAGCCTCCTGGCATCACAAATAATGTATCTAACTAGCCTTGTACCACAGAGCTCAGCTGCGAATCAACTGATGTGAGCTAATGGTATGTAAATCTCATAATGACATCTATCTCTGGCTTACTTAAGCTGAATGAAAATTTTATGTCTGAATTTAATAAAAATTACCTGTTAACATTGTAAACACAGATTGAATGCTTTATGCTCTTTGTAATATGTTTTCCCACTGCTGTCTTTCAAGCAGAGTCTAGCTGAATTTTTGTGTACCTGTGTGACTAACATGCATACACCTAACTGCTCTGCTGAACAGCAGTGACAGTATTTTCACATAATAAATAGGCTTAAAATAGGTTTTGCTTATAACAAATTTAAAATGGATTTTAACTGAATAAATTATTTTGACTGTACATTAGTGTTTATGCTAATCTATTGTACCACATTTGCAAAAAACAAGATTGTAAGAGAGTTTAAAATTAATCAACTTGATTTTAAATGATTTCTCAACTCACAACCAAATTTATACTATGTTATTCCACTAGTAACAATTGCCAAAAAGATGTAAACCAACAAAATAATGCTGGGGGAGATTCATTCTATTACGGGAAACGAGTTCAATCTGCACAGAATGCTACATTTTCTAATATATATACATATCAAATGGCTAATAAAAATATTTGACATAAAGCTAAATGTAACAGGTTTCCAGTAATGACATCCTACAATGCTATAGCCACTATTTCCTAGCAATCATTTGTGCTCGTAAGGACAGGCAATTACCAGAGCCCTTGCTTTGCACAGTGGCTTACTAAATGCAACTAGTACTATCAGTTTTGAATAGACCACCTGCTGGCATTTAAGGTTATTCACTCTAAGTAATAGAGTGAATAAACCTTCATTCTCCTCATCTCCACTATTTATCAAATATTTTCATTTATATTTTAAACAAAGTTATAATAGCTTCTATAGAACAACTGTAACTAATTTAATCACAGGCATTACAAAGCAGTCACTTCACAAAAGCGAACTGAAAAATCATCACAAAAGGCAAAAAAAAAGCTTCACTAAACCTAAGTTTAATCTTTGTTTGTCATTGAACACAATCATCATTCAGAGCTCAAATGAACCCAAAATTCAGGTAAAATACTAATAAAGAAATAAAAAAAACAACCAAGTAGTTCTCCCAAAACATCAATTTTGTAAAGGAAAAAATACTAAGAATGTCAATAAAACGCAGTACAATCTACAGTAGAAGCAACAACCAAGAAAAACAGTTAACACAAAACAGGCTGAGAACAGTTTTGTTTTGGATTTTAGAGGGAACAAATCAATCCCTGGTAGTACTGACTACTAATATAAATGCAAGGTCCATTTATGGTTCAACATGAAACTGTTTCACTTGTAACATACGACAAGTGTTGCTAACTGGGTTCCTTGCCAGACTTGAACTAAGACAGGGACTCCACAACTCCAGACCAGGCAGCAGTGACTGAACCATATTCCAATATGATTTTATCAAATGGGAAAATTCAACCTCTCCAGAATACTCCCTCAGAATGAATCCACTATCTAGAAATGATCAAGTTTTCTAATCCAGTCCCCACGGTACAGACTTATAGTTCATAAAAGATGTGGTTTTAAGTGGAACTTTTCCAAACTCAACTATCTAAAAATCAGATCACTCTACATTTCAGGTATACAAGCCGAAGAACTGTTCATGTATCCCAAAACTTTTCTGAATTTGTCCAAATGCATTAACTACCCACAAACAATATAGTAAAATACTATTCTTTACATATGCCATCAGCGTGTCATTCTTCTCTCCTCCCCCTCCAAGTTCTTTTCTAATTGATATATTTAAAAAAAAATCCTCATTAACCACTAATCTTGTGCTTATAAGAATCTGTAGAACTTCTGTGAAAATACATGTGAAAGTTCCCCTAAAAGAAATCCAAAATCCTGCTGATCTTCTAGGACAAGATCAAGAAACACCATCACACAGAACAATTACAAGAAAAGGCCTTTGTAGACACAATTCTTTACATGAGCAAGAAAAAGTGACATGACAGTCTAATAAAGCTCCATAATGAATCTACAAGTTTTAAAGCAGCATGCTCTCAATGCTGTCAAATGCACAGCCTGCATCAGCACAAAGTGGAGGAGGTTGTTGCTCCTAGGATGTCAAATCATCCATTTTCACTTAAATGCTTGTGGTTATAACCTTCATTTGTAATGGATCTTTGACTGACATTTAAAATGTCATTGCAGTTGAAAAGAAAAAAAGCCAAAATCAATTTTTATTTCAAACAATTAATATACGTTAATTAAAATATATTGTGGTTGTTTGACTTTCAGTTGGGCTCTTAGGATGCCAAACATCAAGGAATCAGTCATTAGCACTTTATATCAGAAAGCAGTACCTGTATTTTATCAGAGCATGACTTCACTCATGAAAAACCAGTAGAGAATTTGATGGGTCTGCATTTGTTCAAGAAAATATTTTTGGAATGAAAGTTATTCATAAACTGGTAATCACAGGTAAAATGCAAACCATCTGACACATCTTCTAAGAATATTCTATAGAATAGTCTATCATAAAAGATTTACAGAAAGCCTTTATTTGTCAGGTTTTCAGTTCAGAGTACCTACGCCCTCTTAACCTGCAAAAGACAACTTGAAACCCTTTTTTTTAAGTGAAAAATGTACAGCTCTAATCATTAGTAAAAATAAAAACCTGTGTTGTTTGGTTGGTTTGTTGCCTTTTTTTTTTTTTTTAAATTCAATGACTCATTATGTTACACACTTTTAACTGGCTTTTTTGTATTTCTGTGTAAATAACACTGACATCTATGGCATACATGTGAAGTCATCTGCTGTAACACTAACTTCAATGTTGTCTTCTTTTCCCATTTTCACGAGCACTCATGCATTTCTGCAAGTGTCAGGTCTTGAAATTTTTACACGCCATCTCTGATCAGACGCACCTCACTCAGCTCTTTGAATTACGTAGCAGAAAGGAACATAGAGTTAAAAATTCATTCTTTTCCCTGTTCACATTGAACAAATCCACAAGTATATTGAATATATCAGCTGCCATATCAGCTACAGACACTTCAAAGTACTTATAAACTTGAGTAATTTTTCAAAACAGGGTGGAGGTGTGTCTTGCTTTGATATATGAATAAAATAATCACATAAAATCTCCATACTGTGAATAATGTTTCCTTTTTACTCCATAAAGATATTAAATAAAACTTAAATATACTTTGCATATGTTGTGTCAGTCTGGTGGATACTTGTGTTCCACCATAGTAGGGTGTGCCAGAAAAGGTACCCAGTTATACATCAGCTATCTCTTCAGTCTTTTCTTTAAGGTTGGAAATCTCAAATTCAATAACTACCATGACAATAGGAAAGCTGCAAAATCAAGTGCTTAAGTCAGAAATACCAACAGTTGTTCTAACAACATCCTTCAGGACACAATGTGCATGCAAAGTATTTCTACTTTTCTTTATGTCATTAAGACTTGGATCACAATGAACTTACCAGAACTCTCCTGTAAGTATCAGGAAGGAATGACAATTACCATAATTTATCCAATGATCTTCAGCTGCTTGGCTATGAGTAAAAAGTAACTTCCTCCCCTCTCCCCAAGGAGGCACTTAACCTGCTCCCAGGCTTGGTCAGCTCCACTTGCCTCCTGTCCCTTTTCTTAGGTGAGAAAAGGGGCCACCAAGCAGAAAGGACAGAGGCAGTAGAAGGTAGGACTGACCCCAATACACTACAAAAAGAATATCCTTGCCCCTATGAATTCCTTGAATGACTGCTCATGGAAAAATATTAATAGTTGCCAAATTGACCAAAATACTGACACCTGGATGCCCATCTTTCCCCATTGGTAGAGGAGAAGCCAAGGGCTCTTTATCACACTTGACAGTACACTGGCATAGGTACCAACTGCATGGATTTCTGTATGAGGACAAAACTACGAGGCTGCACTACACCAGACTAAGGTCTGTTTAGCCCAGTGTCCCCTGGTCATTGTGAACTGTTTCCAACCCCTGAGCCTTCCCATCTCCGGGCAGAAATCCCCATTTTTGATCCTTTGACCCTCATATCTTTCCCCTTGTTCTCTCCTCCCATCATACAATGACTTTTCATTTTTCTTTCACCAGGCGATTCCTAGGGACGCCTAGGAAAGAATATAAAACTAGAAAAAACATATATTATGCCCCCTCAAAGTATTTCCTCAGTCTCCAACCACTTACTGCCCAATGACTTCTAGAGTTAGATTTGGTTTCTAGGAGGAACCTTGATGCTGTGAAATACACAGGCTGCACAAAGTCCAACTGCAGCTCCAACTCTGCACCTTCAGTTCTGGCTCACCCACTGACCAGAGTTTCACAGCACCATAACTGCACTATTGACATTTTCAAACACTCATGTCTTATTTTTTCTTTTTCTATTTGTACCTATTACAACTGTTTAAGTGACAATTAGTCTCTTCTTTTCTACAGCGGGTAATGCCCCTCTAGATCATAAAGGGAAAAAAATTACATCATCATTTGCAGCAATCAGTGGTATTATTATTTTCACCTTTTAAAAGCATTGCAAGGTTTCCATTCGGTAAGATGAGAACAGCTTGAGAAAATTATATTCCTTCTCCACTCCCCATTAGTATACAAACAGAATAATGGCAGGCAATAAATAACACAATTTAATAAGAACAGTATCTCATCTTATTTATTTTGGGTAGAAGGGTCATGTTGCCTTTACTCTGTTGATTCAAGAATTAGGATTGGGGATGAAGAGGACATGTTAACTTGGGTATATAACAAAATAAATATTATTTTCCTAGGCTAGATCATCTTTGCTAAATAACTATTACATAATCCTAATTTTGTCTCCTGCCCTGCAACACAGGGCAGATTCATAGGAAAGTGATTACTAGTTAAAAACCTGAAGGAATTTTTATACGAAGAGAGAGGCTTGCATAATCCACTGGGTTGAAACAATCAATAAATGAGACACAAGAAATTTAGGATCAGAAAAAATAACATTATGGGGTTTATTTACTTTTGAAATAGACACTGTAACTCCTATGTAGTGGTATATCACAGAGAACATTGTCTCAAAACACTGCCTCTGCAAATCATCATCATTCACAACAAAATGCCAGAAAACAAGCAATGTGGCAAAGGACTGGGGAAGCTAGGAGGAAGTTGTATGATGATACCTGAGGAATGCAGATGAGCAAGCACTCAGAAAAAGAAACTGCAGTTGCCTTTCTTTCTGCAAGAAATGGTGTAATATTCTGTAGAACTAAACAGTTGATCGCTTTTCCCAAAAACGTGTATAGTAGGAGTACCACACACAGCTAATGCAACAGTCTCCCAAGAAGCTGTTTCTATTGGTGCTGGTAACAGTTGAACATCATTGCCATTACCATTTAACACCATGTTTGTTCATTTTAAGCTTCAGAAAAGAATACTGCTCTGCCAGTTCAGAAACAAAACTGTTCACAAAGCTGGTACAGCAAATATAGCTGTGAACAGCATCTACTCATTTAAAACACTATTATGACACAATGATATGCAAATTCAACATGTTAAGATTTCAAAACCAAGTAGTTAGAAGATGACTGTTATAAATTGAGTCACTCTGAATTTCTGTAAACTTCTCCTGGTAATGCTAAAAATTACAACAATATTGCCTTGTTTGTTTGCAAATTTTGCCAATGGTGTGACTTTGGGGGACATAACCTTGGTTTACAGAGAGTTCAGGAAAGCCATCATCCTTGTGGTCATTAAAGGGGCATTCCACTAGTTCCACCCCAAGCATTATTTCAATTATGTGAAAAGCTAGATCTCCATGCTTTTCCAGGATACATCTTTTTTTTTGCCTTTGCCACTACCCCACCCCAAGCTTTCAGCAGTAGCTTTGTCCCAGGCATGGAAAGCCTAGCCAAAAGGCAGCACAACACTTTCTTGCTCACATCTCCTGAAGAGAGATTTGGCATCATGTGTAGGGGGGTGGCACTTCACCAGTCGCAGAAGCACAACAAGGAGATGAGAATTCCAATTTAAAAACCCAAGGCTGCTTGCTGGGGAAACACCCCAGGAAGATGAGGTCCAAGGGACTTGCTAGAGTCTGGAGTCTGAGGCTCAGTGAAGTTTGCAGTGCTGGACTCCCTAAGCTGTGAGGATGGGGAGGGAGCAGTGTGGTGAGAGAGCCTACAATACCTGAGCACTATTAGATGAAAAGGAAGGGAATTGGTGTTAACTGAGGGTCTTGGGTTTATGGAGAAGGCAAATGCCCACACAGTGCAACACTGAGGTTGTACAAGTAAGGTCTAATAATCCTGAAATTAAGAAATAAATAATGGAGAAAAAAAGTTTTTAAAAAATTCTCTTTTGACTTTTCATATATCAGGTTTCAAAGAAGCAATTTTCTGTATTGTAGCAGAAGTCAGAGGAATTAACTCTTAAAAATTTGTTAATAGAAAACTTCGAGATACAAATCTACTGCTGCAGCTCCACAGAAAGCTGCTTGTTAGCTCCTAGGGGGTTCTTGATTTTGTACCACAGGGAACAGATGAAGTGAAAAAAAAGAACAGGTCAGAGGAGGGTACAGACTTTCTCAATCAGGAAGAAAAAAAATAAGCACACAAACTAGCAACAAACAGGCCAAGCATCAGAAAATGTAAACAGAACAAACAACTGTTAACACCAAACCCAGTCATTTATTGCCTCTCTACTACTTAAATAAAGCCTTTGGCAAGTATTAGGGATAAAGTAGTACATTTTCTCAATGCTGAAACTGGTAATCTCAGAGGAGACAAATTAAAGGTCCTGCCAGGCAGGTTGATAAGAGTCAGCTGAACAGAGATAAACGTGCTCTCAAGTTAGGAGTATTATCAATACTAATGTTACCTAAGGCCTGCAGCATTGCCAGGTCTTGTGACATTTCCAACACATTTTCTAAAATGAACTGCAAATAAAGTTCTTTCCCAACAGGAAGAAATGTAACATGTAGGCTATTTTATGCCTTCTAATATGAAGTCCACTTCCATAAGACTTTTCTGCCATGCAGAGATTATGATTTCTAGGTTTGCCGACACAGTACAGGACAAGACAACCTGCATGAGTAAGACAATATGCTGTAGCACGGCTACACACTGTTCCTGCTCCTGTATCACCACTGATATTGGCAAGACACTGGGGCTGAAAAAGCCTTATAAGCTCAGGAAGAGCACCAAATGAGCTCTGACAGACTGTGTCCAGACTGAAACATACAGAAAGCTCAGATTCTACTGCACTACAGCCTACAGTGATCTTGTAGCTGCAGTCAGCAAAGGCAGAAATAAATGACTCTTAGAAGAGCTGTTTTTGCCTTTGCCTTCATTGCCTTCCCCCAGAAAAGCTACTTCCATGGCTAAAAAGAAGAAAGAACTATCCCTGCTGGAACTTCTGTAAAAACAGAACAGAACTAGGGGGAAGGGGGGGAGGGACGGGACAGGAGAGTAAGAGCCTGAGAGTAAGAGAACTGTATCAGACTAAGTGTCTGCTGCTTTGCTCAAATCATGACTCCAGCAGCACAGTGGTCACAACTGACTATCCATAAAGAAGTGCAGCCATGTATGATTCACCTACTGGGTATGCATCCCAGTGTCCACCTGGCTTTTGTTGCTCGGGGTCTCTTAAATCCAATGTCCTCTCAATCTTAGTACCATTTGGTGGACTTTGATTGACAAGAAGCTCAATGTAACCTAGCAATGTGCACTTGCAGCCCAGAAAGCCAACCATATTCTGAGCTGCATCGAAAGAGGGGCGATGAGCAGGTCGATGGAGGTAATTCTGCCCCTCTCCACTCCCTTAAAACCCTAGATGGAATACTACTTCCAGCCCTGGTGGCCCCAACATAAGAAGGACATAGACCTGTTGGAGCAAGTCAAGAGAAAGGGCACTAAAATGATTAGAGAGCTGCAGCCCTCTTCTATGAAGACAGGCTGAAGGAGATGCAGTTGTTCAGCCTGGAGAAGAGAAGGTTCCAGGGAGACCTTAGAGCAGCCTTCGAGTACCTAAAGGAGGCTACAACAGAACTGGAGAGGGACTTTTTGTAAGGGCATGTAGCGATAGGACAAGAGGCAAAGGCTTTAAACAGAAAGAGGGTAGATTTATATATATTAGGAAGGAATTCTTTACTGTCAGGGTGATGACACACTGGGACAGGTTGCCCAGAGAAGTTGTGAATGCCACATCCCTGGAAGTGTTCCACACCAGGCTGGACAGGGCTTTGAGCAACCTTGACTAGTGGAAGGTGTCCCTGTCCTTGACAGGGGAGTTGGAACTTGATGATCTTTAAGGTTCCTTCCAACTCAAACCATTCTATCATTCTATGATCTTCTTTCACACATCTTTTTGGTCTCCTCTAAGGTTGTGTACAGCTTTAGCAAATACTATCTCCATTCCTTCTCTCAAGGAATTCAATTGCTCACTTACATTCTGCATGCAGAAACACCTCATTTTATTTACTTTGAAACTGCCTCCTGCTAGGAGACAACTGCTACTAGCCAGTCTTGTTCCTCTGTCCCTTTGATCCATCATTCAAGGCTCTAATTTGTAATACTGCAAAGGTCTGAACCCATCCAATGTGATCATGCTGGTAGGTAGGTGAACTGCAGTAATCAGCAAAATCCCTCATTGAAGACAAAAACAATTTGTGAAGTCACAAACTGCAACACCAGGCATGGCTGACATTCCTGGGATTTCTCAAGAGCCATAAGTGAAAACCAAGAACTCTGATATGAGCCAAAAGCACACTTCTGCTTAGTTTAGTACTTCAACAAGCTCGACTTGGACATCACAGAAGGACAGAACAGCATTGTGGGATTAACTCCCACTGTTTTGTATCAGGTCCTGTTCTCAGGATGGCAACTGTATGTCAACAAATACATCAGTTCGCTCAGACAAGCATAAATGTTGGAATATTCATACAGTATACTGAAACAAATAGCCAGACCCTAAGGACACCAAGGATATTTATGCAAGTTCTTATAAAATTTAACTTCAGTTAGTGCTGACCTAAATTAAATCCATATCCTTTTTGCTGTTCTACTAGTACACCTTCCCCTTTCCTCCACAACATTTATTATAACCAGTATGATATACCTTAAAGCAGAAATTATTGCTTCTTTGTGTTTCAACAGCTACAAATGGAGTCTCACTGATTACAACTTCTGGAAAAGTACTGGAAAGCTTGTATTTTAAGTTTTGTTGTATTTACTTGCCAACAAAATCAGTTATATTTCCAAGACAAAAACAGTTCCTGTGGCTTGAAAATGGCAGAATCCATATATAAATTATCTTCAACACTGAGTTTCAAGCTAGTATTTAAATTAAGAATTACTGTTTTACTCCTCTTGACAATCAGTATGCAGTTAGAGTTTCGCTTTTGAAGTATTATTAATATATTTTAACTGCTTGAAAGAGGATAAACTCAAATGTACATTGAGCAGCTTTATATAGCCCCACGCTATAACATAAGAACTCTGTGCCTTTAACAAAAAATTGCTGATTTTATCACATGAAGTTTAGTGTTCTATCATAGTGCTTACACCGAATTTCAAATATTCCAACACATGTATAAACAACACATGAATCCTTTTTTTATTACATAAATAAAAATTAAGTAAGTGTGATCTACAGACAATTCAAATGTTGTATATTTTTGTCTGCAGTCAAGTACATTCACAATTGGAAATTGTGAATAAAAATAAGTCATTATAAATAAATAGGTTATTATAAATAAGTCAATAAATAAGTTCATACTATACTGTCTGTCTACATGCTCAAAGCTTAGGCAACACTATATACTCAGTTTCTGCACATGCAACTTCCACTTAACACACTTCCACAAGGACAGCACCTCTTTACATTTGCTGTTACGTGAGAATGTATGCCTTTACTGTATCATTCCTAACAGATCGTACAGGCTCAGAGCAGCAGCTTTTGGGTATTTTTACTGGGGAGAGGGAGCAGGTCACACTTTATATTGGCACAAATGCTTGGTTTTCACAACTTCTGTCACCACTGACAGCACTTACAGGTAGGTGCAAGCAACGCCATAAACAAACAAGAGCTACATAAATATATTTGGATTTAAAATCACTTGCTCATCATCATACATGATCAAACAAAGCCAATTCTCAATTCTCTTTTCCTTTAGGTGCATGTGTAGTTTGCTATACTCCTTTCACATTTAACATAAACCAGCCTTCAGGCACTAAACAACACTGCTTGAATCACCAAGGACTGTTTATCACAAGCACTAAACAAATAGGATTTCTGTGTGGAAAAGTGACCTAAAATGATAACATGCAAAAGGAGTTCAAAATTAGTTTAAGTAAACTTGTTACACATACATCTTGATTCCTGCATATTTTGACTGTAACCATAGCATCATTCGAGATATTATGGATACTAAAATTTACATGGGCTCAACCAAGAGGAACACTTCATAGAGGGAAAATCCATGAGATCCTGTTAAATAATACACCGTCACCCCCGGCTCTGGTTCTCTCTGAACTGTGAATCATTAAAGGTGGAAGAAGCTGGAACAGATTGCCCAAAGAGGTGGTAATATGTCTCATCACTGGAAACATTTAAGGTCAGGTTGGACAGGGATCTGAGCAACCTGATCCAGTCGAAGATGACCCTTCTCACTGCAAGGGGTTGGACTAGGTGGGCTTTAAAAGGTCCATTACAAACCAAACTGTTCTATGATTCCATAATAAGTATTTTGGGGAGGTATCACTATGCTTTTGCACTGTTCTTACTCATCTCAAGACATCTGCTATTGACCACCACTGAGGACAGAACACCAGCTTGGATGATCTTTGGTCTGACCCAGTATTACATTGTCTGTCTCCAGATGTTTATGAAGTAGAGTAGCAACACTGGTACTATCTTCCCTTTTATAAGTGGTTTACAACCATCCCAGTAGCTACTGAGAACGCAGCTGCGATGGGCAGGACATGTCTCCAGGATGAAGGACCACCGCCTCCCTAAGATCCTACTCTATGGTGAACTTGCCACTGGCTGCCGCAAGAGAGGAGCCCCGAAGAAAAGATACAAGGACTCCCTGAAGCAACAACTCAGCCTCGGGCATATTGATCACCATAACTGGTCTACTCTGGCCTCCAATCGGGAGGCCTGGAGACACACCATCTATAACGCTGCTGATGCTTTTGAGAAAGCACGCAGGATCACCCTTGAGGAGAAAAGAACGCAGAAAGAATCGAGCCTTGCAGAATATACCATCCAAGGAGTCTGTTGCCATCCAAGTTCTGCTGTGCCTTTTGCAACCGGACATGCCTGTCTCGTATTGGCCTTTTTAGCCACCAACGCGCTTGCAAGAAATGTGGGTAGAGCCCTTCCCAAATCTTCGTTCGCAAAGCTTAGCCATGACAACCATCCCAATAATAAATGTGATTTAAAATATCATACATAATACTAATGATTTATGACATAAGTTTAACAGTACCCTACCAATGTAAAAATGTGAAGAAATTTTTTTAAGAACATAAGTTCTTATGTTATAGCGTGGGGCTATATAAAGCTGCTCAATGTACATTTGAGTTTATCCTCTTTCAAGCAGTTAAAATATATTAATAATTTTTTTAAGGATATAAATCAAACGATTTCTGAATGTTATTTATCTCATTTACCTCCTTCACTTTCTAGCTACAAATAAACCTCACAGAGTTCTATTACAGTAATACCCAAAAGAGTTTTGTTTCTAAAATATTAAATATATGTATCATATGATATTAATTTATCATATAATTTATTGTTGTCTTTTATGCATTTATGTAATGATTTATTATATACTATATATAAATTTAATGTTTAATGTTAATATTTATATACATGTAATATATAACATAAATACCAATAAATTATATATATAGTATATAATAAAATGCTACATAAATACATGAAAGACATCATATTTGCCTCAGAAGTACTTGTTATAGGCCAGGATAAAGTAGATTACCAGAAAAACGGAGTACTCAATTATCTGAATTACTTGAGAGGTAGTTTGGTAAAGGTCATCTGAGTTCCACAACAATTTTGAGGAAAAAAGTGAATAAGCAAAGAATCACAACTGACGGTTAAGAATTCTTTACATGCCCCAGGGTAACCCACTACCATCACTAAGAAACTGAATCCACAGCCAGCTTGATTCCATCAAACGGGTTTAGCACTCATCTTGTCAGGATATTTAAACAGCCCACAGCACACAGTAATTTGTTCTTCTGGCTGAAGCAAAAAAACAAACATCTAAACACGTGGCCACTTTACACAATATTCACAGAACAAGGAGGAGGCACCAAGAGTAAAGAGCAGACAATTCAATAATTCAAAAACAAACCGAAACAGAATAAATAAACTACAAAACCCAAGCAAAACCAAGGGTGCATTCCTAAAACTATAAAACAACCAAATGTAAGTATCAAAATTCTGATTCATTTTAGCAGTTAAACTTTCAATATCTATTTTACCTGAGTCATTACACAGCAGTGAGTCTCAGCTTCCCAGTGGTACAAAGTACTAATTTTTAGAAAGTAGCCCTTCATAACCTTAAAACCACACGACAATTAACACAGAATCAGACTGACCAGGTTTTACCAAGTAATTGAGAAAAATTGCAAGCTATAAAAAACACCTTGGATTCAGTACAAGTCTCAAGCCTTTAACATTTCTAACACTAGCCTTTTGACATGCTTGAGCCAGAGTAATAAAAGGCATCTCAATTTTACGAAGAATTCCCTACAACAGAAAACAAAATCGAAACCCTACTTCTAACCAGACACAAAGTATACACTTGTGATAACATTTGATGCTGAAATACCATTCAAAAGAAGTCAAATATTGGAAAAAGCAGATATCTCCATGCTAAAGTGCCCAAAACAATACTTTCAAGAAGACATTCTGAACACCCACTAGCATTAGTCTCACGTTTAGGAAATGCTTTTAAGAAAGGTAGGGGTGCGAGATTCTTCCCACCCATCTTCTATCTGTGCAATTAGCACTTACCAGTGCCATCCCACTCCCTGATGTGTGCATCAGAGATAAAACCTAGCCTTTATAGACTGCTTTTAGAATTGCTTAGTTTATGCAACTGAAATAGAATAACAAAACATCTGGAAGTTTGCTACAAACTTTCCAATCAAAAAGAAAGAATTCAAAGTAAAAAATACATACAATGAACCTAAGTAAAAGAGTTGAGAAATAAATAAAACAATCCAAAGAACATTTCTAAACCTCTCCCTCCTTATTTTATTCCCCTTCATTTAAGTAAAAAATGTTAATAATTTAAGCTTTTGGTCACAGCAGATAACCAGTTTATCAAGTTATTTTTCAATTTTATGGTATTCCACTAGATATTACAAAAAAAGACTTTTTTTTTTTTAATCTACCATCTTTTTTTAAAGTAAAACTGAAAAGCTGCAGTACTAAGTAATTTTTAAGTGCTTCAAAGAAAGTGTCCATACTCACCAGCACTACCACTTTCCGATTTTTCTTCTGATTGGCTTTCTGGAAAAAAAATAAACAAAAAAGGAATCAATGTTTCTGTGTTGTTTATTCGAAATTACATCTGAAAAGTGGGTTGCAAAGCAAAGAATGATAAATTACGACAAAATCACAATCACTGGACTTGATTAATATTTACAAATTTACCTTCTGAAGAATAATTTGCCACTAGGAGCAACAAAAGAAGTCCTTTAGTGCCCAAATTTAAAATGAGAGAAATGAAAGAACTCCATTACACCTCTGACTGAGGTCTGCAAGAATGAAGCTACATAATCTTACACAGTAAGATTATACTTAAGCAAAGTACATTATTAATCTATCTCACTGGTCAGCCTAGATAAAACAAATATAATTTTTGTATATTAAAAAAATAATCAAGATTTTGCAAAAGAATGCTCTTAATAGGCACTAGGTAGATTTTTGAACTTGATCAACCTCTTCTCTACTCTTTTTACAGACCACGCAAAAATTTATTTCTTCAATCTTTTTCTTTCTGGTTGTTTGTTGTCTTAGTTTAAAAAGACACAAATGTTTGCTAAGGAGGGCGGGTTAGGAAAAAAAAAGAAACCAAACTCCTCCAAGTTATTATAACTTCGAAATTAAGAGGCTTCAGGTGAAAGGTGCGGAAAAGGAAAATAACAGCTCTTTATTAACATATATATAACAAATCCAAATAAACAACAGTGGTGCAACCAAAACTTTCAAAACAAAGTCCTGCTTTCCCAGGTGGTGGTCTCTGTGGCTCCCTGTGAGAGTCACGGGCCATTCGCGGGCTGTTCGCGGCGGCTCACCAACTGCTCACAGCCATTTAAGCGATGGCGGCTCCGTGGCAAACAATGAAGGGGGTTTCTCTTTTCAAACCTATAACATTTGTCCTCAAATGGTACCATAGTAAAGCCCATTTTATCTGTTTGTCAAGTATTTGTACTTGTCAAGTACACCAAATACACATGATCCGAAACATCACCTCTTCCACAGAGCAGAGAATCTTAAGTATGCAAGAAGGAGAAACAGACACAGTGCTGCAGTGACTTCCCAAAATATTATCACTCAGGTGAATGACAGAGTCAGATTCAGAAACAGTTTTCTGCAAGAAATTCCAATCCTACATTTCAAGAAATGGCAGACAGTAGATGTATTTTGGTGAACTGAGTTCTAACACTTACACAGTCCTATGAAATTAAACCCCTACATAAATTTGTCAGTCTTATATTTGACTGTTCCTCCTATATTTCTCCCTTTAACACATACTCTAAGGCAGAGGATATAAAGAACATTTTCACCTACCCAAAATACAGTTAAAAATGGTAAAATATGCTTGTGCTTGGCTTTCAACTCAAACAAGTCACAGCTATTTATTTACAGACAAAACTGAATTACTGCTCTAACTCGGAGACTAATTTTTGAGTTCAGTTAGGTTGATCATTTCTGCCACTTACAGGCTGAGTATTAGCAGAATTGAAAACAAGAAATATTTTTAAAAATCTTTTTCTTGCCACTGATTCTTGCTGGCTTTCAAGGCTGATGTCTCTCTTTTCTCACTGATATTGCTGACAGCCTGAAGACTAATGCAAATCTAAAAACCAGTCACCCACCAATCTTTCTTTCTTTATACCAGGTGGCTGTCATTAGTCTCAGCAACTGAAGGCATCTGCTTTTTCGATCAGAAACCATCACTATATAGTCTCTTCCGAGCTATGAGCCTTCATAAAGTGAGTAAAGATTCCTGATAACTTTCAGATATACATGCAGGATAGCCTGTTTGCAGAAAACCCTGCCATTTTCTTGTTGACACTATTTTGGGTGTGTATTTAGCACAATTACATCATAATGTTATTACCCAACCAATACTCTAACTCAATTGTAACTTAATTAAGGAAACATTCAGTACACACACAAGATGCAAAGAGGATTTAATGAAGAACATACGAACATACCAAGATATGAACACCTGTCTGGACTGAGATGTGAGATGCAGCTGGATTTAAAGCTGTTTCATTTCTAACTCTGTTTCAATGGAAGATCAGCCACCTAGCCAAAACTATTACCAAAGACATCACACTTAAACATTGCTAATAGCATCTCTGATTCAAATAACAATGAATGTATATTACGTCTACGGGGGGAGTGTACTTGTCACAGATAAAGGTCAACAGGTTGGGGTTGGTTAATTGGGTTTTTTTGTCGATGTTGGGGGTTTTTTGCTGTTGTTGTGGTGACAGGGTGTTGGGATATTGTTTTTTTTACACGCACATCCATGAAACTGAAAAAAACAAAGATATTTTAAGTCAATAAAGCAGGTAGAAAGACTATTCTTATCACACTGAGCTCATTCTAGCATACCATATAATTTGTGTCTTATATCCTCAATTGTTTAAATTTGTGTAGGAATTAACAGTCTGTAGTTTTAATAATGAATGAAAATAAGATTAGCTTATCCCTGCCAGCCAGCTGAGCCTCCTTTACAGTAATTTTTTAATCATCCAACATGCATATAAAGCAATTAAATAAATATAATTTCCATTTTTTTTTTATGGAGAAGGGGTATGATGTAAGCAGTTGCAATTGTTTTCTAAATGGACTTTTTGACACAATAATACACACAAAATTTTGAGCCATCAAAATGATGTCTGTAATTAGACTAGCTTGAGTCACACATTCTGCTCTTCTGATCACAGGTTTCATCTTTATGATCCTCAAAAATATTTGGAAATTTGCATAAATGCCAGAGATCTGAAAGGTTGCTGTTATTTCTATTTCTTTTGATCGTGAGGCTGCTGATAGGTTTTCTATTTCTGCTAACAGTCCATGAAAGACTAAAGTACATAACGGAACAAAGAAGCATTAAGTAAGATCCCAAAGTGTTTTGCAGACTGGAATATGTGGTTAAGTGACAGCCTGAAAAGAGACAACTGGGAAGTACTGTTATAGTAGACAGGTAAACATCAAAACCCCTCAGCAGGCTGTGCTAAGATGGTGAAACAGCGAGGGTGTTTATTTCCCAAGTAACAGTTTGATGAGGAACTTCAGAATTCAAACATTTATCTAACAAGAGTGGAAGTAGTATTACAAGGCATCAAGATTCTGAGCACTATGTATTTTACTGAAAATAATTAAGTGTAATTAAAGAAGGAGCTGCTTGAATGAAAGATTTTCATTAGTGTTTCTTCCCTTCACATTACTTTAATGGCTGGATATATCCGATATGTAAAAATACATATATACAAAATACAGAATAAAAACCTTTGAATATTCATTTTCACTGAATACAATTGCGCATTGTACATTATACAACAGGTGTGATTCATGTACAAACTCAGAAAAGGTCCTTTTGTATATGAGAAGCTGCATGAAGGGAAAAAAAACAACAATTCAAAACAATGGGAGAATTTTCAAGGAATGTGGGAATAAAGAAGCTGTTCTAAGGTGTATAGGTGGAGTTATGTATTTTACTGAACAAGAATACAAAAGAAAGAATCGAATGTCATGAATTGAGTTTCTGAAAGAGAAGACTCAGAAAACAGGAGAAAAACACAATGCTAAAAGACAGAAATGTTCTGTGAAGCATGAAACAGCGAGACAATCCATGCACGAATGCTGCTCAGAAGCAAAGCTCTGGCAGGTATTCTGTCAATGGAATTCTCTGAACATGTTTTACTTTCAGTAAGATTGAAAGAGCATGAAAGACTTTAAAGACACAAAACCAGACATTAAGGCAATCCCACTTATGAAGGGGGAGTTGTGAAGATATATTCAAAATTTCAATAAAATGAATCATCTCACTCAACTTTACAGAAATATCTTATACTTTATTTGTGTCTACAGTGAAAAATCTTCTTCTCCACCCATCAGTCCTTTACAGTTTGGGATGCAATTGCTTGCCAAGGTCTGTGTTTTCCCAAGTCACATTAGTAGCACATTTTTCCAAAAAAAGCTCAGTAAGAAACATTTATCATTATCTCTAACAAAGCCGCATTTTTCATTTATATTTAGATCCAGCAAACCTAAACTACACGCTGACAGAAAAATTAAGCATCAGGCAATTAAAGCAGGAAGGGAACTAATTTAAAATCACAATCAGAAATATTTGCTGTTAAATGTTTAACAAAAGAGTCTTCCTCTTCTTTCAACCAAGAAAGAAACTGTTAAATTATAGCACTATCTTATGCTAGGGTGTCTGCCAATAGGAAGCTCAGAAAACAATTTTAACCAAATATACCCTATAAACCAGGCCCATGAATTTCCCCGTAGATAGTTTGTAGCTATACATAAGATAGATTCCTTTTATTCAATACATTAAAATATAAGCAAGATGCTCTCCTTTCCACCCACCCCAAAAATTAGAGCTATGATAGCTGATGACAAAGAAAAAATAAAATGAGTGGAAGCACAAATAGCATTGTTGCATAGCAACTGTTGATGTACATATGGTCATGTTTATGGAACAGAATGTAGTTCATATTTAATGCAGAAATAATACTGAAACCAGCCTTGACAGCAAGACCTAGACAGCAAGAGACAACTGTGCTTCGGATCCCTCTGCAGACATGAAGGAAGCCACACTTCCCGCCAGCTTTGCTACACTGATGCTTAGGACCACCACCACGCAGGCCTTAGCGATCTACCCAGCAATGAAGACAATGCAATGTCTCACATGTGCAAACGGCCTTGCAAAGGAAATAGAGAGGTATTTTTCAACTACTACTTTCAGAGTACATTGTACTACTCTCTATTACTCACTAGAGCTATTTCAAAATACAAAAACAGGAAAAGAAAAGAAACAGGAGAAACCCCCAGAGTTAATCCAAACAGAACATGCAGCATGTGCAAATAGATCAGATTTTTAATAGTATCTGGGATGAGAGCCACTTTATCCAGCTTTATATTAGCTCAGACCTAGTACATACCCTGCAGAAGACCAAGAAATCAATTCATTAGATGTTGGACATAAATTGCACTTCAGAAAAGCCTGCTGCTGTCCATTAACTAATACAGGACACCCAGAGATGCAGAGGTTTACAATGAAAGAACTAAAGGATTCCTTCCAGTAAAACAGGTATTAGAAGCAAGCTCAGTTAAGACAAAACAAAGCAAACCCCAAAGAATATCCATTCAGAAGTCCAGAAATTACATCATACAGAAAATATTAAATTACTTGTCAAATTTGATCTTTTTCGCTTGCTCTAAATGACCTGATGAGTCAACATGAAGTGCTGAATTATCCAGAATATGTGAACTCCCTGCAGCATCTTCCAAAATTACAACATACTTCAGAAAGACCATAAGAAAGACACTACAAATAAGGATCACAGGATTAAAGGACTGCCCACAAAACAGATCTTAAGGCATTCAATGTGCTCAAAAAAACGAGTGGGGGGGAATAATACACAAATGCACAAACAAATAAACCCCACCCTTTACAAAATAAAACAAACCGCTTTATGCCATTTGTTCCCTTTTAGGTAAATT
Source organism: Neopelma chrysocephalum (assembly GCF_003984885.1). NCBI lineage: Eukaryota > Metazoa > Chordata > Aves > Passeriformes > Pipridae > Neopelma > Neopelma chrysocephalum. The sequence goes on along the minus strand of NW_020897694.1, from coordinate 7,747,583 downwards.
CAGTCCTCAAGAAGGACTGAGAGCAATAGTGCATGAAGCACTTTTTTATTCATATTTCATTTGCATAATTCCCAAGATGCATCCTTCCAGATGCATGACATCTGCAGTTCCATATCAGCTTAATCTCTGGCCCACGGTTCAAACCAGCATATTGCTTCTGCTACATGGTACACTTCACAAAAGGACAAGGAACAGGATCACCAATGCTTTTCAGAAAAAATGTGCTAATTATAATATGAAGACAAGTACTAGGTCTGTGAACCTACAAATTAATGAACTTCAACTTCCTATGACTTACTGTGGATTGACTGATGTGCAAAGATGTGTAAGTGTTTTTCCATGGTTGATATAAATATAGTGGGTTTTTCCATGTTTCATGGAAAACAAGGTAGCAGCCTTTCTTTCAGCTGGGATATCCATACAATTTCAGTCCACTCTTCAGACACCTGTTTTCACACTAGCCATAATTCACTATGAAATTTGTTGAAATTAGTCATGGAGCTCAAAACATACTGGTGATACACATTTAAACACACAGGTATGGCTGCGGAAACATGGTGCCAGTAAGGAATCTGAATGGAATTTGGAATATTTGTGTCGCATTCATTTTTACAAGCAAAAGAAGTCAGGCAAGAAAAGCACAATAAAGTTTATGCTTGATTGCACTCTTAACACTAACTTAAACTCAACAGCAAGAGATTTTAGCCATTTTGTATCCAGTTCCATGAAAACTCACTGACTGCATGTTAGGCTTGCTAATCTCAAGCAAAAACAATTTTGACAGGGTCTCTGCTCATTCAGTGCTTCATTCCAAACATTTCTCATGTCACTAACTACACTTTGCTCCCAATTAAAATAATAACTTCTACTCAGTAGATCCATAGCCCTGGAATAACATTTTCTGGTTGCTAAGAAATGCAAAATTTTTAATTGATTAAATAAAAAAACTGGACAGGTTCTGAGTATCTAAAAGTTTTGAGACACTGGTATTAACAGATGATAGAACAGAGATAAATGAGCATCTTCTAACTACCACATAACGACTTTCATTCCAACTGATGACAAATACTCCACATTCCAGGTAAGTATCAGCACTCACTGCAGTTTAAGTTACTGTTAGAGGTTTCTGAAGCAATATTTTGTATCAAGTGTCTTGGGATTTGCAGCAAACATGCAAAAGTCACTGAATGTATATTCTAAACACATCTCCAAACCTAAAATCTCTTTCCTTTGTCAAGCATTCTAAGGTTAGGGCACAGAGAAAGGAAAAAGGTACTACTAAAATGCTTGCAAAATTCTTGAAAACGCTTCCTGTCTCTTTCCACATTTGTAATCTATGAATTACAAACTCCAACTTTTAAAAAGTTGCAAGTCATACACAGAAAAATACAAATTTTTTGAAGTGAAAAACCAACAACACTATCACATTAATTTCCCAGAAAGGGGTAACAAATGAAAAGCCCTTGCATTGTAGCATAAGTGCTTTTGTATCTAAACACAACTGAGACAGCCAAGCTACTTGTACCTTAATATCTCACTGCTCAGTCATTAAAGCTTTAAAATAGATTTTAAAAAGGAGGTGGTCAAACCTACTAAGTATTCTAAGTCTGTCCCATGAGTTACAATTCTCCTTCCTTCATTTATTTATCACACAGTAATTACTTGCCAGCCTATGAACATCAAAAAAATCAGAAGCTGGTCACACTGTAGTTTGCTGCCCTGCAGAAGACAGAGGTAACAAACAATACTAGTATATTTGTCTTCTGGGGACACTGAAACCTATATTCCTGAAACTGGGATACCTTCTGCAGACACTTGCCTTCTCTCTCTAACATCCAAAACTTGCTCAAGTAATTCCAGTAGAAAACCTTACAGCATAAGGAACTTATATACAAGGCAGTCTGCTGAACTTACTGTACAGTATAACACTACCATGTCTCTTAAGTCTTACATGCAGTTTAGGGCATACAATCTTGAATATCCTAATCACTCATACAGCTACTGATCTGATATTAGGGCAGGCATCTGAAATCCAGTAAGAAAAACTATAACCTCACTGCTGCACTGTTTGGTTATCATGACCTTATTAAGCTTTAATACACTTAAACCATGTATATACTTCCAGAAAATGTGCTAAACAGATGCGTTTATTGTTCAAATGCATCTGTTCAACTGGATAGAGGAAAAATCAACATTCTTATAAAACCATATTCACAGCAGAGACCAACTCAAGGAGAAAAATAAATACTAGTTAATCCCAAATACACATAGGAACACAGAAACATTTTTTGCAGTGAAAACCCCAAATGGGAATGTACACAATGTACTGCACTCTGTATTGCACTCCACACTCTCTGTTCTCTTCAGCAGACCCACAGCTGAACTGTACATGATAACCCTTTGTGAAGAACATAAATCAGTTGCTCAACCTCATGAAGAAAAGAGACAGCAGACACAAAAAAATTACAACAGTGTTCTGTATGCGGATAGCAACAAAACAGAGCCAAAACCTTACTTCCAAGTCTTCTTCTTTTACAGCATTGAGTTTATTGAAATCATAAATAATGGAATCATAACAAATAACTTTAATTCTAACTTACCTACTGGAGTTTCTGTGAACACAGTTAAGGTCTGTCCTCCCACACTTTGCAAAAGAAATGGATGTTCCCTTGGTGCACTGACTGAAGCAGGTTTTCCTCCAATATCATTGATGCTTGCAAGCTCTTCATTCAAAGTAAATGACACCTAACAGTCACAATTGCCAGAGTGTTACTAAACAGACTCAATTACACTGTTTTACTAGTTGCAGGGAAACAAAAAGAGAGAAAATACAAGTCGTATAGCACATTTCCATTTCAAAAACATAAAAAGTGGGATGAGTCCTACATTAATCTCTTGTTGAAATACAGAATTCAAAGCTTTCATGTACTTAATAAAATTTATTCAACTTTTAAAAAATTGTAAATTACTTCCTCCTTAAGTCAGAGAACAATTTGATTAAAATGTAAAGCATAATAGGTTTTCAGCCATTGCTCAGTATGAGTGCTTAAAAATGTTTCACACAGCCAGCTGAGTTCCAGAAAAAGTGCTAAAGTACCACAACAAGTGTTATTAGCCTGGGACTCCTGAATTTCATACAGCCTGGAAGAGATTTAAACATGGCTCCTTTGCTAAGGAGTGGGGGACTGGATAACCAGAATCACAGGCCACAGAAAGAAACTCGAAGAGGGATTTTTCAGACCAGCACTGTGTGCTTCTCCTGTGCATCCTCCTTAGCCTTTAGCACTAACACATCTCAAAGAACGTCATCACTATGATTACTGCTTACAGATGGGTAAACAAACTGAGGGAACAGACAGACCAGATGGAAGTCCCACAGTAATCTACAGGCAGAACTACTAGCAGAATTCTCTCCTCCTGATTCTATGGTACAGGTGTAACAAAAAATATGTGACATTATAAACTAGCATGTTCTAAACAATTTTTAGAATTCAAAATATAAACATTCATAATTTTTTTAATTAGTAAATACTCACTTCTGTTCTTCCTTGATTTCTGCAAAAGAAAATATTTAATGTTTAAATATTTAATAAGTATATAAACATTTAAAATATTTAACAACGTTTCCATAACCTAATTCCTCAAGTTTAGCTTTCCTGATAATAAAGAAAATTCAAATTCTCGTTTTGTTACTCATCTTCACTCCTGAGCTGCTCAACTTTTTTGTTGTTCTGGTGCCCAAGAATACACTTGAAAAGTCAGCACATGAGAACAGAAGCAGCAAAATAGCACATGTAAGTTAAAGAAAATTCTCCAGTTACATTTCTTAGGTTTAAGAAACCAAACATCATGTAATGGGATACAGTGACTCCCTAGCATAATTTTGTACAATTTATATTCCTAATCATATACGAGCAAGTACCATTCAGGTATCAGAGAAATATGTACATTGTTGGCAAGAACCTGGATTATGTATTACAATAGCTGCAACTATTTTACTGCAGGTAATTTCTTCTAAGAAATGCAACTAGTAAAGGTATACTAAAGGCTTACTTGACAATCCTTAGTTTTCCCACTTCACCTCTTCCTGAAGCTTTATTCCACTGTTGTGACAGGTATTTGGGGACCTAATCAAAGGAGACAGATTTCACAAAAAGCAGATTTTAAAATTCTGTATTAATTGTGTATGTGTATATTCTTCATATGCTTTTACCCTGACCACTCCAGAATACAGTATGAGGTAAATGTAGTAGACAATATAGAGTCATAGAACGGTTTGGGTTGGAAGGGGCCTTAATAGTCATCAGCCCAATCTTCTGCAATGAGCAGGGACACCTGCAACCAGATCAGGTTGCTCAAAGCCTCGTCCTATCTGACCTTGAATGTTTCCACAACTTCTCTGGGCAACCTCTGCCAGTGTTTCACTAGCATCATCATAAAACATTTCTTCCTTACATCTAGTCTAAATCTACCCTCCTTTCACTTAAAACTAGTACTCCTTGTCCAATTGCCATAGGCACTACTAAAAAGTCTGTCCCCATCTGTCTTACCAGCTCCCTTCAGGTACCTGAAGGCTGCTATAAGGTCTCCCTGGAGCTTTCCCCTCTCCAGGCTGAACAACCCCAGCCCTCCCACCCTCTCTTCACAGAAGAAATCCTCTATTCATTCTAGTGGCCCTTCTCTGTACTTGATCCAACAGGTCCACATCCTTCTCATGATGGGGGATGCAGAGCTCCAGGTGGGATTCCACCAGAGTAGAGGGGCAGAATCACCTCCCTTGCCCTGCTGGCCATGCTGCTTTTGATGCAGCCCAGGATACAGTCGGCCTTCTGGACTACAAGTGCACATTGCAGAGTCATGTCCAGCCCCTCATTCACCAACGTCCCAAAGTTCTTCTCCATACGGCTGCTCTCAATCCCTTCATCCCTCAGCCTGTATTGATCCTGGGGATTGACCTGACCCAGGTGCAGGGCCTTGCACTTGGCCTTGTCAAACTTCATGAGGTTCACACGAGCCCACTTCCCAAGCAGTTATATATATACATATGTTCTGCTAGGGAGACCAAAGGGCATAACAAAAATAAGGCTGGCATAGAGTCCCAAATGAGGGAAAAATCTTATAATAACTTGAATCTCAAATACTATTATCCAACCATGAAAGGTAGAAAAAGATCAGCATCATATTTTTAAACTAAGTAGTCTCAATATTTTATCAGGTAAAACTATGCTTTTAAATATTTATTAGAACTTATAATCTCTCCAGGAAAAAAAAAACAACCATGAACCAAACAATCACAGTGATGAGAATTTAGAGAATTACAACTCAGAGACCAAAAGGTGCCTCTGAAGGGAAGGCTTAGTTTGGAAACCTCAGAAATGCTGAGCAGCAGATCACAGCCCCACTCTACGAGATGTCCATTTTGCCAACAGCAGAACTACCTGAGGCAAATCTGCCTCCCATCACTTGTTCCCACGCCTCCACTGTATGGGGAAAAGTCTGTATGGGGAAAACAGACTGATCTGGCTGGGAGATGTGGGGGACTTCCATGTTTTTTAGCTGTGCTGATTTTGTATTTAGTGGGTGGAAAAACCAAATGAGCTTCCCAACCCATTTTCCCAAACAGCTGTACGAATCAGAGGTCAGTGCAGGGACAGGAATAAGGAGGCCTGCTTAGCGTGACACATCCAAGAATTAAAAGCTGTTCCAGTGATGTTAACTCACCTACACACAAATTCCTTCAGTTACAAAGACTTTGGTATCTGCAGCATCGATTTACCTGGGCTCATAATGGACAATAAAAGCCTCTGAGAAGCAGTGTGCTCTTCAGAACTTTGCAGCTATGTTCTTTACTGTACAGCAAAACTTATTGTGGCTCACACAGTCCACAGCTACTGAAAACATCTGTGCCTACGTAGAAAAATGGTGTGAGGCACAGCCAATGAGAAACACACTAAGTTATGCTTGTGGCATTTTCTGTTTCAAGCAGTAAAGAAGCACTTTGAAGTCTGATTTTGGTCTTGCATAGAATAAAACTAAGCCAAGTTTCACTACAGAGCTGAGAAGGTAAAGATAATGTTCCAAGAACTTGTTGACAAAAAGAAACCTGCTAACTTCCTAAAGCTCAAATTAATTTAACACTAAGTTTGCATTTACCTGTTCTTCAAAAACTCCAGGAGATATCCTGGAACTGGTGTTTAGCACTTTCCTTTAGACTCACAGCACTCCATGAAGTACTGTGGAATAGCTAGAAAATCCAGATGTCCTCCATCTGTTCAGACTAACTGAATGTCAGTCCAAGTTCCCATAAAGTTCAGACACTGGGTCAGAAATACCACAAAAGCACAATAGAGCACCATGAACTGGCTCAGTTTTCAAAGTAGTAATTTCCTACAGCAGATTCCATACCAGATCAGATATAATTCTCTTTCTAAGGCCAAGATAAATGCTATGATATGTGCTTCAGCTGACTCAATAGAAATATTATTATGCACTTGCACCTAACTTGTATTCAAGTTTTACTACCAGGTAATAAGGCAGACGCACATTCAGTGTAAGTGCACAAGGAGTAAAGGACAGTCATGCTGTTAAAATCACTGACTTGCTATGTAATATATTCAGACAGGAAATTTATTCAGATTAAGAGGTGGCAGATCAATCATGCTTTTTTCAGTTGCAAGGGAAACAGCCTCAGAGTGCATTTAATCATCTTTCTGCTGGCCTACCTGCAATCAAGGGCTATGCAGAGAAAGAGAAAGGGTTATGAAGGACTGTGATCAAAGGATTACTTCTAGCTATCCACAGATACTTCAGATAAAAGCAGATAGTACTCACAAAGCCACATACTAAACTCTGGAATACCACGCTAATGACGTAAACAATTACAGGAAAGATTACATAAAGTCTTACATGCTGTAAACATCTTATTTTGCCCCTTTTTCTTAACTTCAGCATAATAAAAGTTTAACTTATGGAGAAGAGTCAATTTTCAAACTCTTAACACTCCCTGAAAGAGCATATGGAAAACAAGAGCAACCTGCTTTTACAGAGCAGAATTTTCAAAGATCCCACAACAGGATTAAGGCTACTGAATGTTTTCAAGACAAGAGGCCTTTATTCTGAGGTTTGTACGTAAGAATACCCTTCTCTCAAAAAAAAGATACAATTTAATCACTAGAACAAATCTGACGTACTAAGGCGCATCACTTCAAGAGCTCTTCACACTGCTGCTTTCCTCTTGCTACTCACATTGCACAAACACACTCAGGCTCCAGTATACAATGCACCCTGCAGACAGTGTATGACATGAGGGCCGCTGCTTCACACGTCTTTCAGCTTGTTCACAGCTTCCTATCCACCTTCAAGAGAAAACACAAAAGTAGCCCCTATCTGTAACAAACTACTTCCACTTTTCTGTAAGAAACTAAATTAGCTCTTTCTCTATATAGCAATCCATATGCAGTGTGTACATCAGAAACTGAGTAAGGTTGCTGTCAGGTTCTATGTTTTAATTTTCCTTTGAACATACAAAAAGAATTACATAAAGGTATCATCTTTCTAACTATAGATAAGTGCAGCACATTAAATAAAAAAAACCTGACCAACACACACGGAATAAAAAATTAACAATTCTACTGGCTAATACTAAATGGACTTCACTTTACCACAGGTACATAACTAGCAGTTCTTATAGTATTTCTCCATATTAGCTTTCACTGAAAACACAGAAAAAAATCCAGTTGCTTTCTGGACTTGTACTAAAGACACGCACTCTCCTTATGGTACCTCCTTTTACTGCTCATGTTTCTAAAACACTCATCAATGCATTGTTATTGCCTGTTAAGTAGTCTCCCTGGAATAATTCCCATGCTAGCACAATGCATGCTAAAAGGAAATCAAATAAGTCAGGTTTTTTATTCCATCAGAACTGATTGCTCCCTCCCTCAAAGGAAGAATAAATTCAGCCTCATTATCCCAGCTAGTGAAGACAAAAGGTACAGGTACTGTGCCTCTGAGTGTTTTAGAAGTCCTGCTAACAAGGATGATTGTTTCCAAGCTCAAGTCTGAAGGAAATCAAAGGATAAAATCGTACATGTCCCTTGTTATGGTCCATCAGTGTTAGCAATATTTTAATATTTTTTATTATCGCTATTATACAAGAAGACAGAAATTATAAGCTCAACACATACACGAAGGATTACATTAACACTTACTTGGACCAGTAATCTTTAAGCGTTCATTTTAGTCCCATTTTCTCATTAAACCAGGCAGCACTCTCTACTCACAGAGTGGCACCAACTGTAAGCAAGCATGTGCCTGAAAATTCCTGGCTTGCTTTAAGAAACATCAAACTGTATCAGACTAGAGGACAAGCAAGTTTAGTGTCCTGTCTCCAAATGCAGCCAACAGCAGATACTTCAGGAAAAACAGGAGAAAATATGAAGAAAAGATATTTCCACAGCATGCTCTTCTAATTTCTAGGACGTTTTAGCAGACTTGCGTTATGGCAGCATATTTATTTTTAATCCCTCAATTCAATTTTCTTGCCTGAACTTGATTAAGCAAGGTGTTTGAGCTTCTGCAATTTTGAAATTCACAACTTCTTATTGCAACAAGTTCCAAAATTTAACTAGATATTGTGCAAAATGGTACCTGCTTTGTTTGCTCCAAGCCGCACCAGCTGAATTAATCTGACACACCTCTAATTCTTGTGTTCAAAATGACTCTTTCCTATTCATTTTTGCCTATTCACTTCTTCCTTGTCCCCACACATTACTTACTACTTCAGATCTCTATAAGATCTCCAAACTAGTCCTCTTGCCAACCTGAAAGGTAATAACATATTTAGGAGCTCCCTCCACAGCCATCATTCCTTGTTCCCAAGACCATCCCTGGTACTCTCCTCTGTACTGTTTCTAGGTCACTGTACACTTTCCACAGCGGGGAGGACGAGACCACAAATACACAGAGCATTCCAAATAGAGGCAACATTGTCGCAGGGTATCTTGTCGTGAGGCCTTGGTCTGGTGGGGGAAGAAAGACACACAAGACACACTAGGATGGCGAGACAAGAGATGTCTGCCAGCTCAGCGCAGCAGGCAGCCTTTTTTTGAGCTTACTAAGTTCTACTTTCCCACATACAACATAAACATATTTTCACAAAGACATCCAGGAGTTCAAGCACCTGCACATTACCAAACAGTCTTAACCTTGTACTCCCTGCAACCCAAGGCCGTGTCCATGGAAACCATCTAACCAGCTCCACTGCTCCCATGGAACACGGCCTAACTTTTGCAATATCTCAAACTTCAATTGTGGGGCTACGACTTCACCCCACACAACATGATGGTGCAATAATATTTTCTCTTTTGTTTTCTGTATCCTTTGTAACCACGTCCAGTGTTGACTCTGCTCATCTGACATGACATTCCTAGAGTTACCCACATATACTGAAAACCTAAATCTCTTCTTGAACGACAACAACCAGCAGAGACCAAACTGCTGTGTACGTATAACTAGGATAATGTTTCTCTGTGCACGTCAGATTAGATTTTTCAACTCTATCTGCCATTTTATCATCCTGTCACTCAGTGTATCATGATATACTTCTGCAGCTTTCTGCTGTCAGCTTTCCTTGATACTGCCTTGGATAGCTATTACAATTATAGCTATATGCAGCATTTATTGTGGTTTCATGACACTCAGGTGGCAGTACAAGACACACCAGAGACTCGGGTGTTATTACGAAAGAGGGAGACAGAGGCAGCAATCTGCCCACCAAAAATTCTGCACAGCAAATCATCTGAAATTCCCCATCATTTTTAAGGGCCATAATAAGATGTTTTGGTAGCTGAAGTATGATGATGTCACGCCCCCCTCACCAACCAGGACCAATATCTGGGTACCACCCTGTCCCCACAGGTTCTTTGAAGTGGATGGTCTGAGCCTGTTCCTAAAGGAGGAAGGAGAGGAAGCGCCAGATATAAGTGTAGCCCTGCATCAGACAGGTTTGATTTGACGATCTCAGTATCTTTTCATAGCCCCTTCACTACAGCTGTATTTCTCCAGCACCAAAGGGAGCTGTAGTGACAAGATACTGACATTCAGTTTCCTGTTTGTTTGTTTGCTTGTTTTTTATTGTTTTGTGGGGTTTTTTTGTTTGTTTGGTTGGGTTTTTTTGTTTTGGGGGGTTTTTTTGGTTTTTTTTTTTAAATGAGGATGTGAATCTGGGCGCACTCAAACTCTCCTCAAGCCTCGGAGTTTTGGGGAAATAAAGTTACGCTGCCATATTTGTTACTTGTAACAAAGCACCAGCCAAGGACAAGGACGAGATTTTTTACTGTGACGGTGGTGACACACTGGCACAGGTTGCCCAGGAAGGTTTGTGGCTGTCCCATCCCCGGAAGTGTTCAAGGCCAGGCTCGATGTGGCCCTCAGCAACCTGGTCTAGAGACAGATGTTCCTGCCCATGGGGGGGGTGGGGGGGGTTGGGCCAGATAACCGTTGAAGCCCATTCCAACCCCTTCACATTCCACGATTCTATGACGGCCCCCAGTACCCAACTTTCCCTGCGGTGCTTCCTTCACTCAGCAGGTATCCGGGCTCAGTCCGCGCTGTCCTCGAGAAGGGGCACCGGGGGAGCGGCTGCCCCGGGCAAGCCTGACGCGGGCAGCCCCGGCCTCAGGCTGGGGGAGCCGCCGGCAGCCACCCCGGGCACAGCGGGGTGGGGACGAGCGGAGGGGCCCGGCCGCCACAGGCCGCGCTGGGCCGGGCCCGCGGGCGCGCCAGCGGCTCCTCACCTTCACCAGCCACATGCCCGTGTTCTGCTTGGCGCCGGTAAGGTCTAGCTCGGCCCTGTCGCTCATGGCGGGGCCGGGCGGGCTCAGCGCGGGCCGATCCAGCAGCGAGACAGGCGGCAGCAAAGCACACCCGGCACACGGCGGCCCGCGGCGGACAAACCTCCTCCTCTCGCACTGCGCGGCGGGGCGGGCCCTCACAGCATCCGTCCGGGCCACGGGTTCGACTCCCCGCCTTGGCGGGGCCGCGAGGAGAGACGGGTTCCGATGGCGGCCGCAGAAAGTTGCAGAATTACCGCAGTCACAGAATATTCTGAGTTGGGAGGGACCCACAAGGATCATCGAGTCCTTGCCCTGCACAGGACATCCCCAAGAATCCCACCATGTGCCTGAGAGTGTTGTCCAAACACTTATTGAACTCTGTCAGGCTTGGTGCTGTGACCACTTCCCTGGGGAGCCTGTTCCAGTGCCCAGCCACCTTCTGGCTGAAAAGCCTTGTCCCAGTATCCAACCTGAATCTCCACTAACTCAGCTTCAGGCCATTCCATCCGGTCCTATTAGAGCACACCACAGAGAAGAAATCAGTGCCTGCCCCTCCACTTCCTCTCATGAGGAAGTTGTAGACTGCAATGAGGTCTCCCCTCAGTCTCCTCCAGGCTGAACACACCAAGTGACCTCAGCTGCTCCTTGTACGGCCTCCTCTCTAGGCCCTCCACCACCTCAGTGGCCCTCCACCACCTCAGTAGCCCTCCTTTGGACACTCCCAAGGAGCTTTATACCGTTCTTATCTTGTGGTGCCCAAAACTCCACCCAGATTAAAGATGAGGCTGCACCAGTGCAGGTTAGAGTGGGAAGTTATTCTCTCCCTATACAGGATAAGTTATCCAAGCACACTGAAGAACAACAGCAGCATGCAAAATGATCTAGGGGAACTGGAGGAGCAGCCTGGAGAGAGGAGGCATCGCCATGACAGTACTCTTCTGTGTGAAAGGGAAATGGCTGGTAGAGGACCAGCTCTTGGGAAAGGGGTCAGAGCATCATGATGTGCCCAAAGGTCACAAAAGTGCAGAAAATACAGTTGGTGAATTGCTTTCCATGGATAAAAAGTAAAGAATTAAGCTTAGCTTTCCACAAAGGGAACTCATGGGGAAGTGTTGGAACAGGGTGTTTGAAGGTGGGATAGTGTCTTGGACACTGAAAATGTTCTGTATCAGGAGAGAGCAAGTGCCTGCCCATCCTGCTTTGAAGTGGGGTGTATTTGGCTTAGAAAAACCTCTCTAAGTCCTTATTTTATGATTCTGTCCCTATGCATGGGGATGTTTTCCTCTGTGCAATTTAAACTTGTTATTTCTCTTCTATCCATTGTGGACACAAGAAAGGCATGGACCTGTTGGTTCTCAGGTTGCCCAGAGAAGCTGTGGATGCCCCATCCCTGGCAGTGTTCAAGGCCAGGTTAAACAGGTTTAACCATGCAACCCAGGTTAAACAGGGTGGTTGCATGCCACCCTGAGCAACTTGGTCTAGTGGGTGGCATGCCTTCCCACGTCAGAGAGGTTGGAACTAGATGATCTTTAAGGTCCCTTCCAACCAAAACCACTCTATGGTCCCATGATTCTATGGCATAGAAAGCATTTTATTCCCTTCCTCTCTGCAGTTTTACTTTATCCCTTCACTGAGATATTTCCCTTTGGTTTGCCTCCACTTATAGTAAATAACCCCAGTTCGTTCAGCTCTGCCTCATAGGTCATGTTTTCTAGACCTCTGGTCATGCTCATTGCTCTCTGAAATCCCCCCAGTACAGGTTTACATCCTCCTTGAAGTCTGGTTGCTCAATATGAGGATTGTACACCATCTGAGGCTGTACCAGCAGCAAGCAGAGAGTTCTGCTGGTACAATATGCAAGAAATTGCTCATCTAGCTTGCAGAAAACAATCTCAGTATTACATCTCAGATATGACAGTCTGCCTTTCTATTTATAGGCAAGCATCTAGGTAACCAAGGAGGGCAATGCTTTTATGTATATCTGAAGAAATAACAGCTAACATTGAACTATTCTGATTAAGATTAATTACAATTAAAAATTACTTTTGCTTTTACATTGGAACTGTATTTGTCTGCAGAACTCACCTGGGTGGGTGGGTTGAGCTTAATATTATTAGTCAGCTTTCACTAGAAATTCAGATTTCATTAAGACAACCTTTCACAGACACACCAGATCATCTCCTTAAATGCTAACAAAAATGGAAGCAGATGCATCTCAACAGCTGTAAAACCAGCCAAGATTCCTAGGACTGTGCCACTTCCAAATATTGCAAAACCCTTAGGTTTTGTTCACCTAAAAAAAGCATGGATCTACACAGACAAACACCATCATTTTGCAGTCTGCTTTGGGTCCTACTCATAGAATCATAGAATAGTTTGAGTTAGAAGTGATCTTAAAGATCATCTAGTTCAAAACCCCCTGCCCTGGGCAGGGAAACCTTCCACTAGACCAGGTTGCTCCAACCTGGCCTTGAACACTTCTAGGGATGGGGCATTCACAGCTTCTCTGGACAACTAGTTCCAAAGTCTGACTACCCTCATTTAAAAACATTTCTTTCTTATGTCCAATCTAAACCTACCCTTTTTGCACCTTGTTCTTTCACTGCAGGCCCTGGGTAAAAAGTTTCTCCATCTTTCTTGTAGGCCCCTTTTATGTACTGAAAGGTCACGATAAGGTCTCCCTAAAGCTTCTCCAGACCCCCAGCTCTCTCAGCCTGTCTTCATAGAGGAGGTGCTCTAACCATTTTAGCATCCTTCCTCTGGACCAGCTCCAACAGGTCTGTGTCTTGTGCTGGGAACCCCAGAGCTCGATGCGGTACCCCAGATGGGATCTCAAATATTCCCCCAAGGAAAACACTGAATTAACAACAAAGTTGTCCCTCTGCCACCACTCCCAGCTCAGTCTGTGTGCTGAGATCACACCTGCCACCACTTTTCAAAAAGAAAAAACAGTGGAGTGGATGTTTCTATCAAGAGTGACATTTACAGCAAAGCGGAGTCATGGGGGTACAGATGAGCCTGTGCTCCACCAGATGGGCCATGGAAGAAGAGGAGCTCCACTTGCAAGCAGCCCAGTGGCAGGTGACAGGAACACGGCTGACCACCTCAGACTCCTTGGAGAAGGAATCAGTGAGGAGTCATCATTCATATTCGAGGCAGAAAAGACAATAGTAAAAACCTCTGTAAAAGCCTGTCAATTGGGGTGGCTCAGCTGGCAACCCAGAGGGGAAGGAGGCCAGGCAGACATCTCTCCTGGCTCCCTCCAGGCAGCCTTTCCGTACCTGTTTCCATGGAAACTGAATTTGAAAGGACAACAAGCAGGAAAAGAGTGCATTTTCATTAATTCATCATTTAATGTCTCAACCTTCTGTTTGCCAGGGACACATTTAGTGCCATGGAGGAGGATCCAGGGGCCAGCTGCTAAGCAGCAGAACTGTGAGTTAATCAACCATTTTCTTCTTGCAGGCATTGAAACAGATGTTATGCCTGAGGAGAGAGGTGGCCAAATTCAGACTTGCACAACCTTTCTCTCTTTTTTTTCCCCTTGTGCAGTGAGGTGAGATAAAGAGTCTGCAACATAGTCAGCGTTGCACAAAGTTTCTCTTCATCATTTTTAGGACCGGGCTAATCACTGCATTCTGATGGTGCTGGGTGAAAACCAGCACAGTAGAAGAGGCGAAAGGCCTGATGCTGTCCCGTTGAAGCTGACAGGAGTTTTGCCAAGGGGAACTCATGTACTTTCCTCAAAACCTGGCAAGAATGAGGGGAGATGTGCTTCTGGAAGCTGGTGGTCCCATCTAAGATGTCAGTGATGGACACCATCAAAGAATATCCACTGAAAGCACTTCTTAGCAATAAAATGGAGCTCTTAGTGGGGAAAAAACCTGCTGGGTTTTTCCATGAGAGAGTGCTCGAACCATTCAGCTGTATCCTCTGTGGAGAAAGCCTGCTTTATAGCTAGGTAACACTAAAGCAGGACACCTGGGAAGTCTCTTCAGCTCATCTTCCCAAGGGTGTCACCAGGGACAACACTCATGCACACACTGGTCACTGCTTTGTGACTCACTGGTTCCCACTGGAGGAAAGGAGATCTGGATATACAGGTAGAGAGCTGGCCAGCAACCCCTGGAGGCTTTCTTTTCCTGAGCCCCCCTAATAGCACCAAACAGAGGAACCTCTGCAAAGACGGCTCTTGAAGATGACAGGATTCCTTTGCTCCAGCTTCACTGGTTTAAGTTGCAAGATGATTCATAGAGTCATAGAATCATAGAATATGCTGAGTTGGAAGGGACCCATCAGGATCATAAAGCCCAACTCCTGGCCCAGATTGGGACACCCCGAGAGTCACACCATGTGCCTGAGAGCATTGTCCAAACACTTCTTGAACTCAGATAGGCTTAGTAGTGTGATCACTTTCCTGGGGAGCCTGTTCCTGTGCCCAACCACCCTCTGGGTGAAAAACTTTTTCCTGATATCCAACCTAAACCTCTTCCAACTCAGCTTCATGCTGTTTCCTCAAGTCCTGACACTGGTCACCAGGGAGAAGAGATTGTTACTTACCCCTCTGCTTTCCCTTGGGAGGATGTTGAAGACTGCAATGAAGTCTCCCCTCAGTCTCCTCTCCAATCTGAAAAGACCAAGTGACCTCAGCCGCTGCTCATATGGTCCTCTCCAGACCTCTTCACCATCCTTGTGCCCCTCCTTTGGATGCGCTCTAATAGCTTAATGCCTTTTTTATCTTGTGGTGCTCAAAACTGCACACAGTACTTCAACATAGTTCTTATTCTCTGCCTGTCAGGAAGAAACTATGGGATGATGCTGTTTTAGAAACATCAGAGGTCTTGATGAAAACTACATTTTTAATATATTTTTCCTGGTGCAGACAAAAACCTGGGGAAGTGAAGCAGTTGGTGTAGAAAAGAAAAAAAATAGGGCACAAAATAATTAACGTATTATAAGCTAATACAACACAGAGATCTGTTTTGCGCTCTGTGCAGATGTCCCCAAGCGTTCTAATTTGGATAGAGTAGCAGATGACAAACAGTTTTGTACACCAGATTAAACAAATCAACTCTAATCACGCTAAACTACAAGCACTGAATTATATCAAGCAGGTGGATCTCAACTTGTGTTTCAGTTTCTAAGCAAGAGAGAGTGCATGGAATTTCAACAAGAGGAACAAAATTTCCCTACATGCATGACAACAGAGAAGATATTGCCCCGAGTGACAGAAAAACAGTCACAGCTGACTTTGGCTCCTTTTCACTGCTCTGCCAGCAATGCATTTGCAGACTCCCTGTCTTTATTATTTCCACATGGTGGATGAGGAGGTGAAGTGTGTCTGGCACAGGCAAAGAGGAGAGGGACTACAGCTCCTAGCTATGGTCCTGTGAAATCACATGAAACACATGAAAGCCTCTTCCTACCTTGAATTGCTGCAACAGCTTTGCTGCTCTGGAACTCACAGTCCAGATGTGCCACGAGAGTCCAGCCATAGGCTCTCCCAGCAAGATAAACCATACCACCGGGCCACAGTCTCCCCTTCCTGTGAAAGGCATTGGAGCACGGCCAGCAAGCCTCCATCCCATCACAATGTTTGAGTGGCTGGAGACACATAGGGATGGGAAGAGTTTGGGATGGGCCATGAGGCTGCCCAGGTTGTGCTGGCCACCTGACTGGCCCAAAAAACTGGGCACCCTAAAAGCCAAAGGCCACAACTTCCTTCCTGTGACCAGGTGCAGCTTGGCCATCTCACAGCCCAGATGCTGTGCTTAGGTATACCAAAGTGTTCACTTAGATTCATGCAGCTAGAAGATCTTGCTTTGGTGATTTCTCACTCCTCCTCAGAGCAGGTCTCCTGGGGGACAGCTGGACCACCTGTCTCCTTTTCTGGCTGCTGGCACTGAGCAAGTTGTAGGATCACCATCTCCTTGAGACACACTTCATATTTGATGGGAGCCCTTAGCATTTGCAAATGATTCCTGGTAGGTGTGTGATCTTTCCCCATTTCTTGGTTCTCATGTTTTGAGAAGGCATTTCACAGGTAAAGACTGTGATGTTGCAGAAATCTGGTTTCACCTCTCCTCTTCTCTGTGGATGAGGTGACACCCCCAGTTAGTTTTCTAACATGTCCAGGTGCTGGAGGAGCTGAGTGCTGCCCACATCTGGAGGATTCCTGAGTTCAGCTGCGTTCGCAGGAGCTGTGCTAGGCGACCACAGGGTCAAATTATTTGGGTCTGGAGTTAGAGCTGAGATCTGCTGCCAGGCACAGAGGGAAGCTCCTGCAGAAGCTGACTTTGATTTGGGAGCACTGAGCCAGGAAAACTATTCTACCATCAGCTAATGCTCTGACTTCCTTCATTCCTGTCAGCCAGCCTTCTCATTAACAAATTAAGGTGAGCAGGGAACTCACTTTGGAAGAGGAAAACTAATGGAGTGAGATTGTTACAGGGCTGCTTGTCCTACTCCGTTACAAGTTCCACACAGCATCAGCAGAGCTCTGCTGGCCAGTGAGGATCTCTCCTATAGCCTGAATATCTGATTTTTCAGCCAGCAAAGATGCAAAGGTGCAAGAATTAAATCTCAAAACTACCGTTAATGCTTGAACTGCCAGGGTAAGCAGAAGGCAAACTTTTGCCATCTTCACCCGTGATGTATCACTTGCATCCCTGCACTGCAGGTGGTCTGCGTAAGCTGGAAAAAAGAGAGG
Organism: Neopelma chrysocephalum; assembly: GCF_003984885.1. NCBI lineage: Eukaryota > Metazoa > Chordata > Aves > Passeriformes > Pipridae > Neopelma > Neopelma chrysocephalum. The sequence continues at coordinate 7,730,039 of NW_020897694.1, read as the reverse complement.
AAATAATCTGCAGAGAGGCAAAAAACATCTGGGAGGATCATGATCATTTATTTTGGAATAGAAGAAAAGAAAGTCTGTGTTGTTTATTCCCAAAACAGGACATGGGCCAATCTGCATATCTATTTCCTGAGGCAGCAAAGGATTCTCAGTGTCTCTTTAAGGCCAAAATATATGTTGTAGCCATTGTGTTTTCAAACTGCTTCTGAGCAACACATTAATAACAGACTTGTTCATCCCAAGCTGTTCTGTGGCGGAGGGTGCGAAAGCATCAAGATTGTGGCAGAGCGCCCATTTCAATACAATGCTAGGCAGTATGAAATCTTAAACATGGCAATTCTGCCTGAAAACAGAACACAAACCCCCAGTTCTGAACAGAGGGCAATCTTCATTCATTAATTAATCATTTTTAATTCTTTCTATATGTTTACAGCCACACATATTTATCTATGCTATACATAGGAGAACATTTAATTTTCAGGGTAGTGGCACTGCAGTTTGCTTGCAGTTTCACCCATACTATGTCTTCCATCACGTTAACGGTGTGCGGTGAATTTGACTGTAGGCATCTTGGCCTCTAGTTTGTTTGGATTTTCACCATATCAAGGAAAGAAAGAAAAAAGAAGAGAGAATTGAAAGATGCATTTTTTTTTTTTAAAGGAAGAAAACATTTGTCAGAGAATTTCAGAGATACTTGTTGAACCTCATTTAAAATAATTTATTTAAAAGTGACCATAAAATTGACATTATCTCTTTAACTCCAGCTATGTTTTGCCTCTCCCTGCATAAAAAAGTATTATCTAGTATTTTTCACCAATGTCTCTCAAGAAAGATTTTAAAGCATCAACATTTTCAACTCAGTAATTGTACAAAGGTAATATGAGCTCTGAGCAACTTGTTGCTTTCTAAAGTGCCTTTTCACTGTAGGTGTGGAAATGTTATATAGAACTCGGTGCTACCTGTTCTCCAGTTCTCCACTCCTTTAGCTTTTTTTCTGAGCCTTTTTTCTGGTAACGTACTACTTCAGCATGAAAGGTCAGTGATATCTACACTCGTCTCCTGGACTTACTGAATGCACAAACGACTTGTTGAAGAGTAAGGAATTTCTGCTCAGCTACCAGAAAAAATTGTTTGCATTGGATTTATTTCTCTTGTGCTATAATTAAACAAACTTGATTATATGTCACTGATATTCCCATTATTATGTAGGTACAGACAATGCACAGTCGCCAAAGTATGTTATTGTTATATCCTAACAGACTATTGTTTTGCAGAGGGAGCTTCCCAATGAAACTTGGAGAAGGCTGTGTGACTAAGCTGAGCAAAAACAACATTAGTGACCAGAAGAACAAATCTACATGGCTACTAAAGAAAAACAAGACATTTCTGTTGGGAAGCCAAGCCAACCTGCTATATAGGGGTCACACTGAACATGTATAGAACTGACTGGATGACAACCTCCTGCAGCTGCCTACAGCTGAAAGCATAGGCAGGTGTAAATAATTTTGAGATTGTGTGTACATCCAACCTGGTATCCCACCCTTGCGCCTGGTTGCAGCTCAGCCACAGCAATGCCTCACAACAAGCTCTCAATGATATAATTAACTGCAGACATCAGGCATGTCTGCTTCATTACTGCTGTGTACTGCCTGCAGGTTGTTTCCAAAGCCTTTCCACCTAATGGCCTTTGCTGTCAGCTCTCTTTTTTCCCTATGTGCTGATGGTTGGCACTTCTCTAAAACAGTGCTAATGATCTAATAAATATGATTATGCAAGAGTGGTTTGTCTCCTCACTTCATAAGCTAACAGTGCTACTACAGACCAGAGTAAAATACATTCTCTTTGCCAGAAAGAATGGCTTTCCCAGTAAATTGAAATTAATAAACTGGAATGAGTAGAAAGTGTTACAGACCTACAACTGGATCACATTTTACTGGATTTCTGTTGATGGATAAGGGTAAATAAGGTTTGAAATTTTGCCTTCTAATTAATTATTATGAGTTAAACATCAAAAAAAAAAAAAAAAGAAAAAAATGGCATTTCAGTCAGTGGGAGGAAAATAAGCAGAAAAGGACTAAGGAAAACAGAAAATAAGACCAGTGAGAACAACAAGATCCAATGAGAACGTGTCAAACAGTGTGAGAGGGGCAGAGAGCACAGCCAACCCTGATGGCCTCATGTTGCTTCATTTTATATTCTGGCAAATGACACATGGGGCTGGGAGAAAGAAATATGATGTTTGTGGGATTATTTATTATCAGAGGCCATTTCCTCAGTATGCTTCTTGTTGAAAACCTCAGGCTTATCACTGAGAACAATTTCTTCTCGAGACTGAGCATTTGGCAGCGGCAGCCCTCAAATTGGCAGCTTGCAGGATACATCCACCTCCCTTCAGAAGCTCACACACTGTTTCACATGCAAGTGTCATTTCTGGAATCCTAACATGGTCAGGCCACCTCTTTGCTTCGTATACTACTGAGGTTGAGTCACTGAAGCTTTATGTAACAAAGCTGAATGCTAAACTCTTTCTTAAAGTTACCAGAAGAAAAAAACTTAAGTAACAATAGGCCTTTTCTGTCTGCACTGAGATTTCCCTTCCAAGCCTGCAGTATTTTCACTAGCTTTGTAAACCTAATCCCATTACTTCTCCCTGCCCTTATGGCTCGCAGGACCTTTCCTCCTTTCACCCTTTGGCTTACAGTGGCTCTCGTTGTTCTGTGAATTCAAGCTCTTGGCCTCATTTTACCATGTTACTTAGTTGTCCTTCTTTTTAGCAGGGATAGTTGTCCTCACTCAAATAACCCTTCTGGTTGTTACAGCTTTTTCAGGGCCTTACCATTATATTCTTATTCTTATCATACATCTTCTTAAAACCCTTTTCTGTATTGCAGCACCAGTGCTACACCAAACACATGTAAGGTTATCCTTTCAGTTTCTTATTATCAGAGCATTTGCCTAATCTGCCTGTTCTTAGTCTGGGGCTCAGAGTCCCTCAGCAAATTAACAGTCTTGCTTTTTTACACTGTTCTTTGAGAAAGAGTATTTCCTATCTGCCTGCCTTGCCTTGCCCCATGGATCTGGTTCATATCTGCTTGGCACGTTAGCTAGTTATTTCTTAGAGAACAAAAGGAACGTAATCCTTTTAGAAACACTTCAGTATGAACCACCACGTTTCCTGCCTTCAGCACCTCTGCCTCTAATTTACTGATTTGCTGTTATAGATTTGCTATCATTGCTGATCTGACTCAGCCATCTCATAAAAAACACCAAAGAAGAACTCCGGACCCAGCTCAGCCTCTAAGTCATTTCGCTGTCCCTGCTGTGCATCACCGGCACCTCTGATGGCCCTGGTTACCACTGAAGATCCTAACCCTTTTGATCAGGAGCGGAGGCAGCAATGACTTGAAGTCAGCCATAGACTTTATCCTCACTTGCTGGCATGTTGTGCTAGGCAATAACGACTCCCTAACAGCATGATGGTTACATTACCTGAACTTTCTTTGTTCACATGGAGAACATCTGGGGTGAGAGAGAAGACATCTTTCTGACCATGCTAGGAATAATGAAGTCTGATTTCTCTTCCACTTAAATCTCATTTGGCTGACTTTGAGTCTTTCCTTTGGCTCAGACAGGCTTTTCTGTCATCATTAATCTTAAATATTAATACTACATTAACAACTGTGCAATAATTTTCAACATGTAGATGGTTGACATTGAAAAAGGGAAATATTTAAGGATTTCCTTACCGTATGGAGAGACGAGTACCAGACCCGAGATTAAATTTCTGTGACTTGCTTTCCTTGTCTTTTTGTTCTGATCTCAGTGACATACAACCATGCTTTTGCTGTAGAAAACACAGACATAGAAAGTCACTTGTGCCTGCCAGCTCATCGTGGGCTTTCTAGGAATACAGAATCCTTTAAAAAAAGGAGCCCACTGCTACATTAGAAAGGTGGACAACACAAAATCATTAAGATGACTGCTCAATAAAACTCAGCTTTTGAAGATCAAGGCAGGTCATGTGAAATGCCCTCGTGCTTTGATAAGTTGTAAGTTTGGCATGAACTCCATTTTGAGTACTTGTGGATCAAGTGATTTTCTCTCCTGTAAAACATTGTTGATTGAACAACCGTTACGGTTTTGATGAGGGACTTTCAAATGGCTGTTGGAGTAGCAGGAGATTTCACACCAAGAGAAGCAAATGTAAAAAAATGGGTAGCAATTTCCCTTGGGCCCAATGAGCATTTAGCTGACATGTCTGTACAGAACAAAAGGCCTGGGTGTTAAACCATCCATTGCCTCTGCTGAGAGACAGTGCAAGTTATATCTGATAGCCATTAAGAGGTGCTTCAGTTAAGCACCCATAACTGTGCAGCTCTTCACTAGAAAATTTGCTGATATTTTGAAAACATGTGGTACTTCCCTAGTCTCAAAAATCCTTGACAACCTGTCAAAGATAAGAGTCAGTGTCTAAGTCTCCACACTAATAATTACTGCTCTAACCTGCTAGAGAAAGTGCCAGATACTCACCTTCCTCTTAGGAAATGTGATATCTCTGGTAGCTAATTACATCTCTTTTTAAGGTATTTAAAGCAACTGTCCATTCTGACCCTCTCCAACAATGTAGCTTCTGTCAACTGCTTTTGAGAGCTCTGGGAGACCACTGGCTGGTAGCAGATTTCCATTCTTCCACTGTTGTTAGTCTGTGCTTGTAAACAGTGACAGAAAACAGAAACATGAGTGTTGTTTGAACAGCCAATATTTGCTATAGAATAGCAAATTTGCTAAGAAAGTGTCTCCACAACTAGGGGCAGATCCCACAGCCTCTGCTCAAGTGAGTTATCTCTCTGCACACAAGTGGTGCTGTCAAGTTCAATAGGCCTGTCTGTGCAAGGATCAGACTCACCGGCCTCCCATCATCTGTGGCATGGGACAAAGATGTGGACAGCTTTTGCATTGCTGATCCTCTGTGTATTTTTGCATGAGTTTGGGAATCTACTCTTAGTGGGCAAGAGTGTGTGTGGGGAAAAAATGCAAATAAGGTGAAAATCACCAGAAATTTAAAAGGGATCTTCCCCCACCTAAACACAGTCTATCAAAGTTAATGTGCCATTGCAGGAAGTGCTGCATTGCATATAAAAATGCTTCCTTGAAAGAGTCATTAAAATTGCAAAGTCAAGTAGCCAAACAAAAGAGGCCAATATTTAGGCTGCTCACACACCATTATTTCTGTACTTCTATGTTTCAGCGTTGCAATAGAGCCTTGAATGTCAGGACTACATAGCATTTAGCTTGCTTTTCTATGGGAAGGAGGCCCCTGGGGTCATGCTATCTGTGTAGGTGTGTGTCTACTCGACAATTGTTCCCTCCCTGGCTTTTGAAACCATCCACCAGTTTCAGCTAAATCCTAAAGATACTATACTACCCTAAATATATGGAAATTAGAGGTCCAATTGAGGAAAGACATCCTGCTAGAGATCCGGTAAGAGAGAGCAAGAGAAACCCAGCCCTTCAGAGCTAACAGAGCAGCCTGAAGGAGGAGATGCTTAAAATACTCCAGGTATGAGAAAAGCCTCAGCTGGTCTCCATGCTTTATTAAAAACTTGGGCACAGTCAAAGTTTACTCCTCTGATGGTTCTTTAAACGGGATAAGTATCGTGGTGACACTGCAGACTGGTCCCAGAGCTCCTTGCTTCTCTGCACAGCCCAGACCCACACAGTCAAGCGCTTCCCATAGGGGCAATGCTACAACACTGGCTTGGCCCACACTGTGGGGAGTCCCTCAGCCTCTGCCCTGCCTGCTGCCTTCCATGAGAAACATCCCTTCTCCATGGGATCTGCTGTGGCAGCTGCTGCCACAGAAGCATGAGGGCTTTGCAAACACAGGGTAAGCCATCTCTGAAGCTCCCAATCAGGATGCCTGGCTTCAAGGGGAAGAGATTCAAGTCCTCTCCTGCTGTGGAAATGTGCAATAGACTTATTATGCAGCTGCCCTGGGAGGTATTGGTCCTTCTCATGCAGTAAGTTGACAGTGAGATGCTGTACAAACCTCTGGGGGAGAGCAGTGCAGGTGGCTCTCTGGAGAGAGAGTGGCCATGGTCAGGAGCAAACATGAGGAGCAATTGATAAGCAGGATGGAGGGACAGCAGCCTGGAGTGGCTAAGCCTGAACCCATCTTCCCGAGACTGAGGAAGACCATTACCTCTACAGATAGGAAACTGAAGATCAGTGAAAGGGCAAGTTGGATGCTGCTTCCTTTGTGGAGAGGAGCCTTATGAAGAAGTGGTGTTTCTTCCAGGCAGGGGCTGAAGGAGTGAAGAGGAGGCTGAGCTGCACAGGGGTTTGTAGCCATGGATCAATGTTGCTAGTCAAAGATGAACACCAATTTTAAACTTGTGCTCAAACCCCTCCGTGTCCTGTGAAACAGAATCTAAGATCCTCTGTAAAGTATGTCATAGTGTTACACGTTTATTTTTTATGAACCAGGCCCAGTTGCATGCTGTCCCTTCTATTTGCAGTCTGTGAAGCCTTTTGGTGTGGCAGTATTGTTAGAGCCAAAGGTTTAAAGATTTTTAGGTAGGTGCAATAACTTCTATGAGGCCAATTAATATAGCTGGAGAAAGCAGATGAGGTCTGGGGCATGTACACTCCTCAGGAAAGGTGAGGTGAATTTCAAACCTAACTGCACATGGGGAACAATTGTTCTCTAATTCTCTAATAATTCTCTAATTAGACCTGTGTCTGAGCTAGCCATCTGACAGCACCTGTGGAATATAAAGAAAATATTGGTAGTTATCTCCTAAGGGGAAAAGAGATGCAGGTAATCTATAGAATAATAGCAGCATGAGGTAGAGCACTGAGAGTTTGATTATTGAAAAAGGTACAGAGAGGAGGATGGTAACTTATTAAAAAATGTTAGTATTCAGGGAAGTGATGAGATAATACAGCTCCCATATTTACCTGAAAAATGTTTTATAGGATTTCCTTTGAGAATCAGGACTGGGAGATCAGAGGTAGAACAACTACACTGTAAGAAGTGTTGTCTGTTGGAAGCACTTCATCCCAGCTGACTCATACAAAGAGTTGAAGATTGTATCTTTTGACAGGCTGAGAAAGAAGCTTTCTTTTGCCTTTGCAAAGTTGTGCCTAGTGCATTTCAAACTCCCGATCATTTGGCAGATCCTTGCTGTCTCATATTAGCTGCTAAACCAAGAATTCCTCCTGATGAAGAGGTTCTAATATGACTTTTTGATCAAGACTGCTCAGTTTCTAATTGAGGGTGTGCATCAGCCAAAATAGGATGATGCCTCAGCTGCCTGCGTCATGTCTCATCTCATTTGCTACTGATATTTGGAGGCTGGTGGGGATCCCTGCTTTTCCTATGTGCCTAAAGCCAGATGAGAGGTTCCAAATTCACTTGTCCATGTCCCAAGAGGTATCAATCTGTTAGGCTGTGCTCATCTCCCAGTGTTAGTGAAAATTACCCCCAACAGGTAGATGACTGAGTAGCTCCTTTCACACTCAGTTTTCCAGGACCTTGATGAGCAGAATTTGACAAATGGGGATGGGACAGAAATTTCACTGGTTGCCTCAGCTGATGGTGATTCATCATTTCATCCCAGGAATGGACAAGGCCACCTGGTTTCTGCAGGCCAGCCCAGCCACATAAATGGAGAAGCCTGGTCTTGTGGGGTGGACAGTCTCCCTGCTCTCAGATCCACTCACCCCAGCATTGCTGCAGCCCCTGGCTAGGGAAGCAGATCTCAGACAGTCCCCTTGTCTAGGGATACAGAATCACCTGAGGTCTCAGGGAGCTGCTCCTCAGGCTCCAGCCCATCTCTTCTCAGCATTTGGGACCTGAGATGGTCCAAGGCTTGTAGGTGGGGTCGATTTGCTAAAAAGTAAAAAAATACTCCTGATGCTGGTGAGACTCCCAAATTTGCCTCCCTCAAATTTAAGTCCATATTCCAAACCAAAGCTTCTTAACAACACAGAGCTAGGAACGCTTTCGTATTCGCAGTGCTACTGAAGTTTATGCTCTGAAATACTTGAAAAAGAAAAGTGATGCGGAGTCTTGTGGGTGGTTCAGAGCTGACACCTGGAATAGGTAATGCCAGCTGACAGAACATTCCAGGAAAGCTGCAAATACCTGTGTGACTGTATGCATGAGGAGCTACTCGGTTCTGTGACAGTAGCCCATGTCTCCCATGGTTGCCATGGAGATGAAGTCTGAGAGGCCTTCACTCTTTTATGTCCCTAGAAGATCCTGAGATAGCCTTGAGGCAACAGTCAAGCCCAGCTGGTGCTAATGCCAGCTGGAGGACTCATTGATCCTCTCAGGTGAGCAATATGGAAGGTCAGATCCATTTGTTGTGGGCATCAAGGAGCTGTTCATTAATGGGGTCCCTGGGCTCTTGAGTCACAACTCCAGTTGGAAAGCCACTTATGGTAAATTTGAATTACCTCTGGCAGCAAATGAGTCATGGAGGTTCGGCTGCAGTGGATGGATTCCTTGGTCCTGGCACTTTGCCTCAGTGCACAGATGTGGAACAGTGGAAGGTGAGAAACTACTAGCAGAGCAGCTGGGGTAACACATGGCATTTTGTGTGCATTTTGTTTTCCACCTCAGACCCACTGTTTGTATTCTGCTCACATGATGATAAAAGCTGAGCCTCACCTGGGTGGTGGAAGATGGAAGTTGCCTTGGAAACTTGCTGCAAGACCTTGATGGCTTCTGGACAGCTTCCGCAAGGCTCTGGGCTTTGCACACACCAGCAGCAGGCTGGTCTCCTTTTTGTAAGTTGCTGTTTTTCCATCATGCCTTTTTTCCCCGGATGGGAACCCACCACTGTGGATTCTTCTGGTGCTGTGGGGGAAGCAGCAGTGGGAAAGTGGGCTTACTCACTTTCACAGAGCTCAGATGTACCTCTAAGTCTGGCCAAACCTTCAAGGAGAGGTACAAAGCAGCTGAACAGAAAAAAGCAAACTCTAAAAAGTGGAAAGGATCATTAGTCTTCCACGGCCTCAGTGTCAATTCTCTCAGCTTCTGTGTAAGGTGGAGAGTCCTCACTCCTCATCATGCTTCCCAAGCACTGTGCAGCAATTGTCCATGATGGCCACTAAGATGGAACCAGATCGCTCACTGCTGGAACAGGATTCTGCTCCCATGGCTTAGCATATGGCTCACACATTTGACCTCATTGTGTCCTTCTTGTCCATGAGGCCAATGTGCCATCCACAACTCTATCATGTATTGTGCAATGGGAAGAGGGGAAAGTCAGGCAGAAGAGGAAGGTGCCAACAAATATAAATCAAAATCACAGTAAATGGCAGACATGGAGTATGGAATGGCCAGGAGGGGAAGAACCAGCTTCTGTCCTGTCCTATGAAAATTGTTTCTTACAAGGAGTCTAGTTCCTTTTCCAACACTGGCCTCTATTGGAGTTCTGGAGACCCTATTCCCAAACATATATATAACTCCCAAAAATTACACAATAAGAATCCCCTTCTAAATGATGAATGGCATTCAGGATCTCCCACTGTTATCATCTTTCTTGTTTCTGTGGACAACCCTGTCCTCAGAAAACCTCTTTTGCTAGAGGATTTTGTGTGGGAGCAGAGAGATCCAGCAGCAGCAGAGCTCTGATAAGAAGGACAACATGGTGTGTGAGGCCCTGCAGACCAGACACGTGACCTGCTTGTGGGTCATTGAGAAACACCTAAAGGTACTTACAACAAGATGATGTGTACAAGACTCATTGTGAGATGTTGTGGGAAAAGCATTTTTTGGGATTTTTTCAAGAGCTGTGGGAACGTACAGGACTTAGTTCAGGGTGTTGGGGGATGGATTAAAAGTGGGGAAAGGATGGAATTGAGGTGGATTGGAAAGGAGTGAGTGTCAGAAAAAAAAGAGCATAGAAAGGGCAGGTCGGTATGCTCTCCTGAGCCCTGCCTGCACGTGATCGCTCCAATCTGTTCTGTATTCTCATTAAAACCTATTTTCATCTGGTAAAACCAGAGTGTGCTTTCTGTCCGAGTGGGTGTGTGCGAGCATAGCAAGCGTGATCCTGGACTGGTTGGTGAGCAGCGGCAGAGGGCTGAACACTGCAGCAGCAGCAGGGCTGCGAGCCAGGGGCTTGCACATCCAGGTACCAGCCATGGGGTAGCAGAGCAGGGGGTCAGGAAGCAGCTACAGGATTCTGTGTCCAAGGACAGCTGCCTCTGTGTGTGAATGTACATGTCCACATATCATTAATGGTCTTCAACCCTTCAACCCTAACCAGATGTCAGGGAAGAAGAGAATGGGGCAGCAGGCTTCTCTGGCTTCTCTGGCAGGCAGGGAGACCAGCCTGCTAGGAAGAAACAATTGTCAACACAGCAGGACAGATCTGAACCCTTAAATTCATCACAACTCCAAAGGCAAGAATTTTTCCTTTCAAAGCTTTTCTTGCTCTGGGCTCTTGAGTGCTCTGTGGAGACACAGGTTTGTCACAAAATGTATGGATTGCACCAATGTGAAAGAGGTACAATCAGATCTACAGGTTGGAACAGAGACACAAGAAGGCCGTGCTTGTTTCCTATAAAGATCAGCCATCACTAGAAGGTAATGTTAATCAAAAGAGTGAACCAGGAGGGGATGTTAAAGCATGGGAATTCCACAAGGCTCAGAATCAAACAGTCCACTGGGCTGCCAAGGGCTCCACCATTAACTGTCAGACAGAGAGGTGGCCATTCTCAATTTTTGAATTCCTTCTGTATTTGTAAGGAACACTTTCAAAGTAGTGCAGGATATCCTTCATATATTATCTTCCTTAATTAGAAACAATGTGATAGTTTTAGTTTCTGCAAAGTATCACCCAAAGAAAGCCTACCTATGTTTGATGCTCCGCCATGATGAAGTTTGAGATGAAGCCACATTGCAAAGCTTTACAAGACACCTCAAAGGCAGTCTTTACAAGGCAGTCTTGCAGATTCATGTGAAATAAGTTTTAGACTAAACTGCAGAGAAGAGAAAACAGTGAAAATTTTTATAGTTCTAGAGTAACCCTTTAGAGAAAAGTTTTTACCATTGTGCGATATTAGAGCTACATATATTCCATGGAATATACCCTATATGTTATATGCAAACAGAAAATGTTTGACATCGCTGCATAGAATTGCAAGTAGCTACAGGTTTGGAGCAGCAGCAGCCCGAGTGTGGTCCCAGAGGCTGTCATTTCATTTAGAGGCTGGACTGGGGAGAATTACAATCACTATATTCCTGTTCTGCAACAGCCTTTTTAGCTTCAGCCAAGGCCTGGCACTGCAGCTACACTGTCATACTGCAACTTATAGGAAGATGTGTTAAGCCCTCACAAACATTTTCTTGTCAAAAGGAAATGATTAAGTTACAGGAGCTTTTTTCTTTTTTTTGGTCAAGTGTGCAGAAAAAAGGAAAACCTCTTCAGTTTTCAAGGGTATGCTTCTTAATAGCAAATAAATGCTTAGAAGGAACCACTTCCAGGGCTGCAGGCCACAGGGTCAGTTTGTTTCTTCATGCTTATGTCTCTCCAGCTCCTTTAGGCTTCTGGCCTCTTCCAGGGACAGTGACCTCTGGAAAACATTTATTAAAGTATGTCGCCAGTGATGGGAATGAAAGCCATGCAGAGATGCACCTAATGGGCTTGAAATTTGATGTCCTAACCACATGCACAACCAGTGCAGTTTGGACAGCAGAGTTTTCTGATTTATTTATAACCAACATGGACAAGAAAGAGGAGCCACACCAGAATTTCCTTTGAAGGCAGAGTTTATGATACTACATGGTTGTGTCTGCAACATCTTCTAATACTATTAGGAAGAGAAGGAGGTTGGCTCTGTGGGGCAGCTTGTGCTGTGGCAATTCAAGGTGGTGACTCTCAAGGCAGCACCATGAGACCTCCCTGGGACCAATGAGGGGGGGACAGCTGGGGGCGTCCCTTTGGTAGGGGAGGCCTAGGTTCCCCCAGGGAAGTCCTCCCATCCCCAGTACTGATGTGCTAAGGGGGAGGGAAGGTGGTTGGTTTTTAGCATTGGCTGGGTGGACACATGCGCTCGTGTGTCTCCCTTCATCCTCACCAGGGAGACAACCCAGGTGTCTTCAGAGGACTTTTAGTTCCCTCCTCAGCCCCGAACTCCAAGCCAAAGCAGTGTGGCTCTGTAACATAAACCAAGTCAGATTGAGAGCACTCACTTTGGAGACTTAAATGCTTAAAAAATTAATAAAAAGAAGTCATGGTGGACCTAAGCCAACTTATTCTGTGTAGACTGTAGGATGCCACAGATATGAGCCAAGCAGCCAGGATGGATCCAGCCCAATAGTGCTGTGTGAGCCCCCCTAGGCTGTCTGGCCAGACACTAAATAGAAGTGTCTTCAAGATGTTTATTTAGGAAGGGGCATGGCTAATGAAGAAATGGGTCCTGCTGAGCAATAGGGCTGCTGCTCAAGGTAAGGAAGGCAGACATGTACCTGTGGGGCTCTCCTGCTCCAGAATTTCTGCTGTTTGAACAAAAGGCTTGCAGGACTCAATCAGAGCAGCTGACAGGGTCAGGATTGTGCCACAGTTCTGCCTGTCTATCAAGATAAACCTGTCTATCAAGCTCCAGTGGGCAAAGGGTCTTCTCTTCCTTGAGCTGTGGCAGATGTAATAACGCTTGTCCTCTCCCCATTGTGTCTGGGCTCAGACAAATTCCTTCCTGACCTAAGCTGATGGGTGGCAAGCCTGTACAAACCCACAAGATCCAAGGGCATATCCTAGGAAACACAAAGCAGTAGCCCAAAAACTCTGCAATTGGCTTGTTCTAGGACCAGTGATAGGGAGAGCTGCAAGGGCTCTTCCAGGGTTCACACAACTTAAGATGTAACAAAAAAGTATTTGTTGATGTACACAAAGTGTTTTGCAGCAGCTCGGGTACTAGCAAAGGTAGGGAGAGAGGCTCTTCAAGGGAGTCAAACCCCTGGCCAGGTGTACATGTGCAAGGACAAGTGACTACAGCCCTATGAAGTGAAGCAAGTGGTTGCAATGTTAAGCAGTTGAGAGCCTGGCTCAGCCACTTCTTTCCCTCCCCTTCCTCTAAAGTCTGCTTATGAGAATTCTTTCTGAATATTTATGTTTGGAATACTTATTTGGAAGAAGTCACAGCTGCAGCTGCTCCTACTGAAATGACAGTCTGTGCTGCTGTCTCCTAGAGACTTAAGTTCCCACTCTAAAAGGAAGACTTTGTTTTTTAAAAATAAGGCTTGATTTGCCATGCTGATTCAAAACGGTATAATTTCTAAGAGCAATGGGATTTATTACTGATTTAAAGACCAGTGTAAGGAAACAGATGACTGAAACCACCAGAAGTGAAGATGGGATGATGAAGAAAGGGCTTTTGCCTGTTGCAGTGATGGTCACTTTGGGAGGACCCAGAAGTGACTGCTATGAAAAAAATCAGCTCTGCACAGGTAATGCCTCAGCCTCCATGTCACATTTGGAAAGTTCAGAAATGCCACACTTGGGTGACTTACTGTAGAGGGTCACCACTTCCCATTCATCTGCCAAAGCTGGGAGATAAGGAAGATGCATTTCACAGATGCACAACGACTGGGAGCTGCCATTGCATGCCTTATGTAAAAAGACACCATTTCATTTGTAAGCATGTGAGAAAAATCTAAAGATGTTGGCTGAAAGACACTGCATAACTTGTTGGTTTTTTTTTTCCCTAGCATATAAGCTACAGCACACAATTCATAAGGACAGAAAATCACATGCATGTGTTTTATTTAAGAATTAGGTAATCACAAAATTATTAACTATATGTACTGTATGCAGGTAGGGTGGCAGAAGTTGAGGATGCATGTACAGAAAGTTTTCACAGATTCTGATTTTTAATGCTATATTACTCTTAAATAAACATATGATTCATAATTGGCTGGACAAAAATAACAATAGGTTTTCATTTCAGAAACAAAACAAGTCCCCAGGCTCAATTAGCTCTGAACTCTTGGAGTCCTCTGGAGCATTTAAAAACTTCTTTTATCCATAAAACCCCCTTTCTTAGTGGACAGAAACATATCAATGTTTCATCTCAATGTTTCCAGAAGAAAGCAATTTCACCAATGCCACTTTGCTGCCAACAATATGATGTCATCAAAGCTATCAATAAAATGCATTGTTGTTGCTGTTTATTATTTGGGAAATGCAGGTCATCCAGAAAAGCCAGCATGCACAGGGCATCCACCAATACTAACAGCAGAAGCAAAAAATAACTCTCCACAAATAGGTGTTTACATCAAAAGAGCAGAGATAGGGATTTTACTCAGGTATTACTATATCATATTTTAACAAAATTTTCCAGTTCAAACATCATGGTAGATGTAAAGAAATCAGTAAATTTTCTTGAAATGCCTTTATTGCTTTTAATTGTTCCTTGGTAACAGCAGACTCAACAAGGGTTGGTTTTCTCTTTTTTCTTCCTTTATTGTTATTAACAGATAATGTTCCTTAAAATTACTTTTAAACTTCCAATTTATCATATGCCTCCCACGAAAGCCTTCTTTTTATTGACCACACTATGAATTACACACCTATTTAACATTTCAGAAGGAGAGGGACCCCACTCTTGAGCAGAAATTTTCAACATCAGTATTAAAAAGGATGTCTGTGGCAGCACAAACCAAAGGCAAACACTTTAAAATCTAGGCTTGTAGACTCTTCACATCCAGGAAAACCTTCCTGCCATTTTTTTTACAAAACAGGATTTCCTGATATGCCTGGAGTCAATATGCTGTGACGCAGGCTGGCACTGCAGAATAGCAATAGGATATATTAAATCTGTGTTGGGAGCTGGTTACCAGAGATGTTACATAGTAATTATAGAGAGGATTTTCTATGAAATAGATTCTGGTTTTTCAAATGAGATTCTGAAAAATCACCCCCTAACATTTCTGTAGAAATGCTTTACAACTTGTCCAAATTGTAGAGGATGCCTCATCTTTTCCCACAAAAGCTTACAAAGCTTGTAATTTACTGAGTTACTGCTTGTTCTAATGGCTATTTGAGGGAATGGCTTCACATGGGTAAGAGGAGATGAGTTTGTGTATTAAGGCAATTTAAAGGTTCACTCAATATACACAAAGTAATGAAAAGCTTAACTTGAGCTCTCAACAATTCCACTTTCTCCCAAGTTCATAACATGGATTTCATCAAGTCTTTGAGAGGCTGCCTCAGAGCGGGGAAGAAAAGATTCAGCAGATGACTGAAAACAAGTTTCCAGTTCTCATCAAGGCTTCACTAATTAGAACCACATGTCCCACATACAAGAGGTATAATGTAGGACCGCAAAGGGCCTGCCTGCACTCCTGTTACAAGAGCTCTCCTCTTGAGCAACACTGCAGAGCCTCCACTCAAACATATCCCTGGAGAGGGCAGGAGACCGTAATGGAGCTGGGGAGGGCAGAGAGCAAACAGCAGGAAGCCAGTTGGATGGCAAGGTCTGGCCACCTGTGACATCTGATGACTGGTCCTCAGCTTGGAGGAGGGACCAAGGAACAAAAATGAAAACAAAGCACATAACAACAACAAAATCTTCATACAAGCAGCCCTCGTCCCTGCTCCAGACTTGTCTGAGGACTGCACGACATGCTCATGAAATAATCTTTTGTCAACTGTGAAGATTTAGCTAGTCACATCATGCTTGCCCTGTTATCGCTTCAGTTGCCTGAGAAAACCCCAAACATTTCTAATACTGCTTTTCCAATTAAGAAATCTACATTTGCTCAGAAAGTAGAAATCTAATGAGGCCTTGCTGGCTGAGTTAAAAAAGTAGGAGGCACTAAGAGAAGTCTGTATTAGGGGAGGGAAAATAGCCCTTGTTTAAACCCTCCTCTCACCTCAAAACAAAAGGCTTAGAAACTGAAAACTGATTAAAGAAAAAGCAAATACAATACAAAATTACTCCCTCTTCCTCCTGAAGGTAGCAGATTTTTCAGAGGCAAAATATATTGTCTATTAAAAAAGAAAAAGGAGTATCTAAATACATTCTACGTAAGCATTCATTTGCAACACTGGAAACTCTCCAAGACTTCTCAGCCCATAGAGCCTGTGGCTCGGGCTCAGGCCCATGTGCAATAAAATAAGACCAGTTTTTAGCCATTTGTTTCTGGGGATTGTTAGGCCACTGCTCCATTAATGTGAACCAACCCAGGCACCATCTATCAGGGCAGCCTTTTTTAAATTACAGCAAACCCTGCAGTATTCAATACTTCCAAACAAGTTACCAGCATCTCATATATAAAATTATTTCCATATATTGATACTTTCAGTAACTCCTCAAAAAGGACCCCAAGCATTGTTCGAATCAAAAAGGGTGAAAGTACAAGTCTAATTTTGAGTGACACAGAAGCACAAAATCAATTGGGTTGGAAAAGACCTCTGAGATCATCAAGTCCAATCTTTGACTGATGATGTCAGCTAAAGCATGGCAGTAAGTGCCACATCTAGTCATTTCTTGAATCCCTCCAGGGTAGTGACTCCACCACTTCCCTGGACAGCCCTGTTCCAATGTTTAGCAACCCCTTCTGCTGCTCACACAGAGAAGAGGTAAAGAACTCTAAGCATGAATGTAGGCTTTTTTAAATGTCAGATTTATTTCCTTTTTGATACAGAAGAGCTGTTCTGCTCTGCAAATTAACTGACAAAATCAGCTTAATTTTGATTTTCCTATTGCATTTGCTTAAAAAAGATGGATTTCTGCTGACAAGTCTTAAAAATTGGAACTCAAATTAGATTTTCTCTTCTCATATACTATTTTACAACTAAATCTGAAAACCTCAAGGTTTTACTACTTCTGCTACCACTAGCTCTTCCTGATATAGTACAGAAACTATACTGTATATATAAACCTGTATTTATGTACAGACATTCACATAAATAAAAACACTGGGTAGATGTAAAAGCTGCCATTTGAGTTTATACTCCCCAGCAGGAACTCCAGGCAAGCAATGTTCTGCCCACAAGCCTAAGGGGGATTTTTCCATGGCCTCCAGGTCAGGCTCAACAAGAATATCTTAAGCGTGGAAGGAGAAAAGGCAAAACTGCCAATTGCATTTCAAGATCAAATCTAGCACTCCTTAAAAGAACACCTATTTTAATTAATTATGTATATACTAACAACAAAAAAAATATACATATCAAAGTTTTAAAGTAGCAAATTTACATTATCTTTTTCTATACCAGGACTTTCCTTTACTAGGTTAGTTTTAGTACAGGTGATCCTCCCTAACAGCATATTTACAGACAAGGAAAAATAGTTAAACATCAGGATATTTATTTTGCATACAAATATTTACAGAAAAATACTTACAAAAATTAATATGCAAAGTTTAATTGACTTCAGAAAAGCTTTTATCTTATAAAAACATATTGCCTTTACTGTGCTCAAATTTACTATTCAGATCTCTGGATTTTCTTATAAGAGCTTTCTTCTGTGCTTCATCAAATCGATTGACTTTGAGATCCTGGTCTCGGTCAAATGGCCTTCTTTCTTGAGGTTTGGTCTTTTCTTCAGAAGCTTTGCTCTTCAGCTTTTTCTGATGTATGTCCATGAGAGATTCTGACCTCTTTGACTCCTGGAAATAATGAGAAGAAAGAAGAGGAAGTAAAGTATTGCAGAATATGAACAGCATATAGAAAACCTGAATGTAAAGATTGAAGTGAGGAAGACTAAAAATTCCAGAAAAAGAAGACAGCTTAGTAACTGGATATAGAATCATAAATTTAGCACACATGGAGCAGAAAATATGAGCAATCTGAGTAAAATACTAATAATTCACTGATGTTAGATACCCAGAATGTTGTTGACATCTCCATGGACAATGGAGATAAATTATAAAAATAATGCAAAAGAAATAGAAGAGGTGCTCTGCCATTATTAGCAGAGAAAAATGAAGACATCAAGAGAAATATCTCAACGTACAGGCCTAGTTTCTTATATGCATCCCCATAGCACCTGGTTTTGGTCACTGCTTGGGGCAGGAATAAGCTAGATACCCTTTTGATCTTACTTTCATGCACTACGGTGGTTTTTTTAACGTATCCTCCTAAATTTGAACCATCTGTTGAAAGCCCACAGGACGAAGCCACAGGCTAGAGCTAGAGCATGTGTTTTGCCAAGCCAAGGACTTAAGTTGCATTTCTTAAAGAGCATGATCCAGCCCAAATACAACATAAAACTTTTGCTGATTTCACACAGCAGCAGGATTAGTCCTCACAACACCATGTGGTCCATCCTGTACTCAGATACAGTGCATTTGTGTATCCAAACCAATTCTTTCATCAAAAAGTGCAAAAGATGAGCAGCTCTCTTTTCTCGTGATTTTTATTCCAAAGGTTCATTTTCCCTTACTTCCTGTATAAAAACACTAACTTCATCACACATACAAATAATGGTTCACACATGACATAAGAAATGATTCTCATGGAAAACAAAAAATGGACAATACTTATTCATGGTATAACCGTGTCAGTGTTGACAGAATTGCACCAGAGAATGCATGTAACATCAGCATTGAGAGAATAAACTGTAAGAAACTATTCTAAGAATGAAAGCTCCTGTTCTAGGAAAGTATCTTTGGTAAATGTCAGAAATAGGAAAGAATAGAGGAAAAAACTGTAAAAGACAAAGCCCATAACCAACCACCTGAAAATCAGAAAAGAGTTAATTAAAAAAACAAAACCAAAAACAAAACAACCAAAGACAAACAAACAAAACCCCCCAACAAAACAACCCAAGAAACACTGTTCTTAAAGAAGATGCCTTCCAATTTTTTTGAGAGAATTCCATTAACCTTAGAGACAGTAAAGGCCTGTGTATGTTTTATTCTGCCAGCGGTAGAGAGCAAAACCCAAGTTTTACACAAAAATTATTCTACTATATTCATAGTGACAATAGAAACAAACAGTAAAGAAGAAATTTAAGACAGAATGCTAATAGCACCGGATTTGCAGGTCTCTAAGTCAAGAGGGACATATGATTTAATGAACTACAAATAAATTATTAGAAGAGCCAGATAAACATAATTCATGTAAAATATGCCAAGGCTGTGATTCTCAAGTTAATTATACTCTCAAGAGATCCGACTGCCTTCCATAAGAGTTCAGGCCGTACATCAGGGAAGAACTGGAACTAACAGCTGTAAGGCAGGCAACAGTCTATACACTGGACAGGGCTGGCAGACAGAAAAGTGAGAGGAAATTTGACAAGGAGTTCAGATTTCTAGTAATCAACACCTGTCTGTGAAAATTATCTGCTCATGCAGAGATTGAGGAAAACTACATGTAATGAAGTTGCTGTAATGAGCAGTTAATGTAATTAATGACATAATGTAATTAACACATTGATCTGCTTGGCCCACCAAGCGTCTTTTAGGTTAATGCATATTCGTCCTACAAGTTAAACCTCTACCATTGTTTTATTCTTGGGATGCTGGTAATTTGTTGAAGTAAGCTAATATTTAAATTAAGGTCACCTACTCCCAGCAACCATGTCCTGACATGAGGGTGATTTAAGGAAAGCACCATCTAAAACTGAGACAATATATACAAACCCAAATTCTGTCACTTTGGAGAGGACCCAGTCCTGCTCTTTTTGAAGTCAATGGCAAATGTTCTAATGACTTAAAACAGCAGTAGGTTTGGGCACTAAAAGGGAAAACTGTGGTGGCATCACCATGGGAACCAGCAGCACTAGATAGAACCAGAAGAAAAGAGTAAAGAACTAAAGGAAATACAGGAAGAGGAACTATTTTGTGATTACACTTACATTGTATGAAGTCACTTGCTCAATGAGTCTCTTGTCCCTCCCAGATAACACTATTTCTTCCTTATCCTTACTGGTTGACTTTTTTGCCTCTTCTCTTTCCTGATGAGTAGAAGCAAATCACACACTATAATAATCAGAATGTCTGAAGTAAAAAGCAAGGAAGTCTATATCTACTTTAATCAATTCTGAAGGGTAGAGCTCAAGATAGAGCCCACAAGATATATTTTGCTCAGCTTGACAGAAGAAGAAACTGGACATGCTAATTGGAAATTCAATGAGTTGATACAGAGTATCTGACTACTCCAAAAGGGAGCAGGAATAAATGAATATCAATTATACTTAATACTGTTTTTTCAGTGCCTTTAAGTTTCAGCCTAAATTAGTAAATTTTGATAACAAAGAAAAATCTGGGAAATAAAATTTCATTTAACAGCCCAGGGTATCTTTATTTGGTTTTCACAGAACATCAACAACATACATATTGCCTGCAGGTGTATTTGAATAATGAATAAATGCTCACCTTGGCTTTTCTCTCTCTGTCAGCTGGAGTATCTGTCCAAATAGATCTATCGCCTGATGTGTCATCAGCTCGTCTCTTGAATGTTCTTGGGCCAAATCCAAAACTTTTCAACTCAGGTGGAAGCTCTGTCATCCATGATTCCCTGGTAACTTGCTTAGGTTCATTCTTTGCAAAAGACATAGGGGCAGGGGAAAAGTAAAAAAAGCAAAATCAAAAATTACTGTCTGAATCTCTTAGCTTCCAGCAGAAATCAGGGATTTTTCGTTGCATTAACAACTGCAAACACTTAGCATCCCAAGCAGAACTGCAACTGGGTTCACACAGAAACATGCAACGAAAAAGACAAATACAATCCAGCAAATTATTAGAAATTAAGAAATCCAACTTACGCTGTCTGCTGAAGTAAGTTTTTCTTTCATTCTCTGAGCTCTGCGTTCAAATTCTTCAGTCACATCAGACTCCACCGGTCCTTTTGCAGGCATTGGGCCTATAAGATTGTCTTCTTCCTCGCTACTATCTGTTACCTTCCAAAAATAAAACATTTTTCTCAACCATAGTGCCGAGAGCATCAAGAAACACTTTAGCTTTACAGGATTAGAATGATTTTGTCTAGAAGAACATATAAACCTAATGCAATGCATCTGTCAGACAACAAAAATCTGGATTAAAACTCCAGATGAGACTTGTTCTAGCCCTTCAATGTGGATGCTTAGTCTCCATTTTGCCAAAAGCACCATCTCTTGTCTGAGACAAGATGGCTGGTAAGGACAGTGGCAGTGCACAAAGTCCTGCTGCTTTACATTGCTCTGCACGCGGCCACACAGCCTCTGTGGCTGCATGCAGATTTGAAGCACACAAGCATATATCTTCGATACTTTAGGCTTTATCATCACTAGCAATATTTGGATGCATCTCCATAATAAGGATCACAATTTCACACTGCAAGAACTGTCTCGAGCTTAGATTCTGTAAGGATGATAGAAAGATTACCATGCAAGGTAGGGTAACAGTGGCATGCATGGTACATCCTGGATGTACAGCATCTGCCAGTCTTATCTCTTGGTTCTGTCATTTGCTTCTTCGATCCCTTCAGGATCCCTTCAGGAAGAATTTCTTCACTGAAAGAGTTGTCAAACATTGGAATGGGCTGCCCAAGGAGGTGGTGGAGTCACCATTCCTGGAAGTGTTCAAGAAATGACTGAATGTGGCACTTAGTGCCATGGTCTAGTTGACAAGTGATCAGTCAGAGGTTGGACTTGATGATCTTGGAGGTCTTTTCCACCCTTAATGATTCTGTGATTTTGGCATTGCATTCTAAGCAATTATTTGGAGAAGGACTCAATAAACTAAGTTTGTAAGGGACTAGATGTTAATAAGAATCTTTGTAGTTGCCAGGGGTTGTACAGAAAGTTCACAGGTCCCTCCCTCCAAGTTCAAACAATACAGATGTGGATGGAGGCAAAACTAGACAGAAAATAGTGATGCCACAGTGCCCTGGAAGCAAAGCTCAGGTGTCCAATATCTATAAAAGAGCAAATATTTAGCTACAGTCTGAATGTGGGTGATAAAGCAATGGGAATAGGCATGACAAGGCTGTGTAGTCAGGAAGCACAAAGCACTACTTGAGAATACATAAATGGCAATTCATTATATTCACTAATACAAAGTGAACAGTCAGCATGAAATAAGTTGCCTCTAAAGATGAACTACGATACAAAATAATTAAATAAATTAAAACAAAATAAACAAAAATTGCTCATATTCAAAAATTTTAAAAAGAGTATTACTAGGAAGAGGTAAGAAAAAGATCATTATTAGGAAGAGAAAAAATGTGAGTTCTGTAATAGCTGTAAAAAAGCTGATGCTAGAAGATGTATTTATAAGAAGAGACTTTTTTGTTTGCAAAATATATAAGCAGACCAGTTTTGACATCCCTGCCTCAAGAGATTTGTCACTATGATAAATTGCTTAATTGTTATTTGGAGTTATAAGATGATGAGTATCTCAGAAATGTCAGGTAATCTTTCTTCATGATGGATTACGACACCGTTTGCTGTAGGAGGCTGGAGAATTATATGCTTTGCAACTACTAACCAAAAAAGTGAAGTTTCAGAGCAGCCTTTGCATCCTTCCTTCCTATCATCTCCCACAGTGTCTGGAAGTTAAATGTAAAAATATAAGTATTTTGAAATGAAACAAAATAACTGTGAGTTCTCACAAGGAATTAATATTCAGTTTATCATAGCATGAGAGAGATTCAATTGCCCAAGCAATTGGTATCCAGCACCATTTTTGGTGTCGTAGGGTATCCTGCCAGAGGTGCTGCTCAAGAAGGGTGCAATCTTCTCTGAAGTGCTACTCCCTGTCTGCCAGCCCCTCCTATAGACAATTCGGATCCCTCAGAATGGTACTGGAGGCCCATGTCCAGGGCGCTGAATTTTCCCCATACTTCTAGTTGCATTTTATCACACATCTTAGTCCTGAATGTTCTTTAGTAGCACATGCTTTATTTTGTAGTTAGGTATTAGACTACAAAATTTCTACCTAGGTTTTACCTAATCTGATGAGAACAGTCAAAAAACACAAACCAAAAAGTTGTGTCAGTGTCACTGTCCTGCACCACCTCATGCCCAGTTAGAGGTATTATCTTGCTATTGATAAGAACAAATAGTGACACTATAACACCATTCTTGATTGTATTCTTCTAGATAAACTTACTTTAAGAAGCCACTAATAAACATCTTTAAAGAGGTGAAGATTTGTGAAACATTCGATCATTTTGCTCCCCCATCAGCAAAGGAGTGGAAGCTGGAACTACAGAGCAATACTTTCATTCTAATAGGTTTCATTACTTCTTTAATGCCTTTAAAACTCTGAACTTTTCCAGGATGTTCACTTGTTAAGGATGGCACAACAAAAGAAATAATGGAAAATATTAGGAAGAATTACTGTGACTGCAGTTTAGGATGTCTAGATCGCTCGTGTTCAGTGAGTGCACCATCTATCTAACAGCAAAAGCACAACAAACTAGACCAGTCTTTTTGTTTTTAAGGCTTTTTTATGCTTCATTATTTGACTCGGGCGAAAATATTCCAGACACTTCCTGGTCCAAAATTAAACTGTCATCCTGATAAGTATGTCTAGTAGTCTTTTTCAGGCTGCAACTTGTTTAACCATTACTAAACAAAAGGCTTCTGTTTTTACAAACCTGAGGACTGAGTTCTGATGAAACAGATGGTCCTATGAAACATTTGCTACTCCTGGTGTCCTCTGAAGGTCTCTTAAAGCCAGGTGGTAATGCAGGACCTATAATGGGCCTTGAAGGGGGAACAAAATGTAGCAGATTAATATAGAAATAAAAGTCAAATATTGATGCAAAGTGTGACTCTCCTTCCTCCCAATGTCAAGTGTGCCCTCTGCACACACCACAGAAATAACTGAGTAAGAGTGTCTCCAGTTTTTGGGAGAGTCTGTGCAGACAGCTGGGACGTAAAAAAATCCCAGGAAAGTTGCAGCATATAGTCAAGGAAATCCACTTTTTTCTTCCCTAGCTTCCTTCACCAGATTCAAGAGCAATGAAAGGTGTTAAGCCCAATATACACTCCTCCTTCTCTAGCAACAAACCCAACTTTGTTCTTGTCTTGCACCACAGTTTCAGTGCCCTTCAATAAACAGAAATAGTGAACTGCTCTGATTTTAAGTTCATTTTCCCTTGAAGTGGGGATCAGAGAAGGAAAGTTTTGTGATTACAGGTAATTTCACTGATTTGTTTTTACACAGCAGCTCCGCAAGCAATTTAATTCAGTTGTCTCCACAAACACGGGAATGTGAGAATCTCTTTTCAACGGTGAAAACAATTCAAAGAATACTACAAACTGTGCTTGCAGTATTGAAAGTCTTTTGTATGTGAGTTCCTCTTAATAATCCACCATAATGTTCTTTAAAGCTAATAAAAGCTAATTAAAAACCCAAACAAATGTGACCTGAAGAAATATCCAGGTGACAGTATCCTCACAATGTATCAGCAAAGACTTTGTTTATTATCATCTTCAGTTCTGAGCTTTAGGGTGATCAAATGTAACAACATGTGAATTTGCTAATTATGGTCTTCTTCTCGGTCCCACATAAGCTAATCACTATTGCCCTGCTGTAGTGATATTATTGTCAGGATCTAAATTGGAGAAATAAAAATCGGAAAGTCTTGATGAAGAGCTAACAGATATACAAACAAGAGCAACAAATAAGAGCTCAGGCCAGGACAAGGGCACTGGTGAGGTTTCAAACCCAGGCAAGAAATCTTGGTTAAATATGAAGTTCCACCCTCACCTAGCTGCTGCAATTTTATTTTCCTCCCTTCCTTTCTGATTGCTTTGTTGTTAAAACCATGCTTTAAATTTCCAGTATAACTTAAAGAGATTGAATTTAAACCGATAGAGATACAGCCAAAAAAAAAAAATCTCTTATTTCAGTATATAAGTACCTTTATTTTGCATGAAGAGACAGTTAAACCAACCTATAAAAAAAAGCTTTCTACTAAAAGATATACAAACATCTATGTTGTGGGTTGTATCTATGAAACCTATGAAAAAGAACCAATCTCAAATGCTCTGTCTTGATTCTGTTACAGCTCAAAGGCTCTTCGAAGGAATAGAAAAATGGTTCCCATATTCATCCTTCCCACACTTTCCACTTCTTACGCTTTCCCCCCCCACATGAATAATGCTATGCCTTGTCAGCAGTACACAGCTGACATGACTCTTGACAGCTTCCTGTCCAAAGGGTCTCTTGATAGGTGAAGTCAATCTAAATAAAACACTGTAAAACACATTTTAGTGCTGTTACCAGCTTCAGTACCTATATATACATGTTCAAAAACACCCCCCAAACTCATCATGGACTGAGCTTTAATTTAAGGAATATTGCATTTCATATATGGCAAAGAATGTTCTCCTGTTGTTGGACTTGGGAGTCCTTGTTAATGCATGTTTCAAGATGGGCATTTCAGCATTCTTCTGATGTATAACATAATTTTTTTTAAGACAACCTTTTCTCTTTACCTTGATGTGTGAACGCTTCAGAAATATTTATGAGTGCTGCACTTCTGTCTAACATTGATAAACAGCAATATAATTTCCAAAGCTGAAGGAAATCTTTTCACATACATATTTTATGCTGGAATGATTCAAACCATTTTCAACAAGGTGCAAATTGCCACGTGAGCTGCCCCTAATCGTGAATATATTGCTCTGACAAGTCTGGAAAAGATGTAACAGAACAAAAGCTTTTCTAGAAGAATGAGTATGTCACACAAAACTAATAAACAGTATGTCCATACACTGAAACAAACAGCCTGCATTTGTTTCAATTTTTCATGGCTCGTTATCAGCTTGCAATCTGCTCAAGGCTAAGGGCAATGCAGCAGGGACATAGCAGCAGTGTCTCTGCGCTGCACAGCTTACACACCTCAGTGTGTCAGTTCAACCAGACTCCCAGGTGTACAGGGGTGGAAGACAGACAAGGCTCTTCCCACACATCACATCTTTCCCACCTATTCAGGGAATCAGGCTGGGGGCAAAACAGCTCTGCTCAATCTGCTTTCTCAGTTTGTGCTAGGAGCAGTTGTATGGTGAGGCAGGAAAAAAAGATAGCAAGTGCCTTCTACTGCTTTAATCTCTCATACTCATAGACACAGAGCAGACTCTTACCTCAATGTAAATGCAAGTTATCCAGCATTTTGGAAATAAAATAAATAAAAATAGAAGTTGGGTCAACATACAAAAGACAAAAGTTACATAATGGGTGTTAGTGCTCAACTCCCTAACCTTCAAACTACAAGGCTTCTTTTCTTCTTCTTTTCCTACCATGAGTATTCATGTCAAAACTCAAGAAAGCAAGAAGGCTACTTCTGCTGATATTAAATGTTAAAAGCATTTATTTGCTTTATTAGAGATCCCATTAGTTTTAGTGACCTCCAAAATTTTATAATTAAAATAACACATTGTGCATACGGAACACTAGAAAAAGGAAATCAAAGCACCAAACGAGCCCACTGAGCATGATACCCACAATTACAAAAGAGTTTGCTGATTACAGCAAAGTATAACCAAACATATACGAAAAGGATACTTTCAAATAACCTTGGTCACATGAATCTTGTTTTTCTAACTGCTGCATCGTAGCTGCATCAAGCATCATAAAAACTTATCAAAACTGAAAAAACATTTAACTTTGAAATTTCCTTTGAGATGGTATACTACATTCACAGTTCAACAATAAACTGAGTCACCTTCCTAGAACTGAAAACTCACCGCTGACAGGCAGGTATTGCTTTATTTTACCTACCAGCTCCCCATTGCTCTGAGGAAGGTAACAGTGATCAAGAGACTCTTGTACTTTTCATCAGTAAGCATCCCCTTGGAAGTACCAATTTCACTAAGAATTATCATTTCAAATTACAGAAGGAAGTGCACAGGTTGATGTAAAGACTAAAAGGCTGTGAGAAATGGTTGAGTTCTACATAGAAAATCCATAAATTGGTATTTTTGGGAAGTATTTTATAATTGTGTGCAACCAAATGGAAAGCTTCCTGATAGAGACCATAAATAATGCTTATTTCCTTAGACCTGACAGATTCTTTTCTGGAAACCTACACTATTCAGAGGAGTTTTGTACCTGGAGACACATAAACAATAATCCTTGATGCATTAGCAAATGACAGTTCTAATAGTCTGCACTGTGTTGCACCACGCAAAAGCTAACTGCCCTAATCCCCCACAGACCAGAATGAACTACAAAACTATGGATCCTCATACTTGTAATTTGGGTTTTTTTCTGCACTGATCTGAGACCTATCAAAAGAAATGGAAGAAATTTGACATTCAAAATACATCTGAGACAATTCACATTTGTTCTTTTTCTCTCCAACCAGGTCTAGGAGGGGTGTGTGTTCTGTTTCAAGGGAATGCTGTTCCTGTTCTCAGAATGTGGAGGAAGAATTAGTTCTAATCATCTGAATCTGAAGTGCACAATTGAAATGTTCTGTAATAGTGACACAAAATATTTTATCTAAAATAACTGTGTTTTAAGGAAAAGAATCTGAATATAATTCCATTTTAATTACCTCTCTGGAGAATCATCCTGTTTTTTAAATCCAGGAGGAAGAGCAGGCCCAAAAAAGCCATCATCATCATCGTCTTCAAGAATTCTTTTTGGCTTTCTGCAAATACAGATTTCACTTCATAATTACCTTGACATACATAGCAATTATCTACATTTTAAAAAGGAAAAAAATACATAAAATTATTTCAGATGGTCTTATGTACTAAATATCCTACCGTTACCAAGGAAACAATGCAAAAGGATCCAAAATAATTTGAAGCAATTAAAAAATTGGGAGCATAAGCTTCACTCCAAAAATGCTCTGACACTTAAAAAAAATTTTAAAAAATTAAAAACAAAAAAAAAAAACACCAAAAAACCACATTATACTACTCTTCTTTCTACAGCAAAAGCATTCTTAATGTTGAAATGCCATTTTCTAGTCCCAAAGTAATTTCAAATTCAGCACACTTCTTTCTCCATTTTTATACACTGTCTGCATTTTGAGTAGTATTTTTCCCAGTTCAATTCTAATTAACTGAAAAACTATTGAATAAGAAAACAAGAAAAAAGTGAGTAATAATTACTCTAACATTCATTAAGATAGCATAATGACCTTCAAGTCTTTTATACAATGCCTAGAACAAACACACAAATATTCTAAACACAGCACTTGTGAGTAATCAACCCACCAAATGAGAGTATGTGCATACTCCTGTTACTTGCTAAACAATTCAGGGTTTTTTGTCCATTAGAGTTGACTTAACTGAATGCATAAATTCATGCCCATAAATAGTTTTTATGGCCTCTCAATGATAGCTAGTATACCAAAAACAGGGCAAAACAGTACCAAATATGTACATGATAAGTGGTGCCTGTCCTTAGTATAAACACTCAAAATTACAAAACTAAAATAAGACACGGAAACACAGAGATCTGATTGCCCCAAATAACTTAATTCCACTGTAGGGTATCAAACAGGTCAGCTTTACATTCTTGACCACAAAGAACATGCAGAACGTGTCATCAAAAGTCTTATACAGGTACAGAGTTTACCTTTTTTTTTTCACACACCATTGTCCCTTCTCATAATTTAGACAGACACATTTAATTTGCAATACAAGGTAAACATACAAATAACGTAAGAACATACTCACTTGGATGCTGGATCTCCTTCTGTCTCCTCTTCAGAATCTCTGTTTGCATTTCTGGGTAGAGGAAGAGATTCCAAGTCGTCCTCACTGTCAGGAGTTTCTGAGCTACAGCTGCTTTTGTAGCCTGGAGGTAGTGCTGGTCCTGCAACTGAACATTCAGAGTTATCTGGGATCATAAAATCTCAGAGTGCTTTGGATTGGAAGGGACCTTAAAGATCAGCCCCCCTGCCATGGGCAGGGAACCTTCTACCAGACCAGGTTTAATAAGGATATTTATTAAACATTTCAAATGAGTATGATCTATCGTGGCATTCCCAAAATAGGTATCTACTTGGAATTAAGTTTATTCAATCACTGCTCTGTCTGGCATTTAGAGAAGATATCTAAACAAAACTCTAGAAGTTACTTTTTTCAGCACCGTATTTCAATGAACAACCTGCCTTGAATTATACTAATCCATTACTAAATGAGTGTCTTCTGGAACAGGACTAGAAAGCCCTGTTTTATATAACAACTGATTTACAAGGCACGTGATATAAATCAGTATATTTAAAAGAAACTACCCCCTTAATAAAGCATTTGAGGTTTACTAGTGAAGAAACACATCATTTGTGCATACACAGAGTGTGAGGCCATAAATTATTAAATGGGAGCGTTGCAACCATAAAGTATTAAATTAATTGCCAGCCTGCTTTAGGAATAGTTTAACCATTAAGGTTACACCCAGTTCAGCTAAGTGTGAACAGACTTAAGCAGGCACAGACTTAAGTATTCTGCTGAAAAAGGGATGATTTAGGCATTCAGAGAATGAATTTTTTAAAGAATCATTGCTGTCAGAAGGCCATGGTAGTGGATGGAGATCTCATGCTCCGGTCAACTCTTCACCCTCTGGATTAACAACAAGGGGGGATATCCCAGCAAAGGAAAAATTCAGACACTAACACTGCTAACAGGCCCAAGCTATTTCTGGCATTTGTCCCCACCAGCAGGCACTGATCTTTATAGGTTTATTTGGATACAGTACCATGTACATTGATCCAGAAGGAGCTTAATCATTGATCCTAAAAGCAAATGTCCCCCAAACAAGACACTTAACAGCGATACCCTCATAGGCTCAATCAACAACGAGCCAACTGGAGTAAGCAAAGACCAGCAACGGTCCCAACAAAAGAGGCCTGCCCAGATACAGGGCAACGTATGCAGGACCAGCATCCATTTACAGAGACACATTATGAACAGCCTACTGATGATTTAGCATCCTGAGGCACAGACACCATTCCTCCTTTTAATATCTCCAGCACTGAGTACAAGACTGACAGGACAGAGAGGTGTTTTGGTGAGAAGAAGACATTGTTCGCTTTATGAATAGTCAAGGGTTAGATGAAAAGATGAATGGTACCAGGAAATTGCATCTCCAGTTAAAGAACTAGGACCTTTTGATAGTGTAAAATATAAAACCTGATACAGATTATGGTTCCATTGTTAGCTGACAAAGGCCAGGCAGAAATCGAGTCCTTCGAGCGAGCTTAATAAAGCTTTTACTCATCTTGAGCATAAGACACAGAACAAGCACAGTCTACTAGTTACAAAGCATCCAGACAGATATGCCACTTCTTTGTTTTCTGTTTTAATGGGAGAGACTTTAACTGGGACATAAAAATCCATTTCAGCACTAAGAAAGAAAAAAAACCCAACAAACTGCCCCCTCACCCCCCAAAAAATCCAAATGACACAACACTCCAGCCTATAAAGGTAAAATAAGCTCAAGATGACAGCGAAACACCAGACAAATGCTAAATAGGAATAAAAACTGCTATCAAGAAGTCTCCTCTTTTGATATGAGAAGCACCACTACATAAAAAGCACTTAAAACCCAGACAAAACCTGCACAACAGCTTTCTCCAGCTGCCCGGTGCCCTGACATCATGCAAGAAGATTTCATTTGCTCTGAATGTAGACAGGTAAGAGAAAGGATATGGAGTGAAAGGAACAAACTCAGGTGCAGTTTGATGAGTCTGATACTACAGAGAAAGAGAGAAATTGGGAGCAGCTTTGTGAGCGCAGCTTTGTGAGCTGGAAAGAACTCAGCTGGAGAGGATCAATGTCTACTACAATGAAGCTGCTGGTAACAAGTATGTCCCACGTGCCATCCTCGTGGACCTGGAACCTGGCACCATGGACTCTGTGCGCTCTGGCCCCTTTGGACAGATCTTCCGTCCTGACAAATTTGTCTTTGGTCAGAGCAGGGCCAGGGAGGTGGTGGATTCACCATCCCCGGAGGTTTTTAAGATGAGATTGGATGTGGCACTTAGTGCTATGGTCTAGTAACCATGGCGGTGTTGGTTTAAGGGTTGGACTTGATGACCTTGGAGGTCTTTTCCAACCCAGTTGATTCTATGATTCTAAACCCAAAACTATTTATGGAGGGAGACTGGTCCCACTGACATGTTGTTCAAAATCAGGACTAACATACATACTTTCATCCCAATTCCTCTGTGTCATATTGGCACAACTGTTTGCATGGGCTATGCAATAAACTGGATCAGGGAACTCGAGAGGCATAAAAATAACACTGCAAAACCCAGCACTCCTCTGAAAGAACTGTTTGTTTGTGGAATTGCAGCCCAAGAAGGACAACCAGGAACGAAATAGAGACAGAGACTGATTAATGAAGGGAAAATGGCATTTAAAGCCTGAGGAAGAAGTCACTGGATGTGGTGAAAAGAAACGAAGGAGAAATAAACTTGGGATTAAATCTTAATATGGTCATGGTACTGACTGAGACTAACAATCTGCACAGGCAAAGATATAGCTATAGATAGGGTAGTTTGGGGAGCCACAGGAAAGAGTAGAAAGGTAGTAATGGAAATTGCTAAGCATAGATTCTGGGAGCAAAGAAAGGAAAGGGTGAGAAGGGAGACCAAGATCTAATCAGAATTCTGTGAATGAAAGCCAGGAAAAAGTGGAAAAGTGGATAAAAAAGTATGAGAAGGAAATTTTGGGGATGGAGAGGAGAGAAACAGAACCAAGTCAGATTGAAGTGAATGTTTTAAGGCTGCTAGAAATGGCCATCCTACTAATGTTGCTCTGACTTGCCTTCTCCAGTGAGCTGGCTCTGGTGACTCTCTGCCTGAAAATTAAGTCAATTCAATTCAACTCAGAAATCAAATAAAAAACTTTTTGTTTTGCTAAGTTAATTTCTGCTGTATTTTGGGATTCTGAGCAATCTATCAAACCAGCAGGTGTGCGCTGGGAAGTTCTCAGGGACAGACAGGGCCTTTCACCTCCAGCAATAGTGGCAGATCAACTCAGACATATCACATCAACACATCAGTATTGAACAAATATGGCCCCAATGCTGAAATAGACAAAAGTCTCTTCTACGTCTCTGATTATTTTTAGCCATTCCCTAGCATTTCTGTCCTGCTGGTATAAGGACAGTGCAGTAGCAGGGACAAACAGACTGACCAAAGGAAGCATGATTCTTTCAGCAGGAGCACAATTAGGCCAGCTTCAAAACACCACCATGAGGTGAAGAATCAGGAAACGAGTGTGTCCCATGGGCTGGACAGGGACAAGATGAAGAAGGTAAAGAATTTCCGAGGGATGAGCTTTTGCGCATGTCCAACTACCATCTGCTCCCATCCTCTTCCTGATTAAGGATGACAGAATATTAGTAGTGTCACTTCTCTGACACCAGAGATAGTTGGGTCTTGGAGTGCATTTCCCCACACATACACTCCCCCTCTCCCTTTTTGTCTGTCTCTGATGGGCAATGTGGTTTGTCCTATGGCACAAATAACAAATGAGTATTGCAGGAGAAAGCATCTGGATGATGCATCTGGAGTCGGGGAGGGCAGAGTGGGACTCAAGGGGGAGCTGAAAAGTTTGCTACTGACTGTGGTGCACGTTAACCTGCATAAGGGTATCAAATGCCACTGGGGGCTGCGCCAACTGGTCTCCCAAGGTTGCACACAGCTTCCAGGTGGATCAGCCCCAGCAGGGATGACTGCAGGGTACATCCAGACCAAAGACAGGGAACACTCACTTTTGGATGGGTGAGTGTAAAAAGCATTAAGATCTGGTCAAGTATGGAGATAAAATCCTAAAGTAATTACATAGATGCTTTGTAATTGTAAATTCTGCATGGCCAAAGACTGTAAAGTTGTATGTTTCTAATCCAACTTGCTTATAACCCTTTAAACATAAACTGTTGGCCATAACTGAGACTAAGTGGACCCAGCCATATATGAGATTGTGGTGGACCCACCCACACCCAGACTTCTCTGAGAAGCTTAGAAAGCACGGGGGTCTCACAGAAGCTCATGACTCACAGGAGGGAGCACAATCTAATTATACAATAATCCATTGTAATAGATGATAGAGTGGCTGTTTAGATACTGCACCAGCAATATTTACATACTGTACCAGTAACAAACCTAATCATAATCATACATAACCACTGTGTTCTACTTCTTGCACCTGGCTGAGAGCCTTCTCTTGACTACACTGCCACAAGCAGCTCAAAGTCCTATTTTGTTGCTGTTGGAAGGCAGAAACCATGAAAGTAGAATAAAAAAAAATAAATGTTCTTAAAGAAAAGCAATGAGCAGCTCAGTGAGATCACAAGGAAAGAAAACATATTGGAATAGATGTTCAGCTTTAAAAGGTGAAGCATCTCTTAGAACAGCTAGAACACACATGGCAGATTGTTACAGAGCAACTTCTAGGCCCATCTTGACTCAAGATCCAGCAAGTGTTACAGCACAGAAGACTGCAGCAGTCCCACCAAATGATTTTTGTCACTCCAGATGCAGGGCTCCAGCTGTAGTTCTGTACAGCAAAGTGTATTATGCCAAAGTACTTGGTCTCCCTTCCTCCTCTGCACTGCAACAGTATGCCTCATGTGGTGAGCAGGTACACTTAGTTTTTGTGAGAAGCTGTTTTAAGTTAGGAAAAGTTTGTAAAAGTTATAAAAACAAATAAACAATCTCCCAGTAGTTGGGGTTTGGGCTTTTTAAAGCAAATAAACTCCTTCCCCCACTTCACACAGAAATCTCCAAGCAGATCTGCCAGTGCAACTGTAATACTACAGAACTGATGTACACTGGGACAAAAAGTGGACAAACTAGGCTGAGTAACCTAGACTAGATACTGCCAAAACACTCGGTGTCACATAATCATGATAGGCCTAATGATAAGTTTAACTTGTGGATTCATACACGATATAGATACTTGCAACGTGCATCGGTACGTTGATGGAAAGTGAATAAGCCATCAAGACAGATATGAAAAGGAAAGGCTTCATGAGCTCAAAAAAGCATGTAGTCAGGCCTTCTGCACAAAGGCAAACTAGGGACACAGAGCTTCATGTTGCCACGGTTTCAGCTAATGCAGCATCTTTGCTCCCTCTTCCTATTGCTCCCTCTTCTGGATTGAGAAATTAGGAGAGCAGACGAGCACAACAAACATCTCGCATTAAAGCTCCTTTCTTTGGGATAACCGAACGATCACTGACACACTGACAGAAACTGAATATGCAATACTAGTGACTTGAACCCGGATTAAAGACAGGGAGTGCTAACTAGCTCAAAGAGCTGATTCCAGAGATATTACTGAGAGGGAACATGCAAGCGTTTAAGTGTGGGAAACCGAGCTCCACTGCAAAAAAGCCAGCCTTGCAGTTGGTTGGTCTCAGAGGGGTCCCCCTTCTGACACGACAGCTCTCAACATCAGAGACCTTGGCAGGTGAGGCACCACAGCCCCCCTCACTGCCAGTCTGTTCTGCATCCCGAGGTACGCTGCCTGGAGAACTACAGTTTGCTGAAGTGGTTTGGTTTGACAAAAGGCCCAACCTCCGCCTCGTTCTCCTGCCACCACGCACTCGGAGCTACTAAAGAGCACAGGCTTCAAAGCCCACGTGAGACCTGAGTAGGAAAAAATAAAGGACTCCAAGCAGTATTTTTCTTAAACAAGTTTTAGACCGTTTCGTATCTGTAGTTTCCCATCACGCAAGGCTTTTTTTTTTTTTTCTGAAGAAGTCACTGTAATAACCCCCCCGCGAAGATTAGCTCCATCCAGGTGCCGCACTGGCGCATCCCGTGCTGTGGAATACGGGTTGCAGAGCCCCGTTATCCCACCCCCGGCGCATCCCTGTGCCCTCACCCTGGCTGAAGTCCTCGCCCGGGTCCGCCTCGGCGCGGCTCGGGAAGCCAGGCGGCAGCGCGGGGCCGATGAGCTGTCGGGCCATGGCACAGCCGGCTCCGGGGCGCAGCCTGGCCCTTCACCCCCGTCCCGCTCCGCTTCCCTGCTCCCTGGTCCCCGCCCCTCCGGCGCTTTCGGATGATGCAACTCCCGCCTAGCCAGGAGGACTTACCTTCCGCACCCCCGGACGTGACGCGTTTAGCGGCGGCCGCCGGAGTGGCCCCACGTGGTGGCGGGAGCGCAGCGCGGGGCAGGGGCCGCATTCGAGCGGCCGCTCCGGCTCGGCATGAACCCCTTCGCCTGGTACCCGCCGCCTCCGCCGGGGCTCCCTCCGCCAGGGATGCCCCCACCCTTCTTCTGCCCGCCGCCCTCCTGGGAGCCGAGCTTCTGGGCTGCCCCCGGGCCCTTCCCGCCGCCCGGGCGATACCCGCCTCCCGACAGCTTCCCGCCTAGCACCTACACAGCCGCCGACACCTACTCGCAGGCCGCCGACAGCTACTCAGAGCCCGCCGAGAACTACCCGCCCGCTGGGAGCTACTCGCAACCTGCCCAGAGCGCCCCGCCCGCCGAGAACTACTCGCAGCCCAAGAGCTATCCTCCTGCTAGGAGCTATTCGCAGCCTGCCGAGAGCTGCCCTCCCACCGACAGCTACTCCCAACCTGCCAAGAGCTACTCGCAGGCTGGGAATTACCCAAAGCCCGAAGGGTACTCGCAGCCTGAGGGCTACTGCCAGCCCAGCGAGAGCTACCTGTCTGCTCAGAACTACCCACAGCCTGAGCGGTACCCTCCTGCCGAGAGCTACTCACAGCCCAAGAGCTACCTGCCCCCTAATAACTACACATCCCCCGCTGCCTGGCACCCACCGGCCTTTGGAGTGCGACCGCAGGGCCCGCATGCAGGTGAGGGACATGGGAGAAGTCGTCCCGTGGGCCTATGGACTCCTTCCCATCCCACACAGGCAGGAGCCCTGGGGCTCTCCTGAAGCCTTGGGGGGTGGAGGACCCTCGCTCCAAGCATGCTAGTCATGCAACCCTCTCTCGTCTCTTCCCTCTCTCTTCTATCGTCCCTAGACCCTTCAATGGGCCCACCGAGGTAGTAGGAGGAAGGAGGGACGTTTTACTAGCTGTATGTATAAATGGCTCTTTTTTTTTTCCCTATTCCAAAGGTGGAAATGGTAATTTCTCCCAGAAATGGCAAAGCAAGCAAGTCCCTGCATTTGGTAAACATCCAGAAGAAAATAATAAGCCAAAGGTATGGGTTGGGGTCCCCAGCACAAGACAGAAGTGGACCTGTTGGAGTGGATCCAGGGGAGCGCCACAAAAATGAGCAGAGGGCTGGAGCACCTCTCCTGTGAGGACAAGTGGAGAGTTGGGATTGTTCAGCCTGGAGAAGGGAAGGGTCCAGGCAGATGTTATAGCAACCTTTCAGTATTTCAAGGGGATTTACAAGAAAGATGGGAACAGACTTTGTAGTAGGGTCTGTGGTGATAGAACACAGAGTAATGGTTTTAAACTGAAACAGAGTAGTTTTAGATTTGATGTAAGGAAGACTTTTTTTACCATGAAGGGGATGGGAGGCTAGCACAGATTGTGCAGAGAAGTTGTGGATGCCCTATCCCTGCAAGTAGGGACCCCTGGTGGCCTAGTGGTTAGCATGCAGGACTCTCACCGCTGCGACCCAGGTTCGATTCCCCAGTCCCCCGGGCAGATGGAGCTCGTTAGCCCTGTGAGGCCATCCATCTATGAGAAGGTCACTCTAAACAAACCTACGTCCTGAGGACCTCACTGCCATTGTCCAAGCTTGCTTGGCCCCGGCAGATGAACCTTAGGATTAAAGGGTGGGCTCAGTTCAGCGCAGGCTGTGTCTCACCTAAAAAATCCATTGCGCAGGCTGGAAAGGTAAAAGACCTTTCCCCAAATCTTCGTTCGCGAAGACTGGTCATTATTATTATTATCCCTGCAAGTGTTCAAGGCCAAGTTGGATGGGGCTTTGAGCAGCCTGATCTGGTGGAAGATTGCCCCTGCCTATGTCAGGGGGGTCGGAACCAGACGATCTTTGAAGATCCTTTCCAACCCAAACCATTTTGTCATTCAGTGACAGTGACAGTGTTGGGAGTCTTGCCCCGTGGTGCTATAGAGATCCCATACTCTTGTCTAATATGCCAGCCCTTACATATGACAGTCTGTAAATATTGAGCCTCTTGAAAGATACATTTCAAGCAAATTCTAACACAGGTTTATGTTAGAAACACCCTTACTGTGGTGATACCTGAGTGCCTAAATTACATTAATGCTCTGTGATATTGTAAAGACCAGACAACCATATGACACTGATGTGTGTAGTGGGAGATAGAAAAATCCGTGCTACCCTCTGAACTAGTACATGTCATGTGGGGACAGTCAAGTCTGTCTTGATAGGGAAGAGACTCAGAGCTGTAGCCTGGTTTGCCTCACAGCCCTCAGTAAGTCTGTGCTAGCCTGGTGCATTTGCAGAAGTACTTGATTGAAAGGTGGTAGTGGAAGAGACGAGTGCAGCACACTTTGTTTAGGAGATAAGTGATTTGAACTTAACTTTCACGTTATGTTAGCTTATCTTTGAAACTTTTGAGATGTCTAACTGATGGCTTTATTAACAAAAATATTCATGATAGTGCTTCGCAACTAATTAAAAATAGAAGTATCTTGTAACTGCAATCTTGAGATTATTTCTTTTTTTTTTTCCCCCAGCCCAAAAAGAAAAAAGAGCCAGTTTTCTCTCATTATTGTGATACCTGTGACCGTGGCTATCAAAACCAGGAGAAGTATGATGAACATATTTCACAGCATAAACAGGTTGAAGAGTTTGGCTTCTTTCATTCACATTTTGATTTTAAACTTTCTGCCTGATAAGTAGTTAGCTGTAGTCACTCTATGAATGGAGGACTTAGCAAATAGATTCCAGAGCTGTGTGAAGTAGTAGTGGAGGACTTTTTTCTGAATGCTGTGTGTTAGGGAGGTTTTGCTTGTATTTTTGATTTTATTACTGAAGTATTTTTAAATGTTTTCTTCTGAAGTATTGCTAAGTGATAGGAATTAATTCGTTGATATCATCATAGCATGTACAATTTTTTGCGTGGAAAACATCGCAAAGATTTAACATTTAACTTTATCGCAAAGAAGTATCAAAATTTGAAATTGGAGTGTCTTGCAAATTTTTCCCTTAGGTAAACTTCACATTATCTCCAGTTATCAGATATGTTGGCTACACTGGTTATTCTAAAATCAGATTACATTTAAAAGCATGTTATCCCTTGTTACTGTTTTTAGAGTTGCCCTTGTCTGGAACCTGAGTAGCTTAAACATTCTGTATAACAAACTGTGCAGGTATCTGTCACTGAGTTTGTTTAAAGTGTGCTCAAATGCTTGTTCGTAGTCTGTGTAATTTGGTGTGTTTTAAGTTCACCCTCTTATCTTGCAGTGCACAGAAGAAGGTTGCAATTTCAGTGCACATGAGAAGATAGTTCAGATACACTGGAAAAACGTAGGTATCCCTCTGGGCCCAAAACATGAGTCTATGCCATCTTTACCACAGCTCCTTTTCTCATTCTTCAGTGGTTTCTTTTTGTTCATCTGGAAAGAAAATATATCACCTCTGAGTAGAATGTGTTTTAAGGCAAGTGGATGAAAATATGTTGAAAACTACGGGTTTTTTTTTTAATGGATTAATTTTGTCATCACTGTGTGCAGTCTCACCACTTTTGGAGGTGAAAACAGTGTGATACTGCTATAGCTGACATAATGATGCTTTTTTTTTCCTTTTTCCTGTTTTTTTCCTTCCCCTTTTAAACACCATTGAATACTTTTTCCTTAGGCACACGCACCAGGTGCTAAAAGAATAAAATTAGATAGTCCAGAAGAGATTGCTAGATGGAGAGAAGAAAGAAAAAGGTAAGACTTGTGGCCTATGAATTTGTTTTAGTGGATTTCCCCCATGTGATCATTAGATGACAGATGAAGGGCAATAGCAGCATGTACTTGCTGCTGCTGCTGTTCCACTGACCCTGCAAAACTCCTGCAGTAGTAATCTGTGTCAGAATGCCTTAGGCAGGAGAGTGTGAGGTGCAGAGACTATAATAATTTGTAATATTATAATAGAAGGCCAAATATCAGCTGAGAAGAAGTAGCTTTCCCGGATGTTTGATCTGGTACCTCAGGTTAGGTGAATGTCTTATTCCTCTTAGCCTGATCACTGATCACATTTTAAGTCAAAATGTGTGTTTATGTGGTGTTTTTCTAATAGTTAAACAGTCTGCTGTACAGACTGTAATTGTAATATATCCTGCTGTGTGCAGATTTCCACAGCTTAAGTTGTCCCAGTAGACTGCAACAGGGAGTTTTCCTAATTTTTGAGGACTTTCTGCATTGCTTGACGCTTTTCTACTGAAAGAGAACAGCATCAATGAATGATATTGTCTCAGGTAGTGTAACTTACTTTGTATATAGGGTGCAAGGTAAAGTTGTTCTGTATGCAGTATTTCTCATAATTTCTCATTCTCAGATGTAAAAACCTATAACTTTTTTCTGTTGAGCAGGACCGGAGTGTTTAAAAATTCATACTGTACTTCCATAGACCTTATCTCACAGATTTTTTTTTCCCTCAGAACTGAACAAATTAAAATCTGCCCTTTTCCATCGGGTGAAAGATACTGTAGGCTTTCCTCACTTCTGTTCATGATTTAGAATATAGTCTTGCAAGTGATCAGTGCATGGGTTTTGTTTCTCTGAGCAAGAGTCCTCTATGCAGAGTAGGTTGTGATACAAATTTAATTTCTAGATTAGTGGTGATGAGCTAGGGCAGCGTACTGGTAATCTTTTTTTAGTGAAAATAAATCTAGTTGTCTGATGCAGTCTTACTGATGAATCCAGCTTGTGTTCATGTCAAAAAACAATGCTAACACATTCGTTCGCGAAGCCTAGCCACGATATGATGATACATTCTTGCTATGTACTTGACTTCCATTAATACATTTTTACATAGTGCTTTTGTTAAAAAAGAGAAATGAGTGGAATGTATGGTAGAATATTTTGTTTTATTCTCTCACCACTTTTTTCATAATTTCTACCAAATGGCATCTTTTTTAGCAAATGAAGATAATCCATAGGTTCATATTGTTTTTTAAATATGCTTTTGTTGATATATAAACAAATTATTTTCTCTCATGTTTAAAATGCCATAGTTAACCAGACAAAAATTGGTTGTGATCTGTGCAAACACAAGCACAGATGTTAGATTAGGCAAGTTTAGTGTTAGGTTAGTTTTCATTCCAGGGTTTCCTTTTATTCAAAAGATACTTGAGAGCTTGGTTTTTATTTGCTTTCAGTTTGTATATTACTGTCGTGTTTTTCAGGGGCCTAAATCTAATTTTCTAATAGTAGCTCCAAGGAAAAAGGTCAATACTCATGTACAGTCTTTGAGTGAATCTTTGCTACTCGTCTTCAACTTTTGATACACTTTTCTGGTTTGTGAGGTGTTCCTGTCTAGTGGTTGTTTCTAAGGTTTAAATGTGATGTTTAAGGTGTATATGTCAGTATGTGCTCTACTGTTTACTAGAACATTAGGGAAGTGGGAATTGAGTGTACGATCATGATTAAGTTACTGTTTGTGTAGAGAATGGGTGCTATGAGTCACAGCAGCCTTTATCTACAGTTAATTATAAGGGTGATGCTCTGCTTGAGATGATTTTGCTGAGTTTCTAAAGAATCTCATGGTAGATACTGTTGCTTTTTTATAGATTAATATAATTTGGCTGTTATACAACATTGCTGAAAGCCTTTGCTTGCAGCACCGCAGTAAAATCAAAGGAAATAAAGTACTGTGGTCACAACCACCAGCCAAAAAAGCAAAATGGGATTAGGACTGTCTAAGCCAAACCACTAGATGGAGTAGTGCTGTGCCTTATTTTGGTACTTCAAGCCTTCTGTGGCCATCTTATTTAGCCGTGACGGATGCGTATAGTGTGACTACCTGGGTGGCTTTTGTTACTCTTTGTACAGCAAGGACGCTGTATGAGCATCCTTCTTTTTTTAATTAAAAAAAAAGGGGGATGGGGGCAGGCAGAGAGAGAAAGCCATCTGGAACTTTAGTGAAGCTTTAATTGGGTAGCCAGCAAAGCATCAGTTTAGTACTGAAGATCTGTTGTTGATGCGCAGTAAACTTTGCA
Organism: Neopelma chrysocephalum; assembly: GCF_003984885.1. Lineage (NCBI taxonomy): Eukaryota > Metazoa > Chordata > Aves > Passeriformes > Pipridae > Neopelma > Neopelma chrysocephalum. The sequence continues at coordinate 7,689,046 of NW_020897694.1, read as the reverse complement.
TTGTACACAAAAAAAGGACACCAGAGGGAGTCTGAGCTATTGAGCAGTCTTGGCTTATGGTGACAGGAAAAAATCTTTTTCTTTTTAGAAGCCCCAGTCAGAGCTAAGAATGAATCTTTTTAGGTCATTAGTAGTTTGTTTCTAATCAGGTTGCAGTGATTTAACATGTATGTTTCCATGTTGCGTCCTGTCTTGCTTGTTATTTCGGTCGTTGTAAATAATTACTTACAGAGTTGAGATTTTTCTTCTTAATTAGCTGCTGTGTTGCTCAGTTGTGTATCCTGCTTAAAATCTTCTAGATAGAGCCTGTGTTTAAAGTGCAGCCTTACTCGCGTAGCGGAAGGAGAAGAGATGGTAAGGAGTATCTCTGGATGAAGTATGCTGGGCTGGAATGCTGTTTCCCTGTTGAACCTGCTGAGCCAAGCAATCTAATTAAGCAAACAGCAACAGAGATAATGTTCCATGGGATCTTAGGGTTTCCCTGTGTTTTGCAGACAGATGGTTATGAAGTCTGACATCAACTTTTCTTGTTTTGATTTGTCCTGTCCTTTACAAATGTTGAGAAATGTGCTGTTTGCAGCATATTTTTTCTTAAATGTGAGCTTAACAGTAATTATCTGCAGTGCATTTCCTTAATGTGTCAGAATGGGATATTGCTGTCTTCCCTTCTTCCCAAGTGAGATCTGGGTCTGCTAGCCCATCTGTTTCTCACCAACTCTTCTTGAGCAAAGGTTATTAGTGAGAATGTGGCAAGGCTGCTCTTGTGTTAAAGCAAATCATTGTGTGCTGTTGCTTAGGTTTTAATACAACACTGGAAGATTTTCGTCATCTTGTGTGTTGCTTGTAAATTCTCCCCCTCCTCCCCCGCTTTCTTTAATCTGTTGGAGTTGGTTTGTTCAGATAGGGATTGTCTGCTGTATTTCCTTACAATATCTCATAGGCTGAGCATGTGCTTAATGAATGAAGTCCAGTACTATTAACCACATCACTTCTAATTAATTTGTGGTTCTCTAGTTGAATGATAATTCTAGAGTAGCTTGGAATCCTTCCTGGTGTTACATTCGTAGTAGTTAAATATGTAATATGAAAAATAATTTCTTAGCACCTGGTAAATTAGAGAAGGCAAAGCAAAGTAGAAGGAATGTGTCGGTAGATCAAGGTAAGCATAGATACAATAAAGTTTACTCTGATCTGCAGGGATGGATTAGCAATCTGTCTCAGCTAACATGGTAAAATCTGATGTGGGACAGTTAAATCAAGATTTTTTCAACCTTCTGTTGGGTCTCTTTGTTCCCTTTGGGCTATCCATGTCCCCTTTGCTATCCGTGTCCCCCTTTGGTTGTGCGTATGCAATTAAGACCAGCTCAGATTATTGAGGCATTTTGATCACAGTGCTGTTCCTATTAAGTTAAACTTGTGTAACTCTTGACTCGGAAATTCATTGTGTTAACTGTCATAGAAACAGGTCTCTTTTCTGTTAGACACTGGCAAAGCTCTGTTTTTTCACTACTTGCTAAGAGCTAGTTTACTCTGATGTTTATGTGAGCAAGATAGAGTACGCTGGTCTATAAAAAGAATGTATGGCTTTGGCTAGTGCACTCACTTATTGAAATAAAAAATCTATTCACTAAAACACGTTAGTGATTATGTTCAATGTCACCATTCCCTGTCTCTGGAAACTTAGGGTAACCTTTACCTGCATGTCTCACTTTGTTGGTATATATCTAATATACTCAGCTTGAAAGCCAGTTTTCTGGTGTTATCTTGACAATTTATGCTGAAAAACTTCCAATTTGGATTATAGAAGTGTCTATGGTTGGAAACCGCAGCTGCCCTGAAATAGGGCTGACCTCTCAGGCAGTTCTAGTTTCATGAAATCTGCTGTGCCAGACCATCACATCCTGGTTTAACTCTCTTTTACAGTAAGTTGCTTAGGTTTGTAAAGCCTTTGTGGGGACTGGTGAAGCTGTTTGTATTCAAGCTCTGACAAGCTGTTTGCAGGACATAAGCGCTGGGCTAGTTTTTCTACTTCAGTCGTGTTTTTAGGTAGCATTTTAAGAACCTCATTTCATTAGGAAAGGAGGAGGGCATGCCATCTTCGAAGGGTTCAAACCCTAGTCAGCTCATTGTGTTTAAACACATGGCCTTTTATGTGGAGAGATTCAGTCAATATAGGTTCTTCCTTCTGCATTGTCACACCTATGTTCAGAAGCAGTCTTCCTAAATTTAGCCTTCCAGAATAAGAATTCTCTATATAAAAAGATTAAATTCCTCTCTTTTTGATTTTTGATCTCGCTTGAGTACTTTGTGGCTGTCCTTTAGATAGTGAAGTTTACAAAGTCTGCCATAAACCTCTACCTCAAGACCGTAATGTTTCCATTGTAGGCATCTGCCTCCACATAGGGTCTGGTTGAATTTCCCTGCCTCCATGAGTAGATCTAGCCAATGCTAGGAGGTGCACAGACCTTTTTGTATGGGAGCTGCAGTACCTGATGAGTTCTGGAATTCCATTGGGGCTGGTACGTTGGAGCGCGCGGGTAACTTTGGTCTAGGCCTCTTTGGACTATTTGATCTTTGCAAGGTCAACTGGAGTTGACTTGGCCCACTAGGTCCCACTATGACCCACTGGTGGGCTTAACCCAGCCTTGTAACACAGAGCACCTGGGGAGGAGTAAACCCAGTCTACCACAGACCTAGGCTGATGACCTGTGAATTCGAACATCTAGAGCTTACTGCCCACCAAGTCCTTAGATGGAAGAATAAAGTCGCTCATTGTGAGTGAAATGAAACATTGCACGTGTGCTCTCAGAATAGGTACATTTTCTGCACCTGAGTGAGTAAAAAGAGTTGGAGAAAATAAACAGAGCCACCACAGGTGCCTTCAGATGTGCTCCTGTGGGTGTTCTTGGACTTGTGGCTTGAGCTCTCGCCAGCTGTTAGTTACTGCCTGTGTCAACTAGAAGGGTGGTTTGGGAGAAATCTGTCGATCTTGGCAATGAATCGCACTGAAAGCCTTCATGCAGTCCATAACGGTGGCTTGGCGGAGGGAGTGGTAACTCATAGGAATGAAAGTGGGAGGCATTCATGTCTCAAATCATGTTGCAAGAGCATGTCTGAATATGTCCTTAATCAGCATAAGTACTGGAGCACTTTGAAGACTCCTTTGTTCTAGGATTTAGGGTCTTCCCTTATATTTGAAAAAAACCCAATTTTTATGACAAGCTTGGGGATTTTTTGAGCATAACTACTTATTTCATAACTCGCTCTTCTCCTGTGAGCCTTTATATGTGTGAAGGAAGGCACCTTATCCCAAAACTGTGGAGAGGTGCCAAGAACAGGGGTCTTTGTCGGTGCGAAGCTCTTGAGATTAAAGAGTTCACTGCGTATTTGTTGTGTGCTGTGAGTGTTATAACAGGGATGAACAAATGTAACTAACAGGGAAGAGCAGAGATAAAAGCATCACATCCCTGCGCTCACTTGAGCTGTATGGTGGATTTTTGGGAGAAATCCAATGAAAATAGATGTTGACAGCTCGTGTTCAAATCCTCTTCAAGGAGACAAGTTCTGTAGTGTGTTTAGGTTTGTCTCATAGAAAATGCTTCTCTTTTTCCCTTGGTATGTGGTTGAAGCTGTCTTGAATCAATGTGACACTTAACATTCATGCTGTAAAATGGGGAAAATGCGTGTGATATGATTAAATATTTAAAGAAAGATATGTGTCTTTTTTGATAGCTATATACAGTGAGAAGCTGTTCTGAGTTTCTCTTTACTCCATTTTAATAGACATCAAATATTCATACTTTGTGTTTCCATTCAGAAGCTAGGGGACTAGGTGCATGTGTTTCTCATTTACCACCTTTATCTCAAAGCACTGGGATTTAGCTAACGAATGTTTGCAGAGCAACTACTGTAGCCATTTTTGGGCTTTGGTGGTAAAAAGCCTGCTCTGTGGTCTTTGCATGTTAAAACCAGTGTGGCATTTTTCTGTAGGAAAGGATTTTAAGGGAGGTGGAGAACGGAAGAGAGGGATGTTTTGGGAGATGGTTATAACAGTAGATTTCTTTTGATCTGCATGACTTAGCAATTTTTCTTGAAGCTGGAATTAAAGAGGCAGTAATTTTGGTGAACTAGAGGTCAGTGTGCAAGCACGATGCTGAATATTGCTTGAGAGGAAACTTGTGTTCTTTCCCCAAACTGTCACATTAAAGGAAACTTGTGCACCCAGAAGCTGTTCCTATAACCTTTTTTTTTTTTTAATATTACAAGAACGTGGCAGTTAGTTTGCTAAAAGCACATTGTACCTTTTAGTGTCATTCAAATAATCCAGTTGAAGCTCTATAAAAATAAAATTGGAGGACCAAATGATGCTGTTATGTACTGGAACAAGCAGAGGGTCCATGACTGTAACCAAACTGTTTGTCTGTAGCTTGTTTGATGGGTTGGTAAATCTAAGCATGATAATTTGGTAGATTTTTTTTTTCTTTTTTAATCTGGATGTGTAAACATAAATGCACTTGGGTTTCTTTTCCCCACCGGTACCTTTTTAAGAGAGGAACAGTCTGTTAAAGTTCCATGAAAGGTTTTAAAAAATCTGTAATGTTTATAGAGGAAGCTGGTTTGGTAAAGGGGGAATTGAGAAAGTACAGTGAATCCTTTAAAAGCCAGTGAAATTTTTTTTTTCTTCTAGGAATTTTCCTACATTGGCCAATATTGAAAAGAAGAAGGCGATGCAGGCGCAGAAGGAGGAAAGGGGAGAAGTGCTGACTACGCAACAGTTTGGGTAAGTGTTTTGAACCAAGCTTGTTGCTTTCCTCCTTCACAAGTGCACTCTCTTACTGTGGTCTCCCAGAACTTACTGCTTCCACTGTATACACAATCTAGCTGCCCTTTAACAGAGGGCAAGTCACGTGACAAACTGCAGATGTAATATTCTTTTGTTTACTTCACGGTGCTTCAAAGTCCACTTCAGTTAAGTGAAACAATAACTGTATTAAAAATCTGATAGTCTTGCTTAATTCTATACTCAGGCTTAGTTGAGAAAACCACATTCTAGTGGCCATTCATTAGATCAGCATAACCTTGGTCTCTGAAATAGTAGTAATGGGGACAAAATTCATGCAACATAATAAATCCACGTGGTCTAATCCTTTAATGCCTGAAAATGGCCAGGAGAGATTTTATGGGCAGATTTGGGTTCTTAATCTCTCAGATAATAAATCAATAATCAAGTGAAGAGGGGAGAAAGATTTAACTTTATTTTCTTAAAGTTTTCATTATTAATTAAGAAGTGCTGCTTCTTTCTTCTACCCTCCATCATCTTTATCTGTCTGCTACCATTGTTCTCGTCTTGGATTTTTATCCATTCTCTCTCTTATAAATTACTTTCCAGTATGGTTTTGTTCTTTTCTCTTCCCTCAGTATCATTGTTAGGTGGAACCAACTAACTTCATTAGCTCTCCTTTAGGACCTGTGGGAAGATTTTTTTTTAAAAAAGTGTTATAATGAGCCACATTCCTAAAATATCACTTGTTTAAACTGGAATGACTGTGCTGGAAGGCGGGACCAGACTCAATCCTAAGGGGCTCTTGCTAAGTGCCATTTGCTGCTGCATGGAAGTGAAGCTGGGGCTTGCCTAGGTTTTTCTTTTTTTATGGGTGATGGTGCCAAACAAAACAAAGTTTGCATCGTGGTAAAGTGGTTGAACTAGTGCAGAATAAGAAGCTAGTGTAATTTGTTAAATGTTGACAGTGTAAATTACCTTGGTGCAGCATGGGCTTCAGAAGATCCAATACTTACCTGCCCCCTCCAACTGGTTGCCTTTCATAACTTCGGAAGGAAAGACTTACAGAAGACTGAAGTAAAACTTCTTTCAAAGGATATAAAGTTGCAGAAGTGCTTTGGACCCAGGAAACCAAACCTAGGCCTTGAGACTAAAGCTGCAAACATATGTAATATTACGTTTGGAGATTCTTATGAGCAAAGATGAGTTTTCCTTGTCATAGTAACAAACTGTTTGATGTCTGCAGGTTTACTTGCTAACTCCTGTGGCTCTGAGTCAGATGCATTATGTAGTCTTAAATGTCTGTCAGCAATTCCATGCTATTACATTTGCTAGTAGCTTTATACTGGGAAAATTGTTTGGAAAAAAAAAAAGCCCTCAAAATTATAGGTTGTTTGCTTTCGCTTAGTGACCTTTTACTCTGGTTGATTTTAGAAATCTCCTCTTTTTTTCCCCTCCCTTCCCTGAGCTACTACCAGTATAGACTTGATGAACTGTCCAAAAGTTGTCATTTCTGCTTTGTATATCAACAGTAAAGATTCTGGAATTGGTGCTTATCTGGCAAATTTACTGATGCACAAGGCAATAAACAGAATACAGCTTGTTCTGTGCAAGCTGTACCATTAAAGCAAATAGCTAAGTAAGATTTAGAAAGGATTAGATGCTTAACACTTCTATGGCGCTTTCCATTTGTGGTTCTCTGAAGTGCTTTACAACTGCTAATTCTCAGTGTCCTTGTGCGTAAGATTCGAGATGCAGAAGGACCACTTTAAAAGTCTATCTGGTGTCTTACAACAGCAGAGTAATAGCGCATGGCTCTCTGTCCCCTCTGAATGGGAAGCGAAGAGCAGTATATCTTTCATGAGCAAATGGTAGCAGACAGATGCCAGGCTGATGTTTGTGACTTTGGGGTGTCTTTCTAGGTGTTTGAGGCCCCAGGGAACTTTAAACAACTAGAAATGTTGTTTTCAATCCTTGGTCAAGGACAACACCTATATTTGCTCAATATCTTTTAGGTTATACAACAACATGCTGAATTTAGAGCCTGGTTGTACAAATTCAGAAATGCAATTTTTTCTCTAGATGGAGTTGAATTACAGGAGCTAATATTAGCTGTCTTTTGTGGATGAGAAACTGATGCACAGGAAGGCAGTGGCTTGCTACTTGTGCCACAGGAGCACTGTACTGTGGTGGGTGGCACTATCAGGGCTGAGCAATCAGTGTTAGATGCTGTCGTGAAATGAGTGGAGAGTGAAAATAAATAGGTTTTGGTGTGATATAAAGTCATATTAACTGCTATGACAGGCTGTGTTCTCTTCTCAAAAAGGACTTAATTGATTTGGAAAAGCACAGAGGTGAGCAATGCTGGTAACGGGAACATTTCTGTACAAGCAAAGTAGTGGATGGCTTGGAAGGGCTGTATGATGGAGGCCTAGAAAAATTGCATAGGTGGAAGATGTGAATAAATTGTGGTTATACACTGTTTCTTGTAACTCAGTAAGGATGGGGGTACCAAGTGACTGGTTTAGATGTCAGAATGAAGACAAACCAAAAGAAGTCCTTTGTCAATACAGCATCCCACAGCATTAGGTGCATGGTTGACTAGGGATGATAGGACCTCTGCCATGCCATAGGTCAGGCTAAGGCAAGTAGTACTGATCAGAATGAACCATGGGGCTCATTCAGGAAAGTAGATCTTGTGTTTTTTGCTGTTGTAATGTAGTGATGTTAGTTCCAATCTTGTTTTGCTGAATTAAGTTTCTATTGCTTGAAAATAACTGTTGTCAGGAAATTTAGATTGTCTTTTCTGTCTTCGTCACACTTATTCTTGTATCTACAGACTTTGACCAGAGTTTGTTAAGCTTTCCATGTATCTTCCTATAAACATGTTATAGGATAACCTGGAAGATTATGAAACCATGGAAGATAAGTGAACCAGCATGCTGTGCTTTTCCTTTATTTTAGGACTTGTTCTTTTGTTTCAGGTTTTTAAAAAGTTCATTACCTTGATAGACATTTCTTTTATTCCTTTTCCTTGGAATGGAAAAGATGAATGGCATATTAGTTGCAGGCAAGAGTAGGTAATCACTGCAGCTGATGGTGTCAGATGGCTGAATGGATTTGGTGCAGTAAGATGCTTCTCTGAACTGTAACCAGAAAAAGGAGACTTCAGCAGTGGAAGTATGCTTAGAGTAGATGCTTTCTTTTTCGTTTCATGTTCCTGCTGTTTTGAATTACTTAAATGCTTAAGTCAGGGGAATACTTGTTGACTTTGTTATCTGAAATGAAAACACCACGTCCTCACACTGCAGATGATCAAGGAACTTGCTTAGCCCATGTACCCTTAGCCTTGTTAAAAACTAAAAGTCATGAACTTCAAACTGTTCATTCAGGTTCCAGCATTGTCACATTACCCAACCAATGAGATGAGCTGTGACTGCCTGTCTGGTCTGTCACCATATGTTAGCAGAGCTGGTGTAAGTCCTGTCATCATTGTGTGTTGCTGAACATTAAATGTGGGCCTGAGCCATTTGGTTACATCAATTGATTTTATTCTCGTAATTTATCATTTGTATTGAGGTTTGTGTTTCTATTCTCCAGCAAAATGAAGGGGATGTGGAAACCTCCAGAAAATGGAGAGGCTCATGGGCATCAAGGAAGACACAGGAGAAGACAATGGCGCCCGTTCTGGAAGAAATTTAGGAAAAATGGTGGGGATTATCATGTACATAGAACTCAAAATGAAGCCAATGGATCAGAAAACAGCACATATGAAAAGGAACATGAAAAACAAGAGACTTTGGCAGGTCAAGCATATGAGAAGGACATGGACCCTCTCGGTCTTCTGGCAAATGGTGAAGTTGGTAAGATGAAGGAACTTGGAGAACTTTTATTTTAAATAGTTGTATTAAGTTTAAATGCTAAAACTTTTACTTGCTAGTCGCCGTTTTGAAAGTCTGACGGAAATTTTGTGTGCAGCATTACACATTCTGTTGTAAATACCGTATAATAGTGTAAAAGACATACATGTTAGTTTAGCAACTTAAGTTAGTGTAAAATAAGAAAATATTTAGGAAGTTAGAAGAAGAATAAAGCTTCAGCAGTCAAATTATTTTTTAAAGACTGTTAAATATTCCTTTGTGGTTTTGAAAATAACAGTATTTAGAATGTGAAAACAAATAGATTTCCTTGTATGAGTTAAATTAATTACTTAAAATGTCAGTATTTTTCTTATAATTCTGTTCTGTACTGTATTACTACTCTTGATATTCTCCATATGTGTGTTCTCTGAAGTATTGCTGCTTAGTTTTGGGGTTTTTTTTTTGGTGAGCATGTCTTGTTTCCACATGCTGGCAGCAATATAAGTTCTTCAGATGTAATTATTTATAATATAGTCAGCAGTGGTGCAGTACTTTTAGAATATGACATGTAAGCTGACTTATAGCCTAGCTGTTTTTAGCAACAAGGGTAGAATACATCCCCTGGAAAGATGTTTGATGCTGAGTTTTTCCTCTTGAAAACATAATCTTCAATTAATGGGAAAAAGAACTCAGCATCCCCATGCAAATTGTTTATTGCACTAATCTCTGCATGTTGGGAAACTTAAGTATGCTTAAATATATCTGTATTTCCCCGCAGCATCTGTGTTTTACTTAATGATAAAAGGTCTAATTATACCAAAGTACAGCTAGTAACTTCTGTTACTATAGGCAGAAAAGGAATGTAGTACTTGCTTATTACACATTATTAAAGCTGGTTGCAGCTTTTTAGACTACTGAGAAATGTAGCCAGAACAGATAATAAAAACTGCGATATAACGGAGTAGAATTTTTAAAAAAATAATACAACTGAAATCCATGATTTTACTGTAAAGGTACATTTTTCTGGAGTATTTAAACCTTTTATTTTTTAAGTTATGAATTTACTTAAGTTCTGTTTAGTCGCTAGTATCTTCAAAGCTAAGGAATTGAATAGAAGATGAGAAAATACAATTTTCCTCTTGATTTATAAGCAGAAACAAGGTAAGGTGATGAACCTGTCAGGTGTAAAACTTGGAGGAATGTACTGACCAGAAACAGGCAGTTGTACTCAGTAGTGCATAATGCTTCCTCCAGATACGTTACTCTCAAAGAGAAAATGTAGTCCAGTAAATGTGTTTTCTTTTATAAAAAGCAAAATAAGAGTAAATATTTAAAATTTAATAAAAATAAAAAGAAAAGGCACCCAAAAAGCAAAATAAGAGTAAATATTTAAAATTTAACAGAAATGAAAAGAAAAGGCA
>NW_020897694.1:7635929-7678975 GCF_003984885.1 Neopelma chrysocephalum | reverse complement strand
AATAAGAGTAAATATTTAAAATTTAACAGAAATGAAAAGAAAAGGCATCCAACCACAGTATACACTCAACTTTTTGGACAAGATAGAAAAAAAGCAGCAATGAATCAAAATAAGTGGAAGTAAAAGGTACTTTATAATTGCATAAGTATATGCAGGTGCTGTATGTTCTCCATTAGAAAAATGCACTGAATTTGGCATGAGCTGCGAATGTAATTGCAAACTGGCACGATTACTAAATCGGAGAGAATTGACCTTTCTCAAAAAGTAAAAAGAAGCAGGTAAGTAGTTTAGATAAATTACCTGAGTATTTATCAAAAAGTTGTTTTACCAAACATGAGTTCCAATTAATCAAATTGCCAATTACTAATGCTGTATTAAAAGAGAATAGAGAAATTTGTGATTTCAAAATAATGATCTCAGAAGTGTTAATTTCAGTAAAATCTTCTTAAGAAGTGTGAGACAGCTTTCCTGCAGGGCAGGCTTAGACATACAGGGGATGGGAAAGGGCACAACTCTTTTCCTTTGTGAAAATAAGGTTGCAACCAGTCTTTTTCTAGAAGTACCAACAAGCTAGTTTTTCAAAAGGTTTTTAGTAGTGGGAGGGATGTGTCTCTGTATATACATACATTTAAAAAAAATACAAAATTTGTATGCAGGTGTATTACTAAAAAGCATTTCTTAGTTTTCCTGTTAACTGTGGCAGTGTTTACCTGAGGGTCTTTCCAACATTTTACTTCATATAGATCCTTTGTTTCAAACTGAAGCCATCACAGTTTTGCATTTTTATTTTTAGGGATCTTTTTCTTTTAGGCCTCTGTTTTTCTAGTATCCTTAAATTCAGTATTCTTGGTCTGCTTGCCTCTTGTCTTCCTAGTATTCTCTTTTGGGGTGGTTCGAGAGTATAATACTTCACTTACATGTGCATCCATAATGCTCTGCAGGGATTTAAGTATCAAGTGATCTGAAGTACTGCTGAAAACAGATCGTCTGATTTGTAGACTTGGTTCTCAATGTCCCTTATGAACTTTTTTACTGTCCAAAAATGTCTTTGCTCTTTAGTTCTCACTATGAATGATCTGAATTCTCCTTTTTTTTTTTCCTTTTTTAATTCCCCCTGACTGGCTTTTAAAACCTTCTCCTCGCCCCTGCCTCCGCAGGACTAAATCCAGCAGGACTAAATCCAACAAGACTTCAAAACATATTATGAAATCCTCTCTTTACCTACATTTGATAATAAAACCTATAATTATGTTTGGTATGTGAAGAAAGAAGCAGAAAGCTCAAGCTTGTGTTCAGGAGACTTTTTGTTTCAGTAATGTTGCTGGCAGGACTGTAAACCAGTGGAAACACAAGTTTGCCAGCAAATGTCTGAAGAGGGCAGACAAATGGGGGGTTTTTCTCTCAGTCCACGGTGTTGAGCAATGGTACCCAACATCAGGCTTGTGTGGTGGCAAGACGGGGGTATAGCAGCAAGGCTGGCTGTTGGCATGCAGGATTATTAGGAAAAAATCCTTCTTGCCTTTTCTTTCCCTGCAGAATCCGACAAGGATGAAACAGCTGATGAAGATGGGAGGCTGGGACTGACAGTTGTTCCCAAGCAGGTGACCTCTGCCCTTAGTGCCTTGTCGGTCAACTATGGCAGCGCATCCGACAGCGAGCCCGAAGGTTTGTAGAAGCACATCCTCGCCCTTTCTACCCTATGTCACACCGCAGTGATGTGGACTTGCGCAAGCAGGACATGTGGGTTTTTTGCTTGCCTTTTCTCAGCAGCATGTCCTGGGTTGAGAGGGGAGGCATAAAATGTCTTTGGTTAGGTTGCGTGTCATTGAATTTCCCAAACTTTTTTTCCCCTAGTTGGGGAAAAAAAAGCAACCTGTTTTCAGTCTTGCTTCAAATCATATTTGAATAGTGCCAGGAAAAAGCTGTTATGCTCACCCTGTGAACTAATTTCCGTATCCTTAAGGGCTTTTTCCATAGAAGGCTGCTGGGTGTTGCAGTAAGACTAGGAACTCTAGTACTTGTATTTTGTGCTTCTCTGACTGTATGCATCAGTGTATGGTGAAGAATTGCTGCTGCTGCTTGTTTTTGCAGATAGTTACTGTGCCTTACTTGCCCAGGATGGCCTACCCAAAGTTAGAGAGCATCTAGCAGGCCATGAGTTGAACTTGGGCATCCTCTGCCCTAACTGTATTATGATTTTCTCAGCAGCCAAATTTTCAGCAAGCTATAATGTGAAGCAGAAGCAATGTACTTCATAAGTTATAAGAAGGTGGAGGCTTGAAAATCTCATTCAGCTCTTACTCCTTCTATTTTTCTTTTTACATTGCTGAATTTAAATATCTTGTTTTCGTTTCTGTGAATGTTTAGAGATTATTCTCTGTATTTAAAAAGAAAACCCCAACCAAACAAACCCATCCCTTCCTCCAAGTAAACCTTGAACACCTTCACATCAGGTTATGTGAACAAGAATAGTACTAACGAACTGCCAATGCGTGGGGATATAAGCATGTTAAAGAGGCTTTTAAGTTTGAGATGAAAGTGTGTTCTTTTTCTTTAAGAAATCCCTGTCAAGACTGCAACAAAAGCTGAGAAGAACCAGGCTGTGCTCAGAAATACGCCTCAAACTACTTATGTTCCTCGGAGTCAAAACCCGAATCAAAAATGTCCGGAATATGCAGGCACGAAGTTAAGAAGCTCAAATTCAAATGCACGTCCCCTCAGAGGGCCTGATAACTGGGGCAAGAAAACATTACCTCTCCTTCCAAAGCGCCGTCCAACTCTGCTGGAAATGGTAATAGTCTTAGTGCTAAAATAATGCCCCCTGTGCAAGAGTAGAACTATTTGTGAGTGGTTCTTTTCTTCCCTGTGGGAAGTTAGAGCAGTCTGTTAGCAGAGGGTCTGTCTTAAAAGTAGTGAATGTTTCACTTGGAGAAGGTGTAGATGCTTAAATAGACAAATAGAAATACCCTAGTGTGCATTCAGGTAATGACTGGTGAGCACAAGATGACAATCATGTGCCTTGCATGACACGCACAAAGAACGAAACCTTTGTTCCTCTCTCTTCCCTTCCCTGTGGTAGTATCCAGTGGGTTTTGTTTGTGTGTAATCCCATCAGCCTTGTTCTGATCTTCTTCCCTTTGCTCTCAGCTTTGCTATTCAGCTGCCTTCCTCTGGTCAAGGAGTACACACAATTTTTTTTTTCCATGTGCAAAGAAGCCTTGTTGATAAATGTGTTGGTGACTTAAACTACAGAGTGGTGTTGAGCTTCAACCTGTGTGCACAGGGGTTTCTTCTTTGTAGGCGTGTTTAGATCAATCTGAGGAAAGGACAGCACTGGCACCTTTAAGAGCAACAGGTTGGTGTCTCAGAAGGGTAAAAAGAGGTTTGTAGGGGTAGCACAAAGCAACCTATTTGGCCACAAACCTTGGTGGCTTTCTTTAGAAAGCTCCAACAAAATTTTGGAGCTTTTATTGTGTTTATTACTCAAAACCAGTATGAGATAGGTAGACTGCCTTTGTGATTCTGTAAATAGTCAGCATAAAGCTCTCCCATCAAGGGAAAACTTGCTGTGGGCAAAACATAGGAGAAAGCAGGGTGGCACTGACACCAGGGCTCTGAAATAGCACGGGATGATTACACAAGAGATACTTGATAAGGTACATCCCAAGCTGTAGATGTGGGAGAAATCCCTTGGTAGTCTTTTTAGCACATAGTACCACTGCTGCCAAGAATTAAAGTTCTTAATGACTAAAAAGGAAGTGTTTGTCCTTTGCATAGCTCCCTAAGCATGCAGTTGCCTTTATCTCTTACTCTTCAAAGTTGTTGATGATCAAAGCAGTGACAACTCTGGAAGAAAGTCACATGAAGTCCCACATGCTGAGAGAAGCTGGCAGAACAAGGAAGCCTGAGCTGAAGCTTGCCAGTGTAGTCCATTTTTAAAGTTGCATTTTAGTGAGGGTTTTTTGCCCTTTAATGCTGCTCAAAGCTGTTGTTAACAGAAGTGTACTGTGGCTGTGAATCATAGAGGAGTGCCTGAGGCTTGCAGGTAGGCTTCCAGTGTCATCAGAAATGATCAGTGTGTAAACACCTTGAGAGGGAGCAAGGCTGAAATTCTACAAAATACATCCAAATTAAAGTGGGGGTGGTAGGAGAATAGCTGCAGATATCTATTGGCAGTCATTTGCAGTGAGTTGGAGCATTACTGAAATATGTTTATTGTAGCCATGCAAATAGTAATGTGTATTTAGTCATTCTCTATGCTGACAAAATAGAAAGCTTGTGTAGTATCACTCCACTGATACTCATCCCTACATTAAAAAATAAAATACAAAGATACAGTCTTTGATAGGGTGATGGGGCATCCCATCTGTGCCTTAATTTGTCCATTTGGGAATTCAGCAGTTTCTCCCAGTCAGACAAAGAGAACATCATTACACTGTCCCTTCTCTGCCCTAAAGGACATCTCTTAGTTCAGATGGAAGGTTCCCAAGGGCTCATTTTAGTTGTCAGCTGCTTGTAACACCTCTCAACAGCTAGTCTAAGTAGAAATATGCAGACTTAAAAGTGGCTGGTTTAAACACTGTTGAAACTTATAACAACGAAAAAAGCTGCTTTGTGACGTTACAAGCCAAACTAAGCCAGATCTCCTGCAATGTGTAATACAGCTCTCCTGTAAATGATCAGGAAGTTACAGATTTAGCCACTTGCTTCAAATTTTTTGTTTCTTCAGAGTATTAATTCTGCTGACATTTGCAATGACAAAAGTTCATTCAGCTAGCTGAATGATAGCTTTTCCCCCCCCACAACCAAAATGAACTTCAATGAGGTTAAAGGAGGTGAGGGAGGCCTCTAGCACTTTAAGCTACTACACTTAGGTTGGTGTATTATAGCCCAAACCAGTTACTGATGTTTAAATCCACAGTACATCTGGTACCTGATGAAACATGCCCTTTCTTTGTATTTATCTTTTACTCGTAGGGAATTTAAATTAAAAATCCATCAGATATTAAATTACAGATACAATATAACTTAGAAAGTGTAATAGATGCTTGTAGACTTGCTAACCTGATGTACTGGAATGCATGGCCTAGTATTATAGTCCATGATATGAGAAGATTGTCATCTGAATCTACAAACAGATAATTGGGAAGGAAATCCCTCATATTTAAGTATATTCAGTGATGTTCTCTGCTGCCTGAGCACACTGAGATGACAGCTTAATCCAAAGATACCACCATATATGTCAACTTGTTCTAGCTACCTTATTGCTTCGATGGTGCTAAAAGAACAGTGCCTAAACATGTGTAATTTGGGCATGTGACTATTTTTCATCCTCTTTCATCTCGTTGTGGCCATTATGAGCCTCTGTCACTAGAGCAAACCAACCTTCACTGCTCTAACAGCCTGCTTCTGCCCATAGGGGCAGCTCCCTGCCTGCTGCCTCCTCTCTGGGTGCCTGGACCCACCTCTTCTCCACTGTACTGTGCCCTTTGCTGAGCCTGCTCGGTTTTTGACACACACACCACTAAAAAACGCTCAGACAGTAGAAAATCCCGGAATACCCCACTTCTTGCTGCTAATTGTCAGGTTCATTTTCTTCTGGCTGCTGAGTTGAACTGGGGCAGTAAGAGGTCTGATCAGCATGTGCTGATTTGAGGGAGGGGACAGCAAGCCTGTAGATGGCCCAGCCCAGCAGGCTGAGTGGTAGTGCTATCAAATGTGCTTGCTGACTCTGCCAAAGCCCCAGTCAGGTGGTGAGAAAGCACCAAAAGAGGGAATACCCGACCTTCTTTTGCTGTGTCTGGTATGGCAGTCTCCAGCCCCGTGTGTCCAGGACTTGTGTGTGAGAGCCAACTATTTAAATTCAGAGACGTAGAGCCACGCATCTTGTATCAACTACAGAGCAATAGATCATCTTCTCTTTTTTTTATTTCCAGTTACTGGCCCAGGACATCCGACATGAAAGGAATGTGATTTTGCAGTGCGTTCGATACCTCATCAGAAATAACATGTTTGGACTTCATTTTAAAACAGAACCACAAGCTGAAACAGAAACTGAACAGTCCTCTACAACTACAATGGACAAACTCGATGAATCTAATTGTTCTAGTAGCTCTGACCTTCAGGTAGGAGGAGGAAAAGAAGATGCATTATTAATAGTCCAGGATGAGAAAGAACCTATGGATCAGACTTCACAGATGGTTCACCTGGCAGATGAGGACACATGGGAAACCCCATCAATTCAGTGTGAAGGAGCACCATAGAGGATGTCTGTTGTGGACAGTAAAGCAAAGGCTTACATTTTCTACCCAACTGATGCTTTTTGAAAGACATCAGTTAATAAAAAATCATTCAAGTACACAGTGAGAGCTGTTAAAACCACTTTCCTGATCTGTTCTGCCTAAGGTGGCCATTTCCTTGGAAAACAGCATCCATGTTCAGTAATTCCATTTCCCTATGGCACAAAGGCAGCAGTGGCACAGAGTATGACCTTCCTTGGAGTAGGTGCAGAAAGCCCCACTTCTGAGCTTCAGAGCTCTGAGTGTTTGACCTTCTTATGAAATGTGTGTCAGTCCATCACCAGAGCCAAGTAGTGTTGTGGTAAGATGGATCTTCGTGTGAAGTCATGGCCTCGTGTGTCTGGCATATCTTGAGTGTCCAGAAGTATTTCAGTGTAGTTTTGAAATGACAATTCAGTGCACATATTTTTTTACTTCAGCTGTTAAAAGATATATCCAGTATAATTCTAATATATCCAGTGTTAAATAAAGAAATTAAATGTAACATATAACTGATCTCTTAAAGTACTGCTTGCACCATGCATCTCTTCCTCTCTGAATTATTTGTTAATTGAGCCAAGAAATGGAAATAAGGGTGCAGGCTGCTGCAGGAAACCTTTTTTACAAAATTAATAAATAAATATACTGTAACTGCTTGCATCAGTGCTAGGTTGCTGGTTTACATCAGGTACCCAGTATTAAGCCATAGGCCTTAATTGCTGTTAAAGTTATTGCCTGACAAATCTAACTCTTGAAGCAAATCCTTAATACTAAGTTTAGAAAACTTACCAAGAGTTACTGGCTTGTCCCTTTTTAATATGCATTGGGAATTTATTAGTTGGCCTTCTGGAAGAATATCTTTCTTGGTACATTGATATGATGCTCCTACAGCACCCAGTGATTGTTTTTTTCATGGGTTTGTGCGTACATCCATAGTGTTGAGAGCACTAAAAAAAAAAAAGCATCAGCCAAGGTTTAGAAACAAGCTTAGTCTTTTGATTACATTGTGCATTTGTTTGCCAAAATGCTACTTGTCAAAGGTGGGTGTTAGTTTGTTACATTGACACCAAAAACATACCATGAAAATAATCTGTTCTCAAAACCTCCACTTCAGAATCTGCTCTTTGTCTTTTAGTCATGGTAATGTTACAGTTAAATGTTGGGAGCTGGTTTTTTTTTTTTTTGTTCTTTGGTAGATGTTTAGCCTTCCATTCCACTATCTAAAATATGGAGACTCACATGGGTTTTTTATTGCCTAATAGCTGTATTTTCTTTTCTTTAGTTCCTTAACTTGTGCCGCACATCCCATTTGTGGAGTATAGAAAACAAGAAAGAGTTGAAAATTCAGTCCTGCTGCTCTGCTATTTATAGCTATAACTGCATATTGTGTTTGTAATGCGCTGTCTAAATTTATGGAATTATATAAATATCAACACCCTTGTAAAATTGTGTGTCTCAAGAATATATGTGCAGAATAGAAGCAGTGATCATAAACATTTATATTTCCAAGGCAGATGATTCATTCCTCCCATGATGATCTCACAAGCTGTCTCAATCTCACTGATTTGCCTCTGGCTCTTACAGTTCTTACTGCAGTGAATATACCAGCAAAGGACCCTCAGCCATGGAGATCTGGCACTTGGGCAGAACCTGATTTCAGTGGAGTGGTACCAGTGCTGTTGAAAGCAGGGGTAACAGCTGCAGGAAAAGAAATGGATGTCTTAAAATTGCTACTAAATTGCACTTTAAACAACACTCTGTCCATATTGAGGTGATGGTAGAGCTTTCTTTGACTGTACACTCTGACCTTATGTTTAAAAAGACAAAACCTTTACCCCGACTTCTTTATACTGTGTCATTATGACTTGAGAATATTAAACTTTCACACAAAACCAAAAACTTTGTCAGACAAAAATCTTTTGAAAGTCTGTTTCATGTAGATAGGAAGAAGTAGGTTTCTTTAGAGGGAGATCTGTATGTGGCATAAATCAGGAGTTTTAATCTAGAACTTGTTGCATATGTGAGGAATTGCTATTTTTCTCTTAACGGGCCGTTTCCACCAACTCATACAGCAGACACATGGAGACATACACTGCAGTGATGTTAAACCCTGATTTGCAGTCTTGATCTGTGAGTAGAAGGTCTCTGTCCCTTCCTCTCCCCTACTTCTCTTTTCCTGTTCTTCCAGACCATGTTCAGACTTCACATGCCCTCTCCTACTAATCAAGAATGTGCTTTCTTAGTACTTTGGTTTCAGCCTTTGTATAGGAAAGCTGCCATAATGACCTTTTCTGGTACTGTCAAATGCCTGCAGGCTTCTCTGGTCCCTGCAGCTTTTCTATTAAGGGTTAGGAGAGGTGCATTTTGTTCACTCTAATAAAATAGCTCTCTTTGTCTGTGTAAGAAGAGCCTGTTGTTCCTGACATGCTGCAGGAGCCAGTGTCTTTATTAGGCTTTGTGTAGCTTTTAGCTTTCTCGTTGTCTTGGTTTGGGGTATGATAGTTTCTTAAGGGGTTTTTTGCAGTATTATTAGGACAAAAAGAATCCTACTGCTCAGTCTTTGTGACTCACTTTAGATAAAAATATTCCAGTGACAACCTTCACACTTCTGAAATTTTATTTTTTATCTTTCTTCTTTTATAACTTAGCTACTGAAAATGTAATTGTGGGCGTCTAGTTTAAATTCAGTACCCTTGGGCTTTGGGTTTCTTTTTGTTTGTTTTAAATCCCTCTCACCTACTGAGCTAGAAGAGTTGAGAGAGGGAAGAAAAAAATCAGACTACTCAGTTGTGGTGGTGCAGCTTGGGCAATTTAGGCTTGGCTGTGAACAAAATCACTTGTACTACAGCACAGCTGCTGCTGAGAGGGTAAGGGAAACAAATGGTGTGCATTTCTACTTTGTAGGATTTCTTGGTCAGTGAGGGTCTTTGCCACTGACTTTACATGTTGATGTTGCAGTCTTTGCATTGAAAGCACTAGAGATGGGGTGGTTTGGTTAGCCCTGCTCGAAAGGGAGAGAGATGTCCCTGCTGCCAGTGCTCTGATTCTCTGTGTCATAACTGGGTGTCCCTCATATTTCCCCTTGTTCCTGTGACTGCTAATCCAAGTCATATGGTGCAATAATTTTTTTGAATAACAATCATACAGTCCTAGCAGATCTTAGATGTTTAAAAAATGTTGAGGAACAAATACAGACTCTTTGGGCAGATTGTTCTGTCAAAGGCAGAAGCCTATGCTGGAATACTGCATTCCCAAAGCTGTCTATCTGGCATACTGTGTCATTGTGAGGTTACTCTTGAATGCCTGTAAAAGCAAATGCAATTGGAGAAAGTATCTGAGGACTGGTAGGAAAACAAATAGCAGTTAAGGAGGACCTTGGGACCTATGGGCTCATCAGCTTCACCTTGACCCTGGAGAAGGTGGAACAGATGAGCTTGAAAACCATTTCCAGACATAGTAAATACAATCCTAGAATCATAGAATGGTTTGTCTGGGAAGGGACCTTAAAGATCACCCAGTTGCAACCCCAATGCCATGAGCAGGGACACCTTCAACTAGATGAGGTTGCTCAAAGCCCAGTCCAACCTGGCCTTGAAGACTTCCAGGGATGGGGCATCTAACAGCTTCTCTGTGCAACCTGTTCTAGTTCTCACCACCCTTACAGTAAAGAATTTCTAATCTAGCATGGAAGAAGGTGTTTGGATTTAATAAGCATGGCTTGATCAACTGGATGGTCATTTACAGAGAGATTACTTCCTTGGGTGCAATAGATATTGCTTATTGTAGATTTAGCAAGGCTTTTTATGCTGTGCCCTATAAAATCCTCATTGGTGAGGCTAGGATGATGAGGTAGATGGAACACTAGCTGAACTGCCAGGCTCAAAGGGTTTTGATCAGTCACCAGCAGGTTGAAAGAAGTGGTCCTTTCTCTCTGTTCAGCACTGATAATGTGTATCTGGAGTGCTGGGTTGAGTGCTGGGCTGCCCAGTATGGGAAAAACATAGATATACTGCAAGTCCAGTGCATGGCACAAAGATAATGAAGGGACTGGAGCATCTTTTCTATGGGGAGAAGCTGAGGGAGCCTGCAGAAGAGAAGGCTCAAGGATGGGTACCATGTGGATAGGTAACTGATGGGCGAAGTAAAGAAGATGTAGCCAGGATTTTCTCAGGGGTGTCCGTGGATGAGACTTGAGAAAAGCAAAATACAGGAAATTTCTTTTAAGTGTAGGATGAAACATTTTTACTATGAGAGAGGTCAAGCACTGGCACAAAGCTGTGCTTTTGTGCCAGTTAACTTGCCCAGAGAAGTCAGGGCATCTCCATCCCTGGGGATATTCAAAACCCAGGGTTGCAGCCCTGAGCAGCTTGATGTGCCAGAACCTGCTGTGAGTGAGAGCTGGGATGGATGATCTCCAGAGGTGCTTGCCAGCGTCAGCAGCACTGGGATTCCGTGGGCTGAAATGGATGTGCTGCTGAAAATTACTTCTTGGTGTAGAATACTTGCTTTGAAAGCGCTGCCCCTAATGAAATGGCAAGAACAGGCAGACCCCGTGGGCTGCCCTGTCTGCACAAGTTTGATGGGCTGCATCAAGGATTGAATGGAAACTCCAAACTCAGCATCCACCAAAATGGGTACAACTCCATGGCCTACATTTGTCCCTAATGTTTGCCTTTGTTCAACCTTGGACTTCAGCTCTGTGCATCAAGTTGCAGAGGGGGATGCTAAATTCAAAGCTTTAGCTCTCCTTACAATGCAATTTGAGATGGATGAATGAAAAGTGCTGTGTAAGTGTTGGGCTTTGCTCTTTACTTGGTGAGGTGAAAAAGAGTTGTGTCGGTCTGGGTATTCACTGGTGCAGTCTGAGAGTGCTCAATACCTGAAAGAAACTCCCACTCTTCCTACTTTTCATTACTCTTTTGGCTTATGTTGTGTGACTCTCTTCCTAAGTTGTCCTCTGATTTCTAAATATACCCTTCAGGGGATGGTTCTTGTTTGGCAAGACAGCTTTCTTGGCATGGTATAATTTTTCCATCTTTATTGTATACAAGAAGGAAGCTGTATAGATTGTGAGTGAGTATGGGCTCTTGTATAAAAGCAATACCAGCTCAGTAAAATAAAGCTTTTGCTGAGGAGTATCTGACACATCAAAGTGGTCATAGGAGCAGTTGTTTTGGGTGAGGGGAAATCCAGTGTGGATTTAATTCTCTTTCAGATTGACTAACATCGTCATGAAAACACTGATCTGTGTTCTTGTTGTGGAAAAGCAGACAAGAAATCAGAACAAATGCAATATGTAGTTGGAGGAAAACAGCAAATTTATTTTCTACTTGTCACAGCAAGCCAGGTACAGAGTTGTTAAACCTGCTTCCTCCCCTCCAGTTGCACCACTTTACTTTCTAAACACAGATTGATCTACTTGAACAGTGGAAGTGTATCCTTGGCTTTGAGGAGGCTGAAAGAAAATTGGCACCAATATTTGTCTATGCTGATCCACTGCTCTCTCTTGACTAGCAGGCATCTGCTCAGAGCTGGGTGCCTTTTAAACTCTGCTTCCTTGGCAAACAGTTGGGGTGAAGTAACTAGATTTCCCAAAGGACTAACTTACGGATGGATCTGGGCAAGGAGGATATTTTTTCAGCTCCAGAAATGACCCAAAGCATCCCAAAGTACACCAGTTTGTAATGATTTCAGAAGAGATGTCTTTCTTATGTTTGACCAGAGTATAACGTTTTTGGAACATTGGTTTTAGATTGGTGAAACCTTGCATTTCACTTAGGACAAAAACATTTAGTTTCTGTTAAAACAGAAATGAGGAAGCCAGAGCAGTTTCTCAGCATGAGAAAAAGTGACCCCCATTCCCAGGTTCCCAAGAGAGAGCTGTTTGGAGTGGCCCCCTTGGGGCGTGTGGGGCTGGCTGGCCCCATCTCCTGCCTCTCCGTGATTCCACGTGGCCCAACGTACTTCCCTCCTGGCAGAGGAAGAACCAGGCTGCTTTGCCGAGGGGTTGCATCTCTCACCTGGGAGGATGAACCTCTGCAAAATGGAATTTCAAAAAAACCCAAAACAACAAAACCAGAGGATGCTGGAGAGAGGCAATGTGTTGCTTGGAGGATTCCTGGTCAGGGAGACATTGGGGGTCCATGTCCTCGGGATGATCCTCTCCTGAGCAAGTGCTTTTGCTGACTTTCTT
Organism: Neopelma chrysocephalum; assembly: GCF_003984885.1. Lineage (NCBI taxonomy): Eukaryota > Metazoa > Chordata > Aves > Passeriformes > Pipridae > Neopelma > Neopelma chrysocephalum. Next base: position 7,666,504 of record NW_020897694.1, on the reverse strand, counting down.
GCTAATTAAAACTGTCTGCTTCCTCCTCCTCCCACTCTGCTGGGGCTGGGGAGTCTGGGCTCAGGCTCTCATTTGCTGGAGCTATTAAGTAAATTCAACCTGAATTTGAAAATAGCAGTGGGATTACTTGAACCACATTTCTCAGCAAGTTCGCTGTTTGTAAAAGTCTTCATTCTACTGTACTTAAATCTAAACCCTCTTTATTTTCTTTTGGTCTCTTAGCCAAGAGATTTTGACTTTCAAGGGCAAGATGTCAGTATTGTACCAACCAACAGGTACTGGAGGGAAGGTGATTGCATCATATAGTGGCAAAATGTTATTGCAGATTTTCAAAAGTAGAGGTATTTCCTCACCTTTTTGTTAAAACAAATTCATTCTGAATTTTGGAGGCGGTCTTGTCTTTCGTGCTATATTAGGTGATACTGTCGATACAAATTTTCTCACAAGAGAGAATGAAATTTATCTGCCCTTGCACTGTGGAGGGAAAATACCATTAACCTGGTCTTCTGTTGTTGGCCTTTGGTTTCACAGCCATGTTTTCCATCTCAGTTTCAAATGACCCTTTTGGAGGACCTGATGTCTGTTAGTCCGTGACCTCCATCCACACATGGGAGCTCATAGCTGGTGTCTGACTGTGATATCCCATGAGAGAACCCCAAGATGACCAGAATCAACATGTTTGGTGCTTTCCAAGAACAAGGATTGTTGTGCAAGGAGCAGTGTTTCGCTTCATGTATGTATTTATTTTTTAAAGCATATTTCAAAAATGCTTGGGCATTGTATTTGAGCACTGATATTGGTAAAATAATGTAAATTTGCAATATTTAGGAGATCAATATCCTCATATTGGTGGTTCCAAGGCCATGCCAGGCAGGTACCCCATCCCTTTTGCCTGTGGGAATGCTCCCCACCTTCTGGCATGGAAGGTGTTGGGGAAACCCTGGCATAAGCATCTTGCTGGAGCCTCTGCTATGCAGTCAGATGTGGCATAAAAAAACAGTAATGTGAAAAGTGATTCTTCTCTTTGGGAAACAACTGATTCATTGTCATCATTAAAGTTAGAGGCGGTGTGGAGCACAGGCTGTTCCCAGTGGAGGATTACAAGATTCAGTTGGGATTTAGGGATGGAAAAGCATGCAGGATTTCCTTTAAAAAGCCCTGTGCTTAAGTAGCTATTTTGTTAATATACTAAAAACTAAAAAACTCAAGCTAGTGGGCTGCTTTCTGAATTTTTGGGGTGTTTTGGCCCACCCTGTGTCATGCCACTGGCAATGTGATGCACTGGCATGCCATGTCACGTGCCAGAAATGCAGCTCTGTAGTGGAGTTTCTTGATAAGGGTGCTGCAATGATCTACTTAATTGAAATACCAGAGCACGCACAAATAAAAAGGTGGAGCCAAATCACCCGTGGAGCAAAATGCAGGGTGCCGGTACGTGCCTCCGACTCCTCTGGCCCAAGGCAAGGGGGGCACTGGCTGAGTGCAGCTCAAGGTTTTGGTGCAAGTGTGGATGATGCTGCTCCATCCCATTATGCCAAGGAGACCAAGATGTCAGCTCACCGACACGTCTGGGTCTCAAGGCCAAGTAACATCCCTCTGACCCACTTTGAATTTACCACTTAATTCATCTTCTCCATGCTATAAATTATTCAGCCTGAGGCAGTTCAATGGTGATAAATAGGACAATAAATGTAGTACTGCAGTGAAGGCTACAAAGAGAGCAGCGCTTTTAATTGAGTGTTGCACGGTAACTGGGAAAAGCAGAGAAAACTCACTCAAAGCACTGCACACAAACGTCACCAAGCAAAAGTTCTTTGATGGCTTTGAAGTTTCCTAGAGTAATTCAGCCCTTATCAAAGCGCTGTGACTCACGTAATGTTGGAGGTTTGAACCAGAAGATTGCTTGTGATTCCAAAGTCTTTACACAAACTAATTTAACCTCATGGGACAACTGTGAAGATCTTGTTTTATTTCTGGTAGGGCCTTTCCTCAGTCTACTTCATTCATTCTATGAGACCCCTGGTGGCCTAGTGGTTAGCGTGCAGGACTTTCACTGCTGCGACCACGGGTTCGATTCCCCGGTCTCCTGGCCTGATGGAGGTCGTTAGCCCTGTGTGGCCATCCATCTATGAGAAGGACACTCTAAACAAACCTACGTCCTGAGGACCTCACTGCCATTGTCCAAGCTTGCTTGGCCCCGGCAGACGAACCTTAGGATTAAAGGGTGGGCTCAGTTCAGCGCAGGCTGTGTCTCACCTAAAAAATCCATTGCGCAGGCTGGAAAGGTAAAAGACCTTTCCCCAAATCTTCGTTCGCGAAGATGGGCCATTATTATTATTCATTCATTCTGCCTCCTGAGAGCCTGATAAAACCTGAAGGCTGTAGGTGGAGAGGTCCACAGCTCTTGCTTAGACCACTGTGCAACACCCATTTCTCAGTTAAAAGATGTCTTCTTTTGCACTTGACACCCAACACTACTGATCAGGTGTCCTTACTGCTCAAGTGTGAACCAAAAGCAGGAGTGACAGCAGTGGCTTTGCAGGGTTAGACCAGGAGGTTGTCCCAGTGACATCAGCTGTTTAAAAGCCAACCAATTGTCACCAACACTCCTGGTCTCCAGGGAAATAAACTGTTCTGTCCTTTGGGCTACCAAGCTAGCCTTGAAAGCAGCAGCAAGCCTCTGGAGGCTGGAAAGGATAGCACATCCATTGTATGCTGTGTGAACTCACACATCTGAGCGTGGAAAATAACCAGGCGTGCAGGAAGCCGGATCTTTTTGGCAGCAGAGCAGAGGCACAGCATTCCTTCCTGTGGTTCTGGGGAGACCTGCTTAAAGCTTTCTGGCTCACTAGAGCTGCAGTTGCATAGTCTGAAGAACATCCCAAGTGTTATGATTTTCTGCTCCCTGATGAATTAGGCACAGAGCTTTAGAGTCACCATTTTTTTTTATGTGAGCCTATTTTTAGCTTGATTTTTAATGGTCTGCTAGACTTCTCCGTAGTTAGCTAACAAAATCTGGTTCAATAGGTTACTGTGCGATATCCGCGTCTGTTTGACCTGCAGCTATGAGAAAAGCTGGGGCCAGGGAGTCTTGGAGCCTGCATTTGTACACTGCCTATTCTGCACTGCTCAGGATGCAGACGTGCCTCTGCTCTTTCCCCTGATCCCACCCAAGCATGGAGTCGCAGGGTGACTCATGGGAAAGGCCTGTTTAATTTTATAAGCCTGGGATTTCTGCTTAGGGTCACAGTGGTGGGGATGTAACTTGAGAGGAGCTGAGATCTGGCAAAACCACTTCTTGGCTGTTAACAGCTCCAAGGAGCAATGATAGAAAAGGCTTCTCCAGCCTGGATCTCATGCTCCCCTGGGAGCTGGAATTGCTGTGTAGTCTGAAATTTGGTCATCTTCAGCAGGATCTTGGCTACCACTAAGAGAAGCATTATGGGGCATGATGTGGGAGAGGAGGGAAGGGAGGACAAGTACAGTCTCCATAGTCAGCCAAGCTCTGATAGGTGGCTTTGGGAATGTGATGCCCTATTAAGGGCAAATGTATGAGAGAGTGATGACTTATAAATACCCACTATATCTGGGGAGAAAAGAATCAAGAGACAGATGGGCAACCAGTCAAGAGTTTCTGGACTCGAGAAGATGCTTTTACACCAGGAGACACTGACAGTACCTAAACCTAATATGCATCTGAATCCATAACTCCAATAGTAAGCATTAAAAGGGTTAACCATAATAAAACCCTAGCTTGGCACTGTATCTTTTCACTGAGAATCACTGAAGTAGAGTTTCCCTCTGACCCATGTAGTTGATCTCAAACCACTTGGAGGTCTCTTTAAATTCAGGTAAGCATCCTCCTGAGACAGTACAGATGTTTTCTTATAGCTCTTTCAAATTTGTATTAAGAATGCTGTACCTGAAGCCATTTTGATCAACCGATATTTGCTACATTCCAAACGAGAGAGTAAGGTTGAATTCTAGCTGATCTTGGTAAGGTGAGACAGTTTTGCTCATGGACTTTTCTTTTTCTTCATGGTTTTAACTGCACCACCTTCATCATTGCCTTCAGCTTCATGTAGCAATGCATCAGAGGAGGAGCATAAAATCAGCAGGCTAACAGGGACAAAGGGTCATGGAAGTAGACCTTGGCAGATAAGCTGATGCATGGAGCCTCGTCAGTGCCTGGGTGGGTAATACATCACCACTGCTGCAGAGCAAGAGGCTACCCTCTCTTGCAGCTGAAATGGAAAATCCTGCAGTAACAGAGGTGGGATTTTTCAGACAGATGGTGGTGGGGTAAGGTAGATACAGGAGGGCGAATTATAGGTACTTGCAAGTGCATGGGTGGGAGAGGCAGTGCCTTAGAGTTTTTTTTTCACTCAGGTGAACCTCCTGATCTCAACTAGAGATGCTAAATTCAATAATGATCTTCAAATAATTTGCTGTCCTCTATGGATAAGGTTTGGCCTCCAGAAGTAGGACCTGTTTCTCTTTGGGACAGGAAGCTCCAGTATAAGAAGCCAAACCTCTGAAAGAAACCACTACCTTGGTCTTTCCCTGACAAAGCAAGCATCTCATACTTTGTGTTTTCTGTGGGAGATATGCTCAACCTGGATACATGTTTAGGGGACAGTGTGTGCCCCTTTGAGTACCTTGACCTCAAATTTCTAATAGAGCTACTTTGGCTTTCAAAACAAGGGTCCCTTCTTTTGCCAGTGAGGATGATGACCTTACAGCTCTTACATTTATGGATTCTCAGAGATGAAGCTGATGAGTGCTCTGTCAGCACTACTATAGGAAAGAAGGTCTGATAGGATGGTGTTGATGTAATTTGTAATCAATGACATCATTTGCAAGTGACTGTGTAGTGTTTAGAGGGGTTATGGCACCAAAACATTGCTTGAAAACTCTAGCCTTTCGTGTTCCCTCTACAGCAGTGTCTGTCGGGCAAGCTCATACCAGCCTCTACAGATCTTCAAGGCTAGAAGTGTGTGCTGGGTCTGGTTTACAGGTAGAAGGATCCTAACAGCTCAAGAAATTGTCTTGGAGGCCTTGATCAATGCTGGTGTGAGGTTTTTGTCTCAGTGTGGTTGGAGAGCAGAGCAAATGCTAGCAGGCAACCAGATTTAGAGGGGAAGGGGATTCAGGTCAGGGTAAGACACTCCTGGCTTAGAATGCACTGAACCAGCAAAGCAGTCCTCTAGCACCAGCAGGACCACAGCAGGACTTCTGCACCAACACCTTTCCCTAGCAGGTCCTGAAAGCAGAACTGGTTTGAGATATTACTGAAAGCTCTGAAAAACTCCCCCCTGAGTGCTAAACTAGAAAATTGCTCCTCACAGCCCAGGTCAAAGGTAGCTTTATAAGTGGGAAGGAGTCTTGAAAAGATCCTGTGAGGGCTGTGGCTTCCTCCTACACTGCCCAGTGCAGCAAGTGTTCATGCAAGAGCTGCCACGTGCCATCTTCCTGCTTCCTTCCCCCGTCAACACTGTGGTTGTGTCCGATGTTGTACCTTCCTGTAACAGCAGCTATAACCAACCCTGTAAATCTCACTCCATAATTATGGGACTCAATGTGGAATAACAGGATGAATATATTTCCTCACTTTGAGGAAAACAAGCAGATGCACCAAGGGACCCCATAGGTGCTGAAAACAGTTCATACCAAAATCCAAACTGTCCTAACAGTTTGTCTTAGCGGTGATTTGCGCTTTTGCTGTCTCTGATTGTAGCTGAGCATCACCTCTGTCCTTCTCACTCTCCTCTGTTACCTTCTGAAAGGGCAATGGCAACTGCAAATGCACAGTGAGCCATGTCTCTTTGCAAAAGAGTTTGGAAAGGAAAACAGTTGGCCAGGCTTCACTTTCCCTCTCCATCCTCTATGACAGACATTTACAAAAGTGTCCTGATAAAGGCCCTAGTCATCTGCAGAGCACTGGTGTTGCACCTGAGAGCTCAAACTTTGTGTTTTCAGGCCTTTAGTCATCAATAAACAGAGTGATTACATTCTCATTCTGGATGTGCTCTCTCTTCTGCAGTGAAAGTGTTACCATGGATATCGCTTTGTCTTGAGAGACACATAACCAAAATGAATTTAAACAGTTGCTTGTGGGTCAATATTTCCATAGGAGCAAATGCACCTCTTGAGGCTTCCTAGAGTTATTTTACTTGTCCCTGATGCAAGGAGCATGAAGCACCCAGAGCTTCAGCTGAGGAGGTAAAGGGTGCCCCTTAATTGTAAAGAAAGAGGAATACATTTTGTAAATTATTTTGTCCAAACCCAGAAAGATAAAGGAACTTCTCTAATATCAGCAGCCGGAAAGATCAGGTAGAAGTTTCTCTATTGTTTCTTCTTGACAATTTGAAACTACTTTTTCTTGCCAGTCCTAATTTATTTACTTTTTTTTTCAGAAGTGTCTTTCAGTCTGGGGTTTCTAAGATGTGTCATATTGCAGCTCATAAATGGACCTGTGTTCTGAGTGAACAATAGTTGTTACTGTTTAATGCAGAGATTTGATAAAATTTGCTAATGACTGCTGCAGAAAATGGGCAGATAGAGTGGAGAGAAGTTTTCAGTTTCTACCCAGGAGCAAAACTCCCACTCCCTGACTTATGAATTTCATTAGGTGGAACTAATTAAAGGGATGTTTCTTATTACCAAGATGAGAAGCAGTCCAAGAGGAGTCCAGGGAGGTTTGTACTCTGCAGCACAATTGCTCCGCTTTTGAATCCTGCGAAAGCGTTGCGTCCTATTTAATTTGACATTCCTTTTGTTTGTTTCTCTTCGTGACTCATCGCACAACACTGGCAGCAGGCCTAGGAAGTAGGTTTTGGGATCTGGCGTGGGGACACTGGTGGATTGTATTCCAAGTGTTGTGCTTACATTGCACTACCAGCCATGAGAGCAGCCAGCAAACTGTGTTCATACTGCCCAGCAAGCTGGTGGCTTAAAAAATCAGATTAACAGCTGCTGTGGCGAGTCAAGGCAGACTTGACTTAGCATTTAATTTGCCACATCAATTAGCCTAGCTTGTTTAATATGAAACAACTTTAGCATTTCAATAAAAAAAAGCTCTGCAAAAACACAGTTCTTCTAGCTGTTGCATTCTGGTTTTAAGCAATAGGTCGATCCCTTCCAACCTCTCATCCATCCCCTGACAGAGACGCTGCACTGCAATCATCAGACCAGCACAAAAATAGGGTGATCAAGTAATTGTTGACAGAAATTGCACTAGGGCTCTGATTTCACCCACTGATGGGAAGTAAACACATTGATTTTCACACTGATGGGGAGTTGACAGTGAAGGGGGGTTATGGCAGGTGGCAGCAGCTCTATCTCAGCTTTTCAGCTCTCAGTCTCTTTGGTACAAGAGATTGAGATCTTTGCTCCCTCTGGCTTAAGCTAATTACAAGGCAAGGGCATCATGCTGCTCTTGTGGACTCAGACAGTGAAAATGCTGGTAGTATGTCTTGGGAAAGACTGAGTAGCTTATCTAGCACTGCCCTTCATTTGGTCTTCTGCAGAATAAAGAACTCACAGCAAAGCAAATAAAGTATTTGTGAGGGTCTTTTGGCTTTGCATGGATATTTCACAATAAAGCCAGCAAGGCATAAAATACAGCTGGACAGTAGGCAATGTCAAACTCCACTTCTTTAACTTGACCACTCTCTGTGGGAGGACAAGAGTCAAGATTTAGGTTGTCTGTCTTTCTTCACTCATTTCTTCTGAAAGAAGACAGATGACTTCTTGCAGCTTGATAACAGGAAATGAGTAAGATTTGCAGAAAGCACCATGAGAAGGGACCATTTGCAAGCAGAAGAAGTAGAAGCGTCACTAAGAGATATTTGCCTGTAGTGCCTATTGTAATAGTGTTAGTGGCTTCTTATGTCACTTAAAATGCTGTGTGTGTGCATGTATGTGTTCTGCTGGACACGAAGGTAAGACCTCAATTAAATTAAATCTAGCTTAGTTTTGTAAATTTATGGGGAATTTACGAAGTGTCAGGTCAAGGGCAAGATGCAACATTCATGCTGTCTTATGAAGATCTGAATAGCAACATTAATTTTGAGTGATTCTGGATTGATCTTTTTAAATGTTAACCTGAATTCAGCTAAGCAATGAAGCAAACCAAAAACTACTCCCTATTGCCTTTCTTGGTACATGCTTTCTTAAGAAAATAGTTTCTCAAAATAGGCTTGGCCTTCAGAATGACCACTGTGAGGTCAGCAGGAACAAATCCAGCTCTTCTGCTAATGTGCAGCATTCAGGGCTGTGAAGGAACAAGAATGTCCTCGGGACTCCAAGGCAGCATGTACCCAGCTTCTCAGGTGTTCCTGGAAATGCTTGTTTGCATTTTATTGTGCTCTCAGGCAGTCAGGAAAAAAGTTCAGAGAGCACATAATTCTCCCTGAACTGAAACATCTCCTTTTTTATTTTTTTTCCACTAGGTGTGGAGCAGCAGAGTGTTATTTACTGTTGTGAACTCATACCAGCTCTTCTGTCCTCTTTCACAGTTAGAGAACTCCCTGTTGTTACACAGTGAAACAACTCTGGGGCTGCACAAGTACTAGCATACATGAACAAAAGTTGAATTAATCAAGCCATTAATACATTATGTAGATTTTTTTTATTATGATTATTTTGCAGCTTGGAAGCAAAGAAGAAAGCCAAAGCCATACCATCAGCCAGATGGAGATAGGCCAAAACCTGGACATACAAACACACTCTTTCACCATCTCCTTCTTTTAAATTCTTGGTGAGATTTTTTTCAAAGCTTCCTAAACAGCTGTCTATCTTCCCTTTTGGAGAATAGGAAATGAAAAATAGGAGCCATGACTGAGGCTGTCAGGAGCAGTTGCAGACCAGCCTCTCCAAGCTCTTGCCTTCACAGTGGGCTTTCTTTCTGGGTGATAGAAGAAAACAAGACTTAGAAATGGCTTCATCTGATGTCAGTGACTGATCTTTCTTATCTGGGGGAGAGATGATGGAAAACATGATTATTGGAGACTTCCTCCAAGTTTATGTTTTTATATATATTACACGTTTCAATGATAGGTGTGGTGAAAGGACAATCTTCTTGTAACTTCTTGTAGGGCAGATTGAGCTCCATAGATATTGTTACTTTCATTGTCATACAGTCCAAATCAGTTTAGCACTGGTAAAACCTTGTGCTTTCCATGAAAAGAAATATCTGTCTCCAGACTGGGCTGTCAGCTCTTCAGTGCTCACTCCGACTTTCTCTGCAATAAAGTGTTCTTCTCCAAGGCTGTAATTTTCTATGAAGAGAAGCATTAGATAGAGGTCTGATTTATCAATTATCCTCATAAAAATTATGTGGCTTCTCATGGTAGGTTAATATTATTTTTAGAATGACATTTTGCCACTCACTGAAATAATAAACACATTACAATGATGACTTCCATTTTTTTTTAATCCTCTTTCCTAGTCTTCCCTCCTCAAGCACTGCTTATCCCACAGAGAAAGGTGGTGTGTCAGCAGGATGTGTACTAAAAATGTAAGTGCACTTTCTTCTTGAAATCTTGCAACATGCCAGAAATATCCAAATGGAATAACCTGACTGCAGGGTTAACAACTGCAACCTGTCGAAACATGAACCTAAATCCAGCATGGGTCACTTGAGACCATATAAGAAACACATCTTGATAATAACTTTTGCTTCTCTGCTGAATATTGTGTTTTAAAAGTTTATCTGTAGGACCATCTAATGCCCCATGCATAATTTTCCCCACCTCAGCACTGGATGGCTACATGGGAATAACAGTAATCAGTATTTCCTGAGCTAGATGATCTACCCGAAGATCTACCCATCTCCAGTCTTGCTGCTCCATCTTAAATAATGCACACGTCCTGATGCGCGAGTAATTTCTGCATGAGAACAGGATTTATAATAGCTACTCAGTAAGCTCATAAGAAGCTCTGCCTCACCTGAAGGTATAATCCTTTATTTGTAACATCCCAACTAGTTTCCACCGGAAAGGATTATGGTTCCATGTGAGAAATGAACAGGACCAGTGGAACCTAAGAGGTTAAGAGGTTGGTTTTTTCCACACATTAAAATGTCTCTAGGATATATTCACTTAAAATCAAAGGAGACACTTGGGTGCACTTTGCCCACAGGAATGCTCCTGAGTAAGTTTGCTCCTGGTATGTCTTGCTGATGTCTGCCTGTGTTTTACTTGGACTTTATTGCCAATGAGAAGTGGATAAACTATACAAATTTTAATGTGGGGAAAATCTGAAATAGCTAATGGTACCCATGCTTTAATCCTGTAGAAGTAACAATGATGAATGTTATCTGACATGCTTTTACTAGTATAATTAAATGGGGATATTTCCACTAAAATCAAAACAGGTGAAACAGCAGAGATTTGAGATTTGACCTGAATTTAGCAGTGGGAAGTTTTGCCTGTCCCTTACTGAGCCCTGCTGAGGTGTGCAGGCTTGCTGGAGGAGAGGGTGAAGTGTGTCCAATGGTAGTGAGGCAACATGACTCCTCATCTAGCCCTTCTGCGAGGTGCAAACTTGCAGACCCAACCCCACAGGACTGTACTGGCAATTCCTGATCATCCTTGGGACCCCTGGAGTATCTTTTAGTTTTCCAGGAAAGTGCAGCCTGCTCCAATGACCTGGTCTCCTGCACATCTCATATTATAAGTACAAGCTTGAACTTACAACCTGACTGTTCTCCAAATTTGTGCCTGAAGGGTTGGAGTAGAAATAGGATAGGGGGAGATTGCTTGCTAGAACAGGCACCAAAAATAAAAGGCATCTGAGCAACAAGTGGAATTACACAGCCACAGTGCTGCTCTTCTGATTGACAGTTTTATGTGATCTTTTCCTCTTCAGGACATTTGTGGGAGGCTGTAAATATATAGTCTGTGCAATTGTTACTGTGGAAATGAGGGGTCCCATGCCCCTGTGCTTGGGACTGGGCACTACGGTGTGCACTGAGTGTTGATGCCATCATGGAGGGTTCTACTGCTGGGCTGCCTCTTCCAGCAGCCTAGGGAAGGGAGAAGAGAAGCTTGATGTTTTGACATTGGTGCTGCTTATGTGGCACAAGTGAAGGCACACATATAATGGCTGGGGCAATTTGTCCTAATTTGGGATTGTAATATAGGACTATTCTGTCTCTCTTCATCCTTGCCCCATCATGGCTTGCACAGAAAGCGCAGTGTGCCCATGGTGATAAGTGCCTGGGACATGGCTTGTTCTAAAATGTGCAGTGAAACATCACTAAAAGGCCTGAATTGCCCCAAAATACTCAAGCCTTGAAAGGTTTCTTCCCAGAGACAGTCCCATGCAGCTGCACGAAGAGCACACAAAAATTCACCTGCGCCTCTTTCACTGGGGACATTACTTGTAGCTGTGAGCAAAACCACTGGATTAGTGATGAAGTGTGACCTCCACTGCTTTTCATGGCAGCGTGCTTCAGTGTTAGGTGGTTTCACTTACAGCGCTGGGACCTGGATGGTCTGGGCATACCGGGGATGTGCTTCACATCCCGGGGATACGAATGCCACAGGGCAGGTCATAAAGCAGAGCAGGCTCTTTTCCTCCAAATGTCTGCCCTCAGCTAGTGCACGCTTGTGAAATGAATTTTACCACTCCAGAATATCTTTGCGGCTTAGTTTCTGGAAATGGAGACAGGGAGAAGCAAACAAAGCCAGAAGGGTGACCCAGCCCTCTGCCTTCTAACTCTGAGCCTGGAAGCTGATACTACTGAGCAGTGGTTATTTACAGGATGCTGTGACTTTGTGCAACACCTGTAAAGTCCACTGAAGCTTGGGAGCGAGGACAGGGAGGTTTTGCTTCATGAATAACTCCTCTGCTCAGCAGAATAGGCCAGGCAGTAAAACAAGGCTAAATGAAAAATTACAGGGTGAATTTGGCCTCATAATCACACACAGATAATTTGGTGCTTGAACAGAGTCAGTTGAATATAAACAAGTCTACAATGTGCCTCATTAATTGGAGCTATTTTTCTGGAAAGCCCCATGGAAATATGAAGTGGCTTCACTCTGCAATTTGCAATAGTTTGCTATTAAATGCGTTCAGTTTAATTGTGGCAATGCATCTCATTTTGGAAGCTTTCACAGCCACCATGTAAAAATAGCAGAAAATGGCAGAAACCAATTCCCCGGCACAGATGTCCTCCTCCATTTGCTGAATGCTGTTGTAGCAGACAGGTGTGCTGGGTGAATCTAAGCTGTGAGGCACAATAACGCTGATGGGAGTGAGAAGCATTCTGGGACAAGTGACTTTCCTCTACCAGTAGCACCACATAGAGTAGGATGTCACAGCTGATCTTCATCCAGCTTTGGCTTTCTATCTGTAGTCAATGCAAGAGACTAGTACATCTTCACACAGATATAGTACCTATGTTAATTATATTTGACTGTTTTATGCTCTAATCCCGTGACCTCCCTAAAATGAGATCATGCTGGGCTGCCATATATCAAATGTTCGCATCAGCCTCTCATTGACTTTGGCCATATGTTGTCAGAGAAATTAAGCAAGAACATTTCTAACCTTAACACGCTGATGTTTAAGACACTAACGTAAAATGTTTTTCCATAATTGGGGATCTAAAGCCCTCTCTTTAAATGCATGGTTTATTTTAATCTTTGTGCTTTAGTTCGAACAGAAATGTATGAGTAGGTGAAGCCCAAAGCTGATTAGGAGCCAGGTGAGCATGCCAAGCCCAGAACTCCTTGTTTTGATGACAGAATACACCCATTACATCAACAACCATTAAAGTCTATTACCTGACACAACCAAAAGAGACCTGCAGACTGTTTAAGGGATTTGGTTTGTCAATCACACTGCATGGATATGGGCTTTCAGCAAGCTGGATATGACCAAAACTGGATAATCTAACCTTTTCAAAAAGCTCTAGACTCACTGCAACATGTGGCCAAAAGGGGTTAAGAGGAGTGTGGGTTTGGAAGAATGAAAATAGCTGTCAAATATTTATCCAGCATCTCTCTTTCACCCTTACAGCGATTGCTGGTGGTGCATAATCACTGTGCTGTGCCTGATGCAGCTTCTGTATATTAAGGAACCTGTGATAGATGATTAAGTTGTGGCTTTACTCACTGCCATGAGGACAGGTCTCATTCATGGGGGAAGCAACAGAGAAGTAATATCTGGAGCAGGAGGTTCCCAGAGGTCTTATCTATGCAAGTACAGCTTAGTGATGATCTGTGAACTCGGTGACATTTGCAGCACAGATCTTACCCAGTCCGTAGTCAAGCTTTGCCATGGTGGGACAGATGAGTAGTCTCTTGACCAAGACCTTCCAACTCCTTTCTCTGCACACGTGAGCAGCCTGTCTTGGAGAATGTCAGTGCAATTTCACAGGGCATATTTTTCAGGGGCATGTACTATGATGACACATGTCACCCAGTGTCATCTGTGCCTGAAAAAATATGGCATTCAGGAGTGAACACTTGGCAGAAGCAACAGCACAGGCTCAAATGTAGACAGTAATAATTTATGCTGTGCAGACCCTGGCTTGCTGGAAGGGGGCATGCTCTCTGGAAGGCAGGGAGGAAAATGTGTTGCTAATTTTACTAGACAACTTCTGCCCTCCCCTCCTTTTCCTTTCGTAGTTGCCAGTCTCCCTGGTTATTCTTAAAATAGAAACATCTGACGTCTTGTTTAACTTATTCTGGGGCCTGCAGGGAGGAGGTGGGGATAAATCCCCTCTCTGCACTGTGTTGGTCAGACTCTTCCAGGAAGCCCTGCTGGGAATTACATCCCAGTTTGCCACCTGCCCCCAGTTTCACACTCCCTCCCTGCTCTCCTTTTCCTGCCCCAACTTTGTGACGGGTTAGGGGACTTCCCTGCCATTATCCCACTGTCTCACATCACTTTCTGACACTTCCTGGGAGCGCTGCCGTCAGGCATAATGCTGGTGACAACTGCCACAAAAAGGTGGGACTACTCTGTGCCATGCAGGCAGGACACCTACTCCTGTAGCAGGGAGAGAAGCTCAAAATGGAGAAGGGGTATTTCAGTGTGGTTGAAGCAGAGCTCTCCTTGAATTTCAATGAGCTCATTATTGTTGCCTGCTTGCTTGCAGTTAATCCCCCCATGTGGTATTAGCTTCAAGAAAGATGGCTCAGTCATGTTGCCATGCTACTGAACACACTGAGCTAGCTGTGAGAGGGGCAGATTGTGCTTCCAAATAGTTTGAGTGCTTCCCAATCCTCATACAATGATCCCCTTGTAAAGATTGGGGTTCTCCCCATTCCTCCCTCCCATGGGGTATTGCCTTTCCCCTTACTACAGATGAGAAACCCAGTTTGATCTTTGTTTTTCTGAAAGAAAAACATAGAGAAAGCCTGCAGGACGCTCCATGAGACATCCTTATGGGGCAAATTTTTTTGGCTCCTTTCTCAGGGGAAAATGCAGACAACAGTCAGAGGCATGGAGCCTTCAGTGGTGAAGTGCCTGTGTGCTCTTTATGAACCCAAAGCAGCAGATCATCCCTCCCTGGAGGAGACAGGTGTACAGTTGAGCACAGTGGAGATGTTCCAGCCCATGGGACTGTAGGTAAGTATGTGCCCCTGTAATCACATTGCAGCTGCGACTGCCCCATCCCATTTGTCCCAGGGACAACCGTGGGACAGTTCTCCAGAGAGGATGTCCTGCTCCATATGTGATCTGGAGGCTTTTTTTTTTTTTTTAAGTAGTTGTAATGCAGCCAGGATGTCATTGAGCTAAATTCCATCCAAGCCACATCCTATATAATTTTCTAGTCCTTGTTACCCTGCCAGTTCAAAAGTTGTCCTATCTTCTAAAAAACCTCAATTACAAAGCAATAGGGAATGTAATGGAGGATAGAAAATAGCAGTGAGAAATACATATAGATGAAAAAAATAAAAACTTTCCTGGCAGAAATCCCCTGAACCCTGGAGATATAAGAAACTTCTCTCCTTGACTTCTCTCTTCTTATTGTTTAATGAGCACTCTCACTCTCATGATCAGTCTTGAGCTGAAAAGTCTGGTCAGGCCTTGGAAATTTAGTCTCTTTGTGCATGTTGCATCTCTGTTTTCTCATAGCTTTTCAATGAGAACAGAGAAACAAGATACAAATATTAAGGTTTAGCACAATATACAAATTAATATTAATATACATCATTGGCTAAGGACAACCTCAGTTTTGCAAAAGGTAAGCAGGATCTCGGGAATGTTTGTGCATCATGATGGAGACCAGTAAGGCACTTATATGTGCTAAAGCCAAATTGATCAACAGGCTTCCAACTATTTAAAAAACAAAGTGACATTAGAAATTTCTATTTAGATGGATGTGACAACAGCAGTAGCATGTGACAAGCCCATCCTAGTTCTCTTCCAGGACTGCAAACATTGTTTGGCCATCTGGCACCTGAGAGTAGGAAGTTTAAATTGTATTTTAATAATGCATTACACTGTCTGATTCCACAACAACTCAAAGGAAACCCACTCTACTTACACTTTAGAGACTGGAGTCTGTGCTGAATCCCAAAGCATGGAGGAAATCTGCTATGTCTTTTCAAAAGGGTGTCAAGCATTTTGTTATAAAGGAAAAAAAAATACAATGAAAGCAAATGACTTGGGTTTGTCATTTTCTGTTTTACAAAGGAAGCAGCAATGAGGTGATAGGTGTGTAAATTCCCTGGCAATACTGCTGAACACAAAGCGCACACTGACTTGAGTCTGTTCTTGGAAATCATTTGCCAACCCATCTTCTAGAAAGAAATGATCACACTAAACCCATCATTTCCTCCTGAGCTCTGAAAAGTTGGGGTTTTTTTCCATATTTGTTTCTCCAGAGAAACTGAAAGGTTTGTAGATTGAAAACATAATGATGGCTCTTAAAAGAAATGAACTTCTAAAATTAGAGACTAACCCAAGAGACAGGAGAGATGAATGATGGTAGCTAGCAAGGTTTGCCACTCCCTCCAAACTTTGTGGTATTCCAGCTTGAAACAGCTGTAAATCATTTCCCCCCCTGACCTAGGCGAAGTGTTATCAGTGGATCCCAGTGCAGCATGCATGGATTTCATGACTCCCTTTTGCTCCTTCCTGCTATTACCCGAGTAAAATCTTCAAGTCCTAAATCACTGGGGTAAATTGTTAATCACATGTGCTGTTTAATTAGCTGCCACATGGTTTTCACCTTTCAAACTGCAATAAAATAATTTTTTCTTCAGGATG
Source organism: Neopelma chrysocephalum (assembly GCF_003984885.1). Lineage (NCBI taxonomy): Eukaryota > Metazoa > Chordata > Aves > Passeriformes > Pipridae > Neopelma > Neopelma chrysocephalum. The sequence goes on along the minus strand of NW_020897694.1, from coordinate 7,650,271 downwards.
AAAAATATGTCTGCATGCAAACACATGGGTTTCTCTGTAGCTTTTATAATGTTTGTTAAAGAAGGCTAAAAAATGTTTCTGTCCATCTCTGCCCATCTCTGTCCTCTGTACATGTTGCAGCTTGAATTGCATGAATTGCAAAATACACAATGGTGCACATTATTTTGAAGAGGTCTAACCAGGGCTCCCTGCAAGGGCAGGAGCCATGCCTGGCCATCACCACCTCATGTGAGCTGCAATCCCCAAACTATCTTTTGGGGGCAAGATGGGCCTGGTCTGAAACCTGAGCCAACAAATATATCTGCCTAACAGGAGGGATGGAGGTCGATGGTCTGTGAAACAAAGACCATGTTCTCTGAGCATAGAGACAGCTGCAGGTGACCATTCCCAGTCCAGATGTATGGACAATCCCATCTTCACTGGTTGGCAGAGGTTTCCACTGGGTGTGTACTGAGAAGTTATGAAATGCAGTGATTAGCTGCAGGGTTAAAACCTTCTCATGGTGACAATCACTGCCCAGAAGGTCTGTAGCTGGGGTGAAGAGTCATTAACCCTAACTTTATCCCTGCCAGGGGAACCTCAACCCTCTTCTGCACTGTCAGATTTGGCATCACCAACTTGCTGGTGCATCTGGTCGGTAAGTGAACCAGCCAGCCTCTACACTGCCAGGCTGAAGTTCTTCCTGAGCAGTGAAAATTCAGAAGGTCACAATTAAAACTAGAGGTATTGTTTGATGTTCCTTGTCTGGTTGTGCATCAGCTGCACTGGCATAAGTCCCTGAGCCATAACACAGCCAGAGAACATGAATGAGCAGAGGAGAGTGAAAATGGAGCTACCACTGCTGCCATTCATGTCTCCTCTCAAAGTTCTTGGCAGTCAATAGCTCCAGAGAATACCAAGCCTTGGAGGATACAGGACATGCAAAATATACCTTGCACATGCTGTGTTTCTGTGTTGGGTGGGGTTTTTTTGGTTGGTTTTGTTTTGGTTTTTTTTTGAGGGGGGCGAGATGCTGTAGTTTGGCTTTTTTTATGGGAAGAGAAGTATTTTCCTTCCTTTAGAAATTTCCTATTGTTTTGGCTTTTCCTCCCTTGAGTTCTTAAACTTAGCAATGACTGAGCTATATATGTGTATGTATATATTTATTTGTACATTTTAAGTGCCTCAATCAGCATTTCAATCAGCTGAGCATGAAGCCTGAGATGATAGCTCTCCTGCTATGGCTGGTATGTGGAATTGAAGTCTGCTTTGGCATTAATTTTTGTCTGAATATGAAGATGTGAAATAATATTTATATTTAAATATATATTTAACTTTATGAGGGCTCAGAGGCTACACCATTTTGGCTGCATGACCTGGCTGCACTGTGTCCTTACAGATATTTATAGTAAGTGACAAAAGGGAGTACTGAATTTAGGAACAATCAAGTTGATAAGGTTGGTATCATTAGGATTTAAAAAAACTCAAAACCAATAGTGTGTTAAGTATGTACATAGGGGTGTTGTATAAAATGTGCTATGACCTTAAACTACATCAGTGAAAATATGGGTTAGGTGTTAGGAAATGCTGTTGGTAGGAAAGGATAATGAAGCATCCAAACAAACTGCCTAGGAAATATGCAGGATCTCCATTGCTGCATATTTCTAAGATCATTTGAGAAAAGCATTCAGTAGAAATGAGATAAATATGTTTAATCTTTCCATGGACAAAAAGATCCATCCAGCCCATTTTTCCATATATAATTCCCTACATTGTTGCATAAAACAGAAATTATTTCTTTTCCAAGGCAAGATGTTAAGGTGATGGTTAGATACACATAGTACCTTCTGTAAGACAAACTGATTTATTTGCAAAAAAGTGTTTTAAGAATTCAGGCTCAGAAATTCTTCTTCAGGTGTGAAACACAGCTTATTTCAGAGCTGGGAGACTTACACACATCCACAAACTTAAACCTGCGTATTTCCCAGGGAGCAAGAACTACAGATCATTGTTGACACAGTTTTATTATACAGTACAATCCTCTCTAGCTTTACATTCCAGGAGAGGTAAATCAATTATCCGCTTCCCTGGAGATTACCTACTGCTTTTCTTTTTTCTGCTAACAACCCTTCTTCTCCATCAGTATTAGCTACATTACCTTTCAGAGGTGGTCCACCTGCTACGACTCTGGCACGCAGCTGCAGCAACCTACCTCTGCAACCCATCCAAAGTTAAGGATGGGGCGCTTCTACCACATTTTTAAGACTTGCGTTCTGGTTCCCTTGAGTCAAGACTCTGGCTTCATGCCCTGATCTCTCTGAAATGCTGCCTGCCCTTCTGCAGTAGAAGGGTCTCTGATCTATCTTCTGCACAAGGGCAACATCATTCCTGACAGGTGTCTGCCCACCTGTCAGTGGTGGAGACCTTCAGGGGTGGAGAAACCACAGCTTTCTTGGTCTTCTCCAGTGTTTCCTTATATTCAGTTTTAAAAGCATTCCATGCCCTAAGGTCTAATTCCTCACTTTACCATTAAATAATTTTCTACTAGACCTGACTGCCCTTCTCTGACTGCCCTGTTTGGTCCACCCATCATACAGCTTGTGTTTGAAGTACTGTTGCCCAAAATGTGCAGTTCAGTCCCACTGAGGGCTTTGAGAGAAGATCATCCAGAATTATCTTGTGTTTTCACATCAGAACACATTTATGCATCCAGTACAAGACTTACATTTTTACAGCAACAAGATATCATCGAGTTATGCTCAGCCTGTAGCCAACTTCCCCAAAACTCCTTCTAACCTGATAATTCTCTGGTGTGATTGTGTGAAGGTGTTTTATACTGTGCAATGCAGAACGTTGTATTTGACTGGTCAAATCTTAGTCATATTGTTTTGCAGTGAGCTTCTTAAATTACTATTTTTTTTAATTCTCAGTTGATGCACTAACCTACATGTAACCTCTTCCATCTTCACATCACTAGCAAAAGTCTCTTCTATTCTGTTCCCAGGTTGTTATGGAAAATGTGAAGTGCCATCAGACTTGGGACAGAGCACACAGACCACTGCCTGAGTATCCTTTCAGTCTGTGACATGAGATTATGGCACTAAAAACTGGTCTCCAGCTATGATTTTAGAGCCACTCTTGCAACCACCTCAAATAATTTAACCTAGACAATACTTTCCAAGCTGTAAAAAGTCAAGATTCATTGATTCTCCCACCATCTTGTAAAGAAAAAAAACTTTTAGATTGGTCCGATATAACTCGATACAATTAGATCTGTTTGAGCATGGTGGCTGTTATTAATCTCCTTGTTTTCTCCCATGAACTTAGATAATTGTGTGTGATTTGTTCCAAGAGGGTTTATAGAAGTGAAGTTGAGCAGTTGTTAACTACCAGAGATATCCTGGAGTCCTGAAGTCCATGGAGCCAACCCAGCCACTATCAGGAATACCATGGGCTGCTTTAGGTACATGCTTTAGGTCCTGGATATTTTGAATTTTCTCTGCATTGCAAAATAATGGTAACTTTGATATTTAATTAAAGCAGTTATCTTTCCTATCCATGCAGAAATGTGCTGTAAATATTTTATAGGTAGAATAGGCGTGTTCAATAGGAAATGCTCAAGCAGCTCTGGAAGCTGATGGCAAAGCTGAATTCACCTCCTGCTTAGGTGAATCCAAACCCTGACTTGCTCACTGTGGGGCTCCTTGGAACAGCATGGAAGAGAACAAGAACACCAGGCTTCTTGGAGAGCAAACAGTGGGATAGTGGGTGCTCTGGAATTCAGGCAGCAACTGCTTTTGGTTCAGTCTAATGAGGGTTTGGGTATCCAGGGCCATAGTTCTGGGGTCAGACTCAGACTTTTCTTGCCTACCTTGCACACAGTTGTCATTTACTCCTAAAGGGCTGCAGTTGTTCCTGAAAAAGATGGGCAGATCTGGGCCTTGAGAGAGAAAAAAACCCTGGATGTCTGAATAATTATTGTAAATGGAGAAGCCATGTATCTTTTCAGATGTGTGGGCAAGGAGGAATCTCATGGCTGCCTCCAGCACAGCAGGATGCACCGAGGGGCTCTTAACCCCAACGGTATGATCTGGAAAAATATCAGTCCTCCCATAAGTACTACTTTCACTGTTTCCCTTATTGCTGATCGAAGAATATGTTTCAGGTCCTTAAATGTGACAGAAAGTACTCCAGATGAGTAAATTGCTCCTCAGCTCCAATAAGCACGTTGCTCCTTTTACTGCACTCACAAACCCAGTGTGTTTTGGCTTTTCATTCCTGATGTTTTCCAACATCAAGCCTAGATGCCCTTAACTTTTTTTATTTTTTTTTCTGTGACATGGTGTGTTTATTCCTATATATTTTTCTCTGAAGATCACTGCAACCCTGTGAAAGGGTCTATCCAACTCCAGCCATGACAGGTGCCTTCAGCTGCTGCTGAAACTGCATCTCAATACAAGTAAAACTGCCAAGTTCCAGGGAAAATCTATTTTATTGAGGTTTATTGCAGCCATGAAGGAGGAGGGGACAGTCTTGACCTGAACCTCCCCCAGACTCCTGTCTTGTAGTAGCGTGTGCTGAGCTGTGCCCTTCCCACATCAGCCCAAGGGGAGCTGTCTCCTGCAGTGGAAATCCTGTGGCTGAGTTGGTGTTTTCAGAGGAAGATCTGGTTTCTGCTTTGCCAAATGCCAGGTTTTGACAACCCAGCCAATGCCCTCTGCAGGTGCCCTCTGGTTATGATCTAGGGGACGTGTAGAGGTCACTTAACTATGAAAACAGTTCTGTTCTCACATCAGAGCTTCCAGTATACCACCATGTAGAAGTGCTTGTTCCCTTTAAGCAGAATCAGTTTGTATAAAAGAAAAAAATATAAAAAAACCCAAAAACCAAAAAAACCCCACCAAAAACAAAAACAAAAAAAAGGGGAATAAAAGAGAAGCAAGTGAGCCACAGTTTTGATTCTGTTGTTGCTTAAGCCACTCAAGATGAAGCCAAGGTGCTGTATTTCCAAACACATTTCATATGTAATTTCCCTTCCCATTTTCAAGAAAAGTCTGATTTTCATAACCACTGTGTTTGGGGATTTTCTCACTCTATTTTTTTTTTTTTACCATGTCAAATATCTTAGGTCAGGCTTATACAAAAAGACTAAAGAATATGACTGTATTAATCCGAAAGTGATTATTCTTATGGGATAATTTGACTAATGAAAGTTTAGTTGTATTTCAGGGAACTGTGTGCCATTGTGGTGCATTATTTTTGTACCTCATGGCTTGTGCTATTAAAAAATTGCAGCTGATGCAGAGTGATATGTGAGCATGCCAGCTGAATTCAGAGAATTTAGTCAAATTACTTTGACTTCAAAATCTCTTCATTGGTTAGTCATAAATTTTCCTATTAATTTTAGGGCATTCCTACTCACTTTTAAGGCTCTAATAGCATTAGCTTGAAACCTCAGAAATTATTCGGAAAGAAGAGATATTTCATGTTCCTGTTCTTATTCTGTTTTCCTCTAGTCATTTTTTATTGAAGTTTCAGCTTGTGTAACTTTGGGATGGGTGTTGAATACCTTCTGAAAATATGCAAGAGCAGTTTATTTTAAAAGCTGTTGTCTGCATATCCAAAATCACCTGCCCTCACAGATTTGAAAGACTTAACTCCATTTTCATACACAGCCCTTTTCACAGCCTTGAAATTTTGAAGTTTCTTGTTCGAATAAAAAATATGCATTTGCAAAAGGCTGCAAAATATTAGTTACAAATTCAGTCTTTCCCCTGCACTGATACACTGGGGTGGAACAAAACAGCTGCTGGGTGGGTAACATTTAAGTGGAAGAAAAAAGCAACTACTAATGCTGGATACTGCAGGCAGAAAGAGGAATAAATAACTGATGCTTAACAGAAGCCTAATAGACTTCACATCTCTGGAAAAAAAATGCCCACCAGAAGGACATCAGATAACAGAGTACTTTTCCTAGCGAGGTAATTATGATTCGAACAGTAGATGTATTCAAGGCAAGATGAGATAAACTCTCCCAAAGTACAGTGTTGGCAGCATGGTGGTGCAGGGGGAAGGCCTGAGGCCCTCAACCTGGTGTCTGGCGACCTACTCCCCTTCCCCACCACTTCTCCATTGCCTTCAGCCTCTCCTGTTCATAGGGGACAGGAGGCTGGCAGAGCGCCCACTGCATTTCACAGGAAGGAGCTGGAGCCAAGATAATCACCTAATAAACTCAAAATCAACCATGTTTTGGACATGAGACAGACCGATGCACCAAATAAGGACAGCCAGGGTCTGATTCCCAAGAGTTTGGGCTTATCTGAGCCTGCTTGCTTGCTTCTTATCGAGTAGGAATGTATCTGGTGCCAGTGCTGGTGCCAGTCCTAGATGGGTTTTTTTTCAGCTTCTCATTACAGAGAAAAGGGAACTTCTGCTATGTTTAAAGAGCAGGGGTGGGAAGAAAACCCCATTGCCAGCATATGCCTTATGACAGCACTAGCACATTCATTGTGAAAGTGATGGGCAGCTAATGATGTCAGCATAGGAAAAAACCCAAACCGTGTTTGTTTTCTTTTTTTCTCCCAAAAGCTCTGGCCTGAGAGGGGCTGCAGAAACAATGACTGCCAGGGAAATCAGGGCAGTATTTAAAAAAATAAATAGGTGGGGGAGAAAGGAGGATATATAAGTGGTGCCAGCTGGATGTGAAATCAATCTGGCATTTCAAAATAATGAAAATATTTCTTTCCCATTCATTTGCTCTGGCATGTAACACCAGCGCTGCTGCCACATCATTATTCAGAGTTAGCATGCCGGAAAGGAGACAGCAGAGACCCAATTGCTGCTCAGCTCCCCCAGAAAAGGACACTACTGTGGGACAGTGCCACAGATGCAGCACCTATAGGAAGGATGCTCCAAACAGGATCACTCCCTGGATCCAGGGCAGCAGATAGAAAGGGGTCCTCATAAAAAAAAAATAAAATAAAATTGCAATTTGCAGGAACAGCCACTGAAAAAGGGAGGGGTAGCTGCAGCTGAGATAAAAGGGGGCTGATAGCAATGGCACAACCTTTCCTTTGTAAAATCTTGCATTATTTGAGTCAGACCTCATTCATTTGGTAGGCATTTTAAGTTTGAGCTTCCCATACACACAAGATGAGAAAAATCTTCCCAAAATATACAGCACAGCCTTGAGTCAGGCTCTATTGGATGTTTTGAGGATCCCAATTTCCAAGAGAATTGAACTTCAGTCTTCCTTAGTTTGACCCTTTTCCCAACCACCTCTCTCTTCCTGAGTTTCACTTCCACCAGTAAGTGCTGTCAAAGCAGTGAGAAAAGCAACATCCACTTCTCTGTGCTTTGGACACACACACTTGTGCACTTTTCTTCAGCCAAAGCTGGAGCTGTGGGGATGAAGAGCCATTTCAATGGATGAGGCACCTTGTTGAGCAAGTAAATCTGGAAGTGTTGAGCAGGGAGATATGTTCCACACTTTGTTTTAATTCCTGCTCAGGTTTTAATTCCTGTGGTTAAGATGAGCCACAGATGCTGGAGAGCCAGAAAAGCCCATTTGGGAGAGCACAGAGGTGCAGGCTGTTCCCATGCTGGGATAGGTGTTACAGAGGTGTTCAGGAGGAGGTGGCACCTCCCCACCTGGGGAAATGGCATGTGCTCAGGCTCTGGGACACTCACTCCACCCTGGTCTAGATTTGACACCACTTTTCGTAAAACAACAGATGCCAAGATTTGAGTGTCACTTTTGAACTGGAATGGACTTTGCAAGGGAAGACTCCAGACCAACTTGGACAAGTGACTGAGGGACACTGATGAAGAAGGGAGATGAAAAACAAATTGGGAAAAGCAAAGGAGTCTCCATGGGTGGATATAAAAAGGAATTTGCTGTAAATCAAGCTGAGTTAGACCCTGCAAGCACAGGAAGAATCTAAGTTCTTTCTGTAGTATAAACAGAAAGCAGACAAGAGGTGAGTAAGGAGGCAGTGAGGGAAGAGGCAAGAGATGCTCAGATAGTGCATCAAGTTAAAAATCCACCATAATTCAGTTTTCTACAAGCAGTTGTTAAATATTTGGAGTAAAACCAGAGAAGCTGTTAGGAATTAGGGCATGAAAATTCAAGGGGCCATACCATAGGTAAAAATAAAGCCAGTCATTGCACCTTACCACAGAGACAAGATCACCTCCGTGCCAGAACTCCTAAAGCCTCAATCACCAGATTACATGAAATCGTTAATCCAACGTTAACTACTTTTTCTGTAAACCTACTCAGTCAGAGATGCTAATCTAGATTCAGAAACCAAGAAATTATTCCTAGTCAGTTGACCACTGTGGCCCTGATGATAGGAAAGACCTAGAACAAAATTTGAAGGACAAATAAAAATTAAAAGGGTGTTCAGGCTGAAAAGAAAACCCCACCTGTGAAATTCAGGTGAGGTTTAGCAGCAGTAGCTCAAGCCAGACTAGTCTGAATGACAAACAACAGATGAGTAGGTAATTGATAGATAGTTGATTTTCTAGGCAGGAGACATTAAATAGATCTAATATAGCTGAATTACAACAGATGGTTTTGATATGTAGATACCTGGAAAATTATCAGGGAAGCTAATGGAGATGAGCATTAGTGTAAGAATGATGAGATGGGAAAAGGTATGGCTTACAGCAATAAGCAGCTTTTGTGTTTTAGGGGAGCATCAAGATAGAAGAAAACTGCCAGTAGCATTTCTTATGAATGGGTCTTGGATTTGCTTTTCTTAAATAATTACAGGACTGGTTTTGGCACAGATAAATGGGAGCACACTGATGAACCCTTCTTTAATGTGCTGTCAGCAGGATCGGGGCAGTTTTGGTGAAGAGCTAGTTGAGTTTGAGGAGCAGGGTAATATATGCAAAATGAGATGGGGTAACACAGAACTACAAAGTGATGCACAGTGGAAATTTTCACACAGAATCACAGAATATGCTGAGCTGGGAGGGACCCACAAGGATCATCGAGTCCAGCTCCTGGCCCTGCACAGGACCATCCCCAAGAGTCACACCATGTGCCTGAGAGTATTGTCCAAACGCTTCTTCAGCTGTGCCAGGCTTGGTGCTGTGACCACTTCCCTGGGGAGCATTATGCTCTGGGAAATTTGTCCATTGAAAGGCATCTGGACAGGAAAGACCTGAGTACTGTACTTGACTGCTGGTGACCATGGAGAACAAACACAAGGGGGTGGTGAAAATGCAAAGCAGACTCAATAGGTGCAAAAGCTAGTATGGAGGAAGGATATAATGAGCCCTAACAAAGGCACTGGCAAACCCTAACTTATACAACTCCAAGTACTCACTTTCAAGGTAAAGATATTTTACTGAAATCAAGTGCAGATAAGGATATAAAATTGGGCTAAGGGGGGAAAAATGACCTAACTGACAAAAGGTGAAAAAAAAAGGTTTGGCTTGCTTTCCTTAGCAAAACTGGAGCTATGGTTGCTGTCTATTGGAATAATGCAGGTAACCCCAAAGGAGGGATACAAACTATTTAAGCTGGAGAGATGGCTGACACAAAAGCAAATGCATCTGAAGGGTCTGCTGTTAGCTAAGGCTGGAAACAAGAGGATGTTTCCATCTTGAGGGCAGCGAGGCTCTAGGACAGCATTCAGACAGAGGCAAATGCCCAGCTGGCATGAAGATGAATTTTTAGGATTGTGAGAAAGAGCTGTAAGCAAGGGGGCAAGACTTGAGGTTATACATATTTAATTCCCACACAATCTTCTTCTGTTTAAGTAGTCAGTAATCCCCCAATGAGCCTCACAGCAGACTCTGTTTGCTCTGCGCTGTATCAATGTTTATCTCATTCGCAGCAGAAAATGCAAACCTGGGAAATGGGAATTTCACTCTAAGAAGAAATGCTGTGGTGCCCTCACTTGCAAGCTTTGAAGGGCAGATCTGCCTCTGTGTTTCAGCACAGTATTCTTCAGCCATCTTCCATTCATCATTTGGAATGAGAGTTAAATAATTCCTGGCCTGTTTCATAGCTGAGAGACTAGTCTCTCCAAGAGGTAAAGACACTTCCTTTCTCTTCTTGAAACATCATGAACTTTCAAACTTGGCAAGGCTCTTTTGCGTTCGATCTAATAATAAACCCAAACCTTCCATCACACAAAAGCAATGAGTCTGAACTTGCCTGAACTTGCCTCAGGGAGCTGAGATCCAAAGCTCTGTCATTCCCTCAAAAGCCATTCTCCTCTCTGCAAGGACAGGATGTCGTTGTGACAAGGCATCCTTGCTGTTTGCTCAGCCTCTCTTCCTCGTGATGAAATCCCTCTATAGCGACTCTGGAGGTCCTACTTCAGCTCTGGTTTTGGGCATACAATGTGCTGCCTAAGTAATCTCCGCTCTTTTCTATGAGTGATTTATGGAGGCTTGAAGGACATTGAAACTCAGCACATTTTCTGTTTTCCAAATGTTGGTGCAAGGAGAGTGGTACTTTTTCTGCCAGTGGGAACCTGAAAGACCTGATGGGCTTTTCTGGCAGGACTCAATGTCAGTGAAAGGGGCGCCAAGCCGCCTGTGGAGCAAGCGGAAGTACAAATGTGTGTTGGCTTTGAATTCCACTGGGAACTACAGAAAAAATATTTTGACTTGATTTTACAGTTCAGTTTTTCATTAGCAGAAACTGAGTGCTCAGCCAGAGATCAGAAATGCCCTTGCTTAATTTGCATTGGTTCCCATTCAGTTATTAGGCACAACTGACACTAGAAGAACAAACAAACAACCACCACACCGAAGAGCGAGTGAAATACTTCTTCTTTTCTCATTAACTTTTTCTTGTAGTACCGCTTCTTTTTTAAAAAGAGAATGGTCTTATGCCATCATGAAGTATTTATTCTGGGAAGGGAGGAGGGGAGCCTGCAATATTTGTTCTAGGTATCTAAATTTAAATGACTGACTTAAGCACATAATCTCTCTAGACTGCCTCTAAAAACCAATGGAGAGGGAAGGGCTTTTGTAATGAGCAGTTCAAAAGCTCTTGCTTAAGCAAGCAATATTTTATTACCATGCCATACCATATTACAGGTGTTCAGGGTTATATTTTATTCTACTTTCTCGCTTACTTCTGTTCTTCAGGTTGACATGTAAAGCACAAGAAGTTCTCTTTATATCTGGATGTTACTGTATCTTTCCATATTTCATTATGCAAATCACAAAATTACTAGAGCACAAGGGAATGAAATAGGTGGCTTCCTTCCCCTTGCATAAAAACAAACACCCCACTCCCATGTGGAGTTTGAAGCTCAGCACTTTTTACTTAAGCAAGAGTGGAGATTACTGGTGGAAACTCATCCCTTACACTTGATTCTGGAAAGTGAATTTGGATGCATATAAGCTTGATCCAAATCTCCTGGAAACTGGGGAGCCTATGGTTTAGGAAGTGTTACATTAAATTATTCCCAAATCCATTTAGTCCATCATCCTGTTTAGTGCAGTGGGGACCACCAGGAGACGCTTTTCATGAATGCTGAAATGGGTTTGCAACATGCCGGCTGGGATATTTGGTCACATCCTAATCCTCCACAGACAGAAGCCACCTGAATTCAGGTCTGACACATGTATGTTAGTTTCCCTTCTGCATGTTTTCTTGGCATTAAGTATTATAAATATAGGTTTTCTTACTGCCCTTATAGGGAGGAGATATAGCTACAATGTCTTGCCTTTAGAAATGCAGTGTTCTTATAAGAAAATCAAAGGGAAAAGGTTTAGATGAAATCACTGAGAGGACTCAGGGAGCAGTTACTAAGTGAATACTGTCAAACTGGAAGGATTTATTCAGCTGGATCCCTAGGGGTATCCCTAGGCCTGGATTCAGGCCTATTCAGTATTTTCATTAATAATTTGGATGAAGGGGTAGAGAGCCCCTTTATTGGAGTTTCAGCTAAGAGCAAGAGACACTAGGAAGGAGAGGATTAATGCTCAAGAGATCTCAGTAATTAGAGGAATGGTCTGAAAAGAAACAGGATACAATTCAGTGAAGACAAGCACAAATCTGCACCTACACTGAAATAATTAGCTCCACAGGCACACGATGGGAGAGAGCAGCCAGGTAGACCTCTGCCACAAAGGAGCTGGAGGTTACCATGGAGCAATGACTCAGCTGTGGAAGTAAGAAACATTGGGCTGAGCTGGACAGATGGGGATGTCACATATTAGACACAGAGGGATAAGCCCTTCAGCTGGATCACTGGGACCAGCTTCTGGCATTACACCTCAGGAAAGAAATGGCTGCAAGTCATAGGAGAACAAAGCTGCAGAGAGCAGAGAGAAAGGCTTCATATTTAGCCAAGGGAAAGCAAAGCTGAAAGGAGACACAATAACAACCTTCAAGAGCAGTCAGTCTGCCAAAAAGAGGAAGGTGGTGAACTGCTCTGTGTCCAGAAATTATCCTCTGTGGTTTAACCATGATTTTCTGTGGTTAGAAAAACAGAGAGACAGAGAGAGAAATTGAGATGGTAGATAAGTTGACTTTACTGCTTTACTTATGAAGTGCCTTGGGGCATAAAGCACATGATCAAACATAGTCGAGTTACTTTAGCTTAATGAGTTATTGCCTGCTGGCTGAACCATACTAATTAACCATGTGTGTGCTCTCAGCCTGCCTCAATTGCCAGATGAAATGGCCTCACTTAAATACTTGTGTTTTACTTTGCAGGCGAGGCAGTCTGAATACTTTTGTAGGATCAGTGATTGTAGCTCGGCTGATGGAAGGTGACTTCCAGGGAATGGAAACTTGTCCTTAGTGCTCAACAATAATGCTGGCATTGTTATACCTGGGAATAATGAAAGGGGGTTGACAAGGGAGGAGCAGAAAACAGACCCAAATATATAAATATGTTACTTCAAGGTCTTATGTCAATAGAAAAGGGGCTCTATACAAATGTATTGGAAATGCAGTAACACCGGGTTTTATAGAAGATCTCAGTGGTTTTTTTGTTTGGGAAGGCTTGTAATATGATAATTTTAAAAATGTTGCATTAATAATGCTACAGAGCACTGCACACATCTTCCTTCCTTCCTGCCTGCCTGCCTGCCTCCTTCCCTCCCTCTCTTCCTCCCTCTCTTCCTCCCTCTCTTCCTCTTTTTTCCTTTTGTGATTATATTTCCAGTGTTATCACCAGTTTGACTTATGTGGCAAAACATGAACATTTGGACATTCCAATCTTAGGGAAGTTTTTTGTTTGCAGCACTACTTCTCTCTATGTTATCCCTTTTAGAACAACTTGCTGTTTTGCTTCTAGCATGCCGTTTAGAGAGGCAGCAGACTTGGCATGTTTGCTTAGCAGACAGACACAGTTGACAAGTGCTATGTGAAATGGAAGGAGAGACTTCTACTTTGTTAGTTTGTTGCTATTTTATGGAGTCACATAAATCAGCTTGGAGAGGACCTGAGTAAGTTACCTAGTTCCTTTCTGTGCCCAGGGTTGGATCAAATACGTCACTACCCTTTCTGACATTTGCCTAACTTGTTTTTGAAGTCCTGCATTGGTGCAAATTCCAGGGCCTCTGGACAACCTTTACCTGTACTTTCGTATATTCAACCACTCCATCTGATCCAAAATGCATAGGTGAGGACAAATTAACACACAATTCAGCCTAAACCAGCCAAACTACATTCATTTGCTGCTGTGATCCCTTCAATTTTCTGTAAGAAAGAGAAATGCTAGAAATCTTCATAGAGATTATTTGATAGCATAAATGTTTTGTAATCTAATTTAGTCTAAAGATGACTGTTTTCCCTTCAAGACATAGATTTTTGCATTGAGAGAGGAACTACAACATACCAGGAGCTATAATGCTACAGTAGTAATGCATACACCGCATTTCTCTAGTGCTTGCAACACGGAAAAGAGTTTTCGTGACTGTATTTTATATACGTGGAAGGAGGTGCTCTTATGTATCTATTCGGTGTAAGGCTTTCTTCCTTTCCCAGAGATAGGGTCTAGACTGCGAATGTGCAATTCTGCTGGACCTGAAATTTAGTCCAGGTCTGGGGAGCCTGTTTACAATAGAAGAGAAATAATTAGCATCTGCATGAAGTTCTTATCCAGATATGGCAAGTCTGACTGATTCGAGATGGGGTTTGTCTTATCTCTAGTTTTATTGCAGAGAAATTTTATCTTAAAATAGTACTTTTGCAGAGTCCCTCCAGTACTGCTAATCCCCCTTGGTATTACCAAGGAAATATTATCAGACCATAACTATTCCATGGAGATGTGAAATGCAATCGTCATACAAGAAGAACGTGAGAAGTGCTGAGCAGACTGCATTTCCTGTTATCTGAGAACAACTGTACATCTACAAGTAGCTGAAAATTGTGA
>NW_020897694.1:7616675-7635919 GCF_003984885.1 Neopelma chrysocephalum | reverse complement strand
CAGCTTAAAATGAGGGGTGATGCTGGAAAAACGATGCTTGAACTGGGAGGTCATCTTAAAACAGATGAAAGACAGCCTATTTCTTACAAAATGAGTAGCGAACTCCTGGGATTTATTCATGCAGAAGGCTATGGATACTGGTACTACCAGCTAGTTCAAGGAACAGTTACACAAATTCATGGACAACAGGTCCACACTAAAGGGAATAAGCAGGGTTGTACTCACTAAACTCCCTGCGCAGCATGTCCTGTCACCATCAACAGAGGTGGGATATGGGGCAAGGTGGGCCATCGATGTCGCCCCAGTAGCGCAAATCTGATATTCTTTTGCATCTCCTCCCCATCCTACCTGCCCTACCAGTGACTCCAGAGCCAAACTCACCTGTCATGGGGGTAAAACGATTCTTTGCTGGGCGTGCAACAGTTTACAGAACTGGAGCTGGATTACTGGGAAATGAGTACTTGGGGTCCTTGGCATAAGGGAAACTAGATCTGGATCTAGATTAGATCTCTACCATCACTGTCCAACAACAGTTGTAGAGAAAGGTTGGTGATAGCAAAACAGTTTGGGAACAGCTAGTTGTTCCTCAAAACCTGGTGAGGTTTGCATCTGGATTCCACATATTTGCTGCCTCAGGAGAGGAAAGAAGGGACAGACTGTTGGACACACATATTTTCTGGTTTTGCTGTCACTACATTTATTGAGGGTTGGAAATGTGATGTGTTTCCCACAGCATCAAATAATTCTTAGTAGTGTCACAAACAGCGTTGTTTCAAGTCTGTGAGGGATTTATGGACAAGAGCAAAAGACCCTTGAAACTGATATCAATAATTCTGCTGCTCAAGCTTAAGGCAAAAGTCCAACAGCTGTCAGGGGGGTGTTTTTTTATACTCCATCTAGCCTCAAGGAGGCAAGGCCATCATAATTAGCTGCTAATTGAGAAGCGTGCATCTGAAAAGCAGAATTTCAGAGAACAAAGAGCCAGAGAGACCCATTTCCAGGGCTAATTAGAATTAATTCATAGCTATAAGTAGAAGGTCTCCCACAGTCCTGGGACTCTCTCTTGCCCTCTTCTGAAACACTTGTCTAAACATACGCATACCAGTCATAGAAGGCTCAGCATGCCTTGTGTGGCTCTTGTGCAACACAGAAATAGCATTGCTTGTTAGAAATGAGTCTGATTTTCTTTTTTTTTCTTTTTTTTTTTTCCCCAGCCTTGGGCTATGTCTCCCCTCTACTTTGCTACCTGCTCTTCCTTTTTTGAATCTGTGTACCAATGAACAAAGCGACAATCTCAGCACTTTTTCTACTACTGCATGAACAGACCTTTTAGAGAAAAAAAGGTTGCCAAAACCAGGCCATGCTTTCTCTTGCACCCTCCTGAAGATGCCTCCAGCAGGACTAACTTCAGGCACCTGCATGAGTGCATTCGGTTTTCCCTCAGCAGGTCCACAGCAGCTGTTTCCCCACCTGAAGTGGGGCTCCACCAGTAGGCCTGCAGGTGGTGAGGACACAGGTTGAAGCTTCCAGTGTTCATATCATCTCCTAAGAGCCTTCAAGAGCTGCTTTTATTCTTTAAGGCCTGAAATTAAAAAAAAACCAAAACACAAAAAGCAACAAACCAATAAAAAATCCCACTCGAACAGTAAATAAGTAGCAGGTCAACATGCAATATTTCTATCTTACTTGTGATCACTACATCTCTCTTGTATGTTTTTAGACAACCACTCACCAGTGCCAGCATTAATTGCTTGAGGACTGAGTCAATGTGAGGACACCCCAGTGAGAAAATGAACTAGACCATTACCTCATGACAGCCAGTTTTGGTTGTCCAATATAAGATGTTTTTAAAATAAACTTGATTTATTTTTTTTTAAGACGTTGAACACCTACCTTTGGGAGACAGCAATTACTTTAAGTTACTTCAAGCTAGGGACCCAAAAAAGAGCAAGACTGTAATTGATCTGGAGAAATGCAGGGTAACACATTGTCATTAGTGATGATCTTGTTATAGAGGAGGAGGCTTGCTGAATTCTACTGTGCTGGCCTCCCTGTGTAAGGATGTCTAACAAACCTTAGAAGCTTCACAGTTTAATCGTGGGTGTCAGAAGCTGATGCTCCTAAAGCAGACAAGTGGCTTAATTTGCAGGGAAAAGGAGTCTCTACTGCTTAGTAGGTGTGAGGTGCCTCATTTATGCTCCAAATATAGATACACTTCTCTATCCTTAGTTACCCACAACTGAAAATCTGGTGTGTGATACCTCTGCAAGTATGTGCTGGGACACACGTGAACAGCATGCTGCTGAGATTGAGAGACTCTGAGCTCCTTGAATACCTTTAAATTTCCTGTTGAAGGAAACTGATTTTCTAAGAAAAAAATTTCCAAAGGATTTTCCTCCCACAGGTACTCATCTGAACCATTATATTGCAAGAACAGTCTTTTGATTCTTTTCTGTGTGGGTTAGGAATATTTTTCTTTCCATGTGGTGTATCTTATGTGTTATTACACAATTCCTACATGCTCTTTTTGGTGAGGGATGTTATATACTGCTGTCATAAATGGGTCCCAAAGCCTTACCTTGGCTTTGCATCCCACCGCTGAGGGGGGATGCAGCTGCCACAGTCTTTGCCTTCATTAAGGTTTCATCTCAACCATAACCCCTCTGCTCACCTTCCTCTGTCACCAAGGCCCTGAGGCCCCTTCTGTATAGAACTTCAGCCTGAGAGCTGGGATTTCACATTCCCATCTTACCCAGAGGACCAGACCTGCCCCCTCAAACTTCCGTATGGCTTAGAGTCATGCTGTGCTGGTTTAAAGGTAAACCGGCAGGAGAAATGAACCCAACTCAAAAGAAATTATAAGTCAGAATTACAATTTAATAAAAATAATACAATAAATACAATTATACAGAAGAACAATTGGTTTTAGTCCACAAAAAACCAGATGTATAACCTGGCACCCTGGGGCATGAACAGAATGGTGCTCGTTGACCCCTGTGCTGAGCCCCACGTGGTCCTCCTGAGCCCAAAAGTAAAAGGGGGGGGGAAAACCTGTTGGTGCGAGTGCTGGTCGCAGTCTGGTCGAGGTTCTGGTCCTCCTCTGGATCCCACGAGTGGTACCAGAAGTTCCTAGACCCCAAGATTATCATCATCATCATGGCTAGGCTTCGCGAACGAAGATCTGGGAAGGGCTCTACCCACGTTTCTTGCAAGCGCGTTGGTGGCTAAAAAGGCCAATACGAGAAAGGCATGTCCGATTGCAAAAGACACAGCAGAAAGACTCCTTAGGTGGTATATTCTGTGAGGCTCGATTCTTTCTGCGTTGTCTTTTCTCCTCAAGAGTGATCCTGCGCGCTTTCTCAAAAGCATCAGTAGCGTTATAAATGGTTTGTCTCCAGGTCTCCCGATTGGAGGCCAGAGTAGACCAGTTATGGTGATCAATATGGCCAAGGCTGAGTTGTTGCTTCAGGGAGTCCTTGTATCTTTTCTTTGGGGCTCCACTCTTGCGGCAGCCAGTGGCAAGTTCACCGTAAAGCAGGATCTTGGGGAGGCGGTGGTCCTTCATCCTAGAGACGTGCCCAGCCCAACGCAGCTGTGTTCTCAGCAACATGGCCTCAATACTTGTGATTGCTGCCTGTTCGAGAACAGATGTATTGGTCACATAGTCTGACCAGTGGATGTTTAGGATTGTACGGAGGCAGCGTTGATGGAAGCGTTCTAGGAGTCGCAGGTGGTGGCGGTAGATGACCCATGATTCGGAGCCGTATAAAAGAGTAGACAGCACTATGGCTCTGTAAACACTGATCTTGGTACTTTTCTTCAGGTGTTTATTTCGCCAGACTCTTTTATGAAGCTTTCCAAAAGCACTATATGCCTTTGCTAACCTGTTATCTATCTCCCCGTCAATCTTACCATCCGAGGAGATGAGGCTGCCTAGATAATTAAACTGTTGGACTGATTTGAGTTCTGATTGGCCGATGGTGATGTGGGGATGATGGGGGACTTCCTGAGGTGCAGGTTGATGGAGAACTTCTGTCTTCTTTAGGCTGACTTCCAGCCCAAAGAGCTCAGCAGCCTCTGCAAAGCAGGACGTTAAACGCTGCAGAGCTGCTTCTGTGTGGGCAACAAGGGCGGCGTCATCAGCATAAAGCAGCTCCCGGACAAGATGGTTTAGGGTCTTGGTGTGGGCCTTCAGTCGCCTTAGGTTGAATAGGCTTCCGTCAGTACGATATCGAATGTAGATACCGTCCTGATCATCGAGGTCTGCTGTGGCCCTTTGGAGCATCATGCTGAAAAAGACTGTGAATAGGGTAGGAGCGAGAACGCAGCCTTGTTTCACACCATTCTTTATTAGAAAGGGCTCAGAAAGTGTGTTGCCATATCTGACTTGGCCATGCTGATCCTCATGAAGTGAGATGATCATTTTAAGGAACTTGGGGGGACAACCTAAACGTTCCAAAATCTGCCAGAGACCTTTTCTGCTCACAGTATCGAAAGCCTTGGTGAGGTCGACAAAGGTTACATAGAGACCTTTGTTCTGTTCCCTACACTTTTCTTGCAGTTGTCTGAGAACAAATATCATGTCTGTGGTGCTCCTGTTGGCTCTGAAGCCACACTGACTTTCAGGTAGAATTTCTTCTGCTATAGCGGGTATTAGTCTGTTCAGGAGTATTCTTGCCAGGATTTTGCCAGCAATGGAGAGCAGAGTAATACCACGGTAATTTGAACAGTCTGATTTGGTACCTTTCTTCTTATACAAGGTGATGATGACTGCATCATGAAGGTCTGAAGGTAGTTCGCCTAGTTCCCAACAGCGCACCACAAGCTCATGAAATTTAGCATGGAGTGCAAGGCCCCCATGTTTCCAGACTTCGGGTGGAATTCCATCAACCCCAGCTGCCTTGCCGATTTTCACCTGCTGTATGGCCTTGAGGGTTTCTCCTAAAGTGGGGGCAGTATCCAATTCGTATTTCACCGGTTGTTGTGTGATGGACTGAATTGCTGAGTCTTGTACTACACAGTTGGTACTGAAAATAGTCTGAAAGTGTTCAGACCATCTATTCAGAATGGAGGTTTTATCTGTTAGAAGTGTTTGACCATCTGCACTGAGTAATGGGCTTTGGACTTGGTATGTAGGCCCGTATGCTGTTTTCAGGGCCTCATAGAATCCTTTGTGATCCCCTGTATCTGCACATAGTTGAGTTTTTGCAGCTAGATCGGTCCACCACTTATTCTGGATGTCACGGAGTTTCTGTTGGAGCTTGCTGCATGCAAGACGAAAGGCTGTTTTTCTAGCGTGACAGGATGGCAATGCAAGGTGTGCTTGGTGGGCAGTTCTCTTCTTCCTCAACAAGTCCTGGATTTCTTGATTGTTTTCATCAAACCAGTCCTTGTTCTTCTTGAGGGAGAACCCTAAGGATTCTTCAGAGGATACCCCAAGATTATATACCCTCAGGTTCAGGCAGGAATGCCCAGTACCTCCCCTAGGGCAAGGAGTTCCACAACAGGTGACTGTGAGTCGTGGGTGTGAGAACAGGAGCAACTTCCTATCTCACAGGCCTCTTAACATCCAGCTTATAGCCTGAGGGGTCAGGTGTGCTCTGGGCAGCTGCTGCAAGTGGTCTATTGTTAACAGTTTCTGGAAAATGACATGGAAGGTGTAGAATACACAGTTTGGGTTACACCCACACAGTGATGAATTCGTCCCAGCTGTTCTAACTAGGACACATGCTTTGCCAAGAGCCCACTAAAGGTTTACAGAGAGTTTCAGGTGCCTCATGCTAGGTAAAAGCAATTTGGTAGGCAGAGAGTTGACTTGTAGAGGGTTGCCAAACACAGCAATGCTCCTCACAAGACAAAGTGACATCCTCCCCTTCATACAGCCATTTCTTCTGCCCTGCCACCCCATGCTGGTGGTAGACAGTCTGCCACACACTTCTTCTGACCTGACTTGTGATGCTACAAATCCAGATGCTCCTCACGAATGGAGTCTCCTATCACTTTCTGAGAGGCTTCCATCAATTCCCTTTGCCAAACATCTGGATTCCCTGTGCAGTCTTCAGTAACTTTACACTGCTCCAGTCCAGCAGGCAAACGGGGACAAGATGGCTTGACAAGTTCCCAAGTAGTTCACTTTTGCTGAACACCAGAATTTCCTTCCCTTACACATCTGATTCCTGCTTCATTTCCTGCAATCATACCTTCAGCTGTTACTTGGAACACCGAGAAGCAGTCACAGTGGGACTTAGAGTTTTCTATTAGGTCCTGGTGGCTCATATTTGCTGGATTTGTTTGCATCTACAGTGGCCCACATTTGTTACGTTAGGTCAGCAAAGCTGAGTAAGGTTGTATAGAATTGTAAAGACTTCAAAGCTAATTGTATTTAACATCTCACTGACCTAGTCTGTAGCAGATCAATCAAATGACTGCAGAGCCAGCTGCTTGTTGGGCACTGTTCTCCTCCCGACATTAGGTCTTTTCATCTTGAAGGCATGAAACATGGTATCAAACGAAAACTCTTTTCATGGGTTGTAAAAGTTCCTTAAACACCTTTGGGGTTAGAAGTGGAACCAGAGGTACTGAAATACCGTTATGATGATGCTGGGACTGCTCTGTACCTAAGTGATACCATATGTTGGCCTGCTTCTGACAGTGTTTACTGTGTAGCTACGTTGGCTGAATAGGAATCTCTCTGGAAAAACAGTCAGGGTGGAAAGGAATAGCTGCAAAGAGCCTCTCTGAGCAAATGTTTAAAATGCTGCTAAGGGGCAATGCCAAGACCATGATCTTCAATGATTTTGTTTCCAAACCATCCAACCTGCAGAACTGGTTATGACCACTAAAGTAAGAAGACTGTCCCAAATTGCACTTAGGAGATGTCTTTGCACCTCATTCTTTGGTCTCTACGCAATGATGATCATCAATCCTGGGGATGGTGCCCAGAAAGAATTCCAACAGCACTTTGACGTCACATTGCATGGGAGGGGACTATGACCTGCAATAGAAGAGAAATTGAAATTTTGCACATGGCTCTAAGCTTTGTATCTAAACCCTACCTATCACATTAAGAAGTGCCAGTAGATTTCAATGTTTGCATGATCCTGCTTTCCGTAGGACAGTCAAAGTGTGGAAATCTGAGGTGTCAGTGACAAAACTCCCATTGCCAGTTTTGGACACAGGTTTAACAATCAGCTGACCACACTTTGGTCTGTTGGGAAGGTGAATAAATCCCATTAAATCCTTATAGTCACATGCATGTGGAGCCTGCCTGGTACCTCATTTATACCTTATAACTACTGCAATTATAAAATGCCTAACTTTAAACAGAACTTTTCTTGCACTGTTCCCTAAACATTTCTTCTCGAAGTCTGTTACTTACTCCCATTATGAGACTCAAAATGTCTCAGAATCTGAAAGGTATTTGATCCAATCCCACAGCTGCTATCCCAACAAACATGTAAGTAAAACAAAGATTCTGTGAATAGGGATCTCAAGCATTTGTGGGGAGGATTAGGGATTAGTGAAAGATGATTCTGCCATTGTTCTCCTAATTGATAAAAGACAGGCCACTGCTATTTTGAATAATGCTGTTACCACACCAGCCTCAAGCAACTTAACAGAAGGTCCTACGCAATTGAGAAGAACCACTTCTGCATGTTGAAAACGTTCCTGTGAAGTTACTCCACTCCAAGTGCTTTAAAATCAGGATCAAAGTGAGTGAGGCAGTATCTCTGCTTCTTCCTTTTATTGGAAAAAAAAAAAGTGCTTTCAGATGAATTCACTTCATTTTTCCTCTGACAATTTCCTTTCCCAAGTTGCATCTCTTATGTCCCTTAACTCCTTCCCAGCACTGTCACAATGATGTGTTTTGATGCTACAATGCTCCTGCCTGGTCAGTCACTCCTCTCCTCCCAAGCCCAGAAGAGCTGGAGAAAATTTAAAAGCAGCTCTGCTTTTCCTTCCACAGCAGCTTTCCATCCAATACTTGTTCACCACCTGAACCTGGCACCCAGGCAGACTCATGTTAATAGAAACAAAAGCAGCCAAGCAAATTGGTTAAGGTCACAAAATCTCATGATATCTTTACAAGGTATCTTGTAAGGTACATTTAGAAATGTACACCTATATTTACTCTGAACATCATCTCTTCTGTTGACTGTCACTACATATTCAGAAGGAATTAAAAAGAAAACATGTGAAAGAGAGTGGCACACTTGTGTAAGGCATGAGGGTCCTCCTAATGCAGAGGTTGTATCTTAGTGGACAAGAAAGTGGTGTCTGGCAACTCAAAACAGTTGTCTGCAAATGCAAAGGGGATTTAAACATGGGGTTTAAAAGCAGCTCGTCTCTGTGGGATATCTGAACAAATCTTAACACAAACTTTACTAACTAGACATTTCAGGAGCTCCTAAGCTCCCAGCTGTGGAGCCCCAAAACCTCTCATGGAATTCCGTTAGGATCATGTGTGCAACAAGCTCTGAATAGGGCTGGTCCCACATGAGCTTTGACCAAATGTTGCTGTGCAAGCCTTGAGGGTGAACATGCAGGGTGAGGACCAGTCTATCCCTTTGAAGCTGAAGTGGTGGCTGTGGGTTTAGAGATGTAGCAGTGTTTGCCTGGTTGGTGGGCATTGATCTCCAGTGGGGGAGAAGGAAGAAACATTTACTCAGGTAAACTGGAGCAATGAAGGGTGAGAGCCAGCAAAGGGCTCATGAGGTTGTACTGCTCCATATACAATACCATAGCAAGTTTGACACTGCACTGAGAGAGCTCCCATTAAGCATACCTCACTTCTTTCCCAGCTCCACCATGTGACTGTGGCCTCCCAGGGCTGCTTTAGACACCAAATGTGCCTTTAATACCATTGTGTGGACCCAAAACCATGTCACACACAGTTTGAGTTGCCTTTTGGGGAAAGACTCCAGGGAATTTTTAGGTCCATTCATGTCAGATGAAAAAAGATCATCTTCAGACATAATTTATTCTCCTTTTCTCCCTCCCAAAAAGCAAGTGTGTAAGCAAGCCAGCCAGAGGCAAAGGCTGTGATTTTCCTTGCATTCTTCTAGCTAGGACCTCTTGTCCTTTCCCTCATGTCATTCAGGAAAAACAAAAAAGAAACTGCTTCTGGTTGTTTGGCAGCTGATCACAAGCTTACATGAGAAGTGAAGAGTGATGTGCTGGGGAAATCTGATTCCCAGCATGACAAGGACCTGCAAGCAAAAAAAGAACTGCTGAATATGTACAGAAGAGCTAAACAGTCACCAATGGTCCCCGAAAACTCCAAGGAAATCATTTGATATCCTTTAAGTTGGCAGCATGAGTAGTCGGGTGAAATTAGGAAAGGGAAGCTATAGACCTTGAAATCAGGGAGCTTTTATTAAAATGTTGTTTCTAATAGCACCCCAGCTAATAGAGAGAGCTGTGTGACTTCAAAAATTTAAAACTGGACAACACAAAAGCATGAGGATGAAACAGAGTTAATAAATAAAACAGTCAATAATCCTGCTTGGGGATGGGGTGAACTATTGGCCTCATGTCATGTGTCTTTTCCATTCCCCACTTCTGTGATGCTAAAAAAAGTCTGACCCAATCCAGGGATTACATGAAGAATGCACTCCAACAAAGGGAAACACATGGCCTTTTTACTCACCCTCCAGCAGCATGCAGGACCAGAAGAGGGCTTGGTCTGAATAGTCAGGATTACGTTCCTGGCTGTGTCTAGCAAATGCTATGTGGGTTGAGAGAAAAAAAAAATGTGCCCTCTCATTGGAATATTTTGTCTGTGTCTGCTGTAAAGCAGGTGTCAAAAGGAAGCAGTGATGGCCATTGAAGCCATTCTTGCTTACCAGCATGTTTGAGATCTTATTTTTTCGTGTGTCTGCATGAGAATGGGCTAGTCCCAAGCACAGCTCAGGAATTAGGATATTAATAGTTCTATTACTCTGAGCCATCTAGTTTGCTTTAAAATTCATGATGCAGTTAGCCAAGGTTTGTTCATAAAGTACAGAGATACAGGAAGACTGAGTCAGAACAGAGCTTTGAAATGCATCAAGCAACCATTTAATTAAAGAAGGGAGCTCTAATATTGTGTTTCAAATGATTACTTATTTATATACTCCTCAGTGCTATTTTTAAACCAGATTTTCAAGAGAAGACAATTCATATTTTTATACGCAGACAGTCTTAAAATTAAATGAGCTGCCAGTACAGTACTGCCCTGGAGGAGTAGGAAAAGAAAAATCTCCATGCCAGTCCTTCTGGTTCTTCTGCTGCCACATGAATGCTAGAGATCAAAATGAATGCTATCACCATGAATGCTAGAAATCAAAATAGGCATCTCAACGTATGCAGGCTTTCCAGCTTCCTCCAGCAGTCCTCTTGCGGTAGGTCATTGCCTGGCATTGTCAGGACATGAGTTTAGAGGTGCCTGGAGGCAGGTGCCAATAAGCCTTGGGAGGTCGACACATAGAAATGTAGGCATTTGTTGAGGGTGGGGACTGTGCCTCCTGGTGAGAAAGAAGGGCTCTTAACTTCCATGGAGTGAAACAGGGTTTTCATTTTGCAATACTGAAATTAAATTGGCAAACCCTGGGTCCAGTTGAGGCCCTTCACTCTTGACTATTCTGATATTTGCTGATTGCACCTAAGTGGAATGTGTAGTTCAGCAGGGCACCATTTTATGCCCATTTTTCACTGGTCCGAATAACCATGCAAGTTGCAAGGAAACAAAATGTTGTCTCCAACATATGTTTGAAAACTTCAGTTTTTCTTAGGAGTGGAGCTGAGAAGGGCCTGTGTGGGAAGAAACGAATGTCTGCTGAGTTCCTAAATAAATCTGAGCCCAGCTTGAGACACTGAAAGCCCAGTGGCTTCTTCCAGTTCCCTAACAAAGGGCTGCACCCAAGTGCACTGAAGTCAAAGAGACAGACTCTCATTGACATCAAAGGACATTGAATTGAACCCCATGAAGGACTGTCTCCACCAGGGACCAGCAGAAATAATAGCACATGATGTACGTGACCAACTGCCCCTAACCAACCGCTTGGATTCCAGGCATTAAACACTACAAACAGTAAACATGCAAACAATTCATGAAAATGTGCCAAAAAAATTCAAAGAAAAACATGTAAGGAAACTGCAATGTGTTTGTGAGTAGTGTAGCAGGAAAATGTTATATTTGTGGAATAAATTAGTCCCTGAGAAGTGTTTTCTCAGCTCGGAGTTGTGCGGAGTCAAGTCAGCTAATCGAACTAAAGCTTCTTTTTACTTGCCAGAGGAAGTGGGCAAGTACAGAGACATGGCTGAAATGAGTTTGGGTTTGCTTTTAAAATGTGAGGTGCCAATTACATCTCATTTTAATTGTTCTTATTGTTTGAGAGATCATTTTTGCTGCTATTTAAACACTTTGGTTTATTCTCTCATGAACATTGACAAGCTTTGGTCTGGTGTTTATCCATATCAGACATTGCAAAGCTCATCCAGTCTCTTATCTCTTTCTCGTTAGATTATCATAATGCCCTGCCGTGAGAGGTTTGCTGGGCTGCTTTCTCTGGCAGGGAATGCTACCACTCCTGTGAGAGCATTACACATGGGAGGAAATCCAGTGCATTTTACTCCAACCTCATCATGCCTTTTGCAGGCTACAAACAAAAAGGATTAACTAAAAATGGGAATATTTGCAGCTGGGATCCAGATCAATTAGGAAATGGGGTAACCACGAGAGTAGGCATGACTTCCATGTGCTAAGAGATAGCTGTACAGAGGCAGTACGGTAAAGGAAGGAGGGTCAGGCTCAAACCTTTGGCTCACATTTGTTCCTTTTTAGACAAACATGCTAGGGCTGCTGGGGGACTGGTCTGTGCCTCACTTATGGGCTGTCTCAGGGAATCAAAAGGATGCATTTAGGTCTTCCCTGGGAGGATCTTCACTTGGTGACAAGGAGTGTAGTGGAATTGGGAGTGCCTACAACACAGGATGGTGGCTTCTGATGGTGGTAGAAGAGTCTGTCAGGAGCTCTGTGCATACTTAGAGTTATCTGCACACAGGTAGCCCACACCTCCAATGAGCCATGCAGGATCAGAGGCAAAGAAACAAAGGGGTTTTGTGTGCAAATAAACCAGCTCTGGAGAGAGCCACCAAGGTTTTTCAAATAAGGAATCAGATAATTAGAGAGAGGGAACATTGAGAAAGACAGGACTCTAGGATAAACTTCTCTTTTGTCTGTGCATGTTGGCAACCATTGCAGGTGCTAAATTGCAGGTTTGGGTATGAGGGTTAGTGCTATGTTCATTAAAAACTGAATTTTAGTTCAGCTTCTAAGGTAGAAGAGCAACAAGAGCTACACTGTTCCCAGGATTGTTCCACTGTGGACCAAGCTGCTGAAAGCTGCAGCTCTCCTTACTGGTGGATGGTTATAAATATGGGTGGTCAGAAGTGCTGTCAGATGCCAACCAATTCTCAATCCCAAGAAGCAAGTGCCTCTTTCTATCCAGTCATTACAAAGCGCTCTACAAACCTTCACAGACACACTCTCATAAAGACTACTTTATGTCAGGGCACTGAAATATGCTGTGTGACTTCTTCAAGGTCATACAGGAAACCAGTGTGGCACAGACGACAGGTTATTTAAATGCCCAAAGATAACTCCTCTCTTCGCTTCCCCAGAGAGTCCCTGTCACTGAGCATCAGTCTTTGGCCCTCTTTGCCTTTCAGCTGTTCAACCGACTGCTGCTGCTCTCTGCACAATCAAAATCCTGTTTGATATGGTTCTCTTGCTGCTGGTGTTATTTATAGCTGTTCTCACCTTTGACCAGACTGGGTTTCTCTTTTTGTTTGAGCATGTTCAGCCCAGGATGTTGTTTCAAGTGCTGTGAGTGTCTTTTGTGCAGCAGGTGCTGCTCAAAATCGATTGTTTGCCCTGATACTGTATTATCACTCATCTACAGCTTTTCAGGTGAGTCAGTTGTTGCGTTAGGGCTGTCACTTCCTAAGTCTTTTTGGTGAACACCACATTTTACTTCTCTCATGTGTTTCCTTGCTCTTTGCTCCCCATAATACAAAATGGTTTCTGATTGTCAAACCTTACAGATCAATACCTCCCCCTTTTTGTCTCTCACAGACAAAAGGCTACTGACTGCAGCTCTGAGGTCCATTAGAGTTCATAACATCGCTTGTTTAAATGTTTGGGTTTTTTTTAAATTACCATGTCAAATGTGCTTAAGCGTGTGGAGTTGGTTTGCTGCAGTAGTGGATGTCTGCAAGCTCTGCCATGCTTCTGCTAATGGCTGGCGGAAAAGTGCCTGGAGGGGCCTTTGGAAGGAAGTTGCTGGCCTGCCTGCAGTGCTGGGGGTTTCCACATCTCCATCAAGCCTGGGGATGGTGTCTGCATGGCAAGGCAACCACCTCTTTCCCACCTCTCTGGAGATGCCACAGAGAAATGGGAGAAGGCAGCCCAATCTGGGCTGTGACTCCACCAGGGGCCTTTCTGCACAAGGCAGAATTGCTGCAGCAAACACTTGGCCTGAGACCTTGGCTTGGCAACATTACAGGAGCAGATTTACTGGTGGGGATTAAGAGGGCCTTTGTCATTCCTCTCCATTAACACCATCCAGCACATGGGTGGTGTCACAGGATGACATGTGAAGCTCTGCAGCTGCCCCCTCTGCAGCTGTATCCAGCTTTAACATCCTGCTCATGTACTTCTCCAGAATCCACCCTGACCAGTCAGTATGAATTCAAGTTCTTCGGTCCAGTCTGACCGAGAATGGTGTAAGCATGGATAGAAAAAAATGCATATTGTCTCAAAACAGCTCTAAACATGACAAAGGTTGGATTAGTTTGCCCTGTAAGGACTATTCTATGAATCATGGCTTCCTACTTTTCAGCTAATGCATTGTATGATGTTATCTCAACTTTCCTCTCTCAGGTCCCTGAACTTGCAGTGCAGCGGAAAATGCTTTTGGTCCCGCACTGGTGACAAGATCTGCTTCCCACTTCTGGGATTATCCAAGTTATTCTTCAAAGGGCACATCATAGTAGACGAGGCAGAGGGGAAATGTGGGATATTTTACACATAATTATACAACTTAAAATCAGACCTAGCAAGGTAAGGAATAATGTACATAAAATTAGCATAAACTAGTGTATCTTTTTTTCTTGCATTGTTCAGGGGCTATTTGGCTTCTTGTGTCCTGAGTTTATGCATGCACCTAAGACGGCCTGGATGAAGCCCCTCACTGGCTTCTGTGTTTGTCTTGTGGTGCACCAGGCTGCTGGTTCCCTCTGAGTCCCTTCAGCTCTACTTACAGAGAAATATGAAGTAACAATGATTTTCCCTCATGCCTTCGTAATCCAAAGGAAATGCTGCTTGCCACTTTTATTTGGAATCCACTAAACTGACTTCTAATGCTGAACAGACCTTTTTCTGATGATAATTAGTACTCATGTAGCTTTTAGCATTTGGATTCTCAAAGCCCAAAGGAAGAAACCCTTTCCCAGAGCACTAAACGCATTCAGAGCACTAAACCCTAGACAGGATAGTGGGAGTCAGTCATGGAGGTGAGCAGGATTTGTTTTGTTTTTTTTTTTTTTTAATTTCATTTTTCAGGGATTTGGTTGGTTCTTGTTTATTTGTTTGTTTACTAGTTTGCTGCTCTTTCTACTCTACTCTTCACTTTCAAAAGCTTTACTGTATTTCTCCTCATGGTCATTATGCTGAGAGTCATTGCTGCATTGTCAGCTTCTGCCCGAGGCTGAGGTGGCTTTCAGAGCTTTCCCTGAAGCTTTCTTTTGCCTTCAGCAAGGATAAAGATGGGCAGAAAGTTCTACGTTCAATGGCTTCAAGGAGCAGACATGCAATTCCCTCAATGCAAATGAAATTTTCATGTTTTTCTTTTGCTGAAAGAGGGTATTCTCTCTCCTTTGCCCAACAGATGACACTACCCACTGCCAAAGGTAGAAGACCTCATTCAGCAGTGTGTTTACCATTTTCTTCCTGCCTTTGCTTTGCTTTACCTGAGAAAAAAAGGCTCATTAGCTTTGTGAGAGCTCAAACAAGAGAGGTCACACACTGGCAGCAGGTTAGAATCTATTCGGTGAGCAAAGCTCTAGCCCTTTGCTTAAATATGGCAGCAGCTCATGCAGATGGGCTACCTCAACTCTGCTGTTGTCTTTGGCTTATGATGGAATCATGAAAGAAGAGAGATAATTAAGTCTCAGTGACAAAGAGCACCAAATATTGCATGTCAAAGCCACCTAATGCCATTGTTCTGGAGGGCAGTCAGCTTTTCCCCTCAAGCTGTCACCTGGTAGGCGGGCTTGCACCTGAGAGGGCTGTGACCCTGCTTAGAAGCAGAAATTTTACGTGGCTGTAATTGGGATAACTAGGCATGACTTCTGGTTTCTAGCTCTGTGAATGGAGAATCTGCCCTACAGTAAGTGTGGGAGCTTCCATCAGAATAAATTACTTTGAGTTCTGGGAAGGGTTTTTTTATTAAATCCAGAGGCTTTTGGAATTATTTTTTTTTTGTCACTACAGGCCACAAAGCTGCATTTTCTTCACATTACAGAAGCAAGTAGGAAATCCAAAGCTAATGGCAGACGGGCAAACAAGCTGTTCTGGTGGAACATGAAAACAGGGAAATGAAAGGAAGAGAAAACCCTACATGAATGAGCAGCACACACATACCCAAAATGAAACCCAAAAAACCTGAGAAGGAGAACTTCCCTCTTTTTGTTAGGTTTTGGTGGTAAGGATCTCCTCATTATGTGCTGAGGCAACCACACCATATAAAGTTTTTATATTCCTTGTATATACATGATATATGTATATAAAGTATATACCATTGAATTTTGTGTGGATTTCTTCTAACAACATTCCTCTTTCCTGGTTTTATAGTTGTTTAGTGGTAGGAAGCTGGAGTTAACAGGACTAAGG
Organism: Neopelma chrysocephalum; assembly: GCF_003984885.1. Lineage (NCBI taxonomy): Eukaryota > Metazoa > Chordata > Aves > Passeriformes > Pipridae > Neopelma > Neopelma chrysocephalum. Next base: position 7,619,985 of record NW_020897694.1, on the reverse strand, counting down.
CTCAAACTTACTCGGGTCACATCAGAAGTCAGAGAGGAGGGATTTCCCATGCCCTAGACTAGTTTAATTATCTCTCTTCTCTGTTGCAGAGCTCCTAGTTACAGAAATACAGACAGAGAGTTTTGATTTGGATTTTGATATAGAAAAACACTTAAAAAAACTGTGAGTGCTCCAAGATATCTTGAACCCAACTCCTATGCTAGTGTCTTTGGAGGAGAGACACAGAAAGAAGCCCGATGGCAAAATAGCAGAGAGGGTATTAGGAAGTCGCAGATGTAGTCTCAAGCTCTGTCACAAGCTTGCCCTGAACCTTTGGACAAACCTCTTCACTTTCTGGTTTAGTGTTTTTCATCTGCTAAAACACATGGGGCAGCTTACCTTGTTCTACCCGAGTGCTGGGAAAATTGATCAGTTCCTATTTTAAGTGTGTTTGGAACACTTGATGCTGAGCTTTGTTAAAAAGCTATCAAAGATGAAAAATTGAGATAGAAATCACATAAACTCTAGCCACCCGTTTGTATTATTATTGATTTAATTTTGCATTTCTAGAGTAATTTGTTCTGGAAGGTCTTGAAACAGAAACAAACCTTTATGTGGTTCTGTCCCAGGAGATCATAGAGCAGAGATCCTGTCTCTGGTTGCACAGAGGAGTTATATATATAGATTGTACAATATTACCTCTCCCTGTACCCTTGCCTCGCTCACGTCTTTAGACTGTCTGTGTTACAGCCAAATCACTGCTGTTGCCTTTGCATAGAGCCAATTGTCTGCCATCAGGCACTTATACCTAGTTCTCCTAATATGATTTATATTAAACCAATTTATATTACACAGTGAGTACCTAATGGAGAAAGCACCCAAAGGAAGCTTATGTGCTGCTTTCCTTCAGTGCTATTTAGCTGATCTGCTGACAGCTATCATTTCTCCCCATAGGCTTTTCCTCACATCCTTAGAACATCCAAGCTGTAAGAACACGGTTACTCCTAGAACAAGCCCTCTTTTTCAGGAACTACTTTGCTGTCCTCTCTGTAGGATAGAGGATAAGTACCTATCACCAGGGCCTCCAGGAGTCCCAGGTGGTGGACTTAGATTTTCTCATTTGGTCTCATTTGGGCAGTCCCTGCCCAGATATGTTTGCATTTTTATTTACTTTAGATCCAGTTTGTTTGCTTCTCCTTCTCTATTGAAATTTTCTCCAGGAAACATGTAATTTGCCTAGCTTCTGGAGGTGTCATCCTTTCACCATCTTCCAGCAACGTATCCAACTTCAATTAGCATTTTTGCTTATGTGAGTTAGTTGGTCTTCATATCACTGGAATTACACTGGTGGAAAATTAACCTGATGACAGCTCCATCACATCCTGTTAAGTTACTGTTGCTGTAATTTAGCTTCCTCACCTATTTTTCATATATCTTTTTATCCTATAGATCTGTATAGTGCTCTGCTTGCTGGGTGCTTTAGGATTACTACAAAATGGCCTAGCAGACAACCCAAAAACAGATATAAGCAGTTTCAGCTCATCTGAAGGGGTTGGGAAGGAATATATAACATGTCCGTTTATTTTACTTGACAGAGGAGCATAGGTGTTGAGATTTGCTGTCTAATATGGAAGGACAGAGGAGGCATTAAATCCCTCTCTCTCTTGTTGTCCTCTGTTAAATTTATGCCAGGATATGATATAAACTTGCATTCAGAGAAACATTTCACCAGGTAAACCTACAAAATCCCTTATTAAGCAAATGTGATGAATCATTGTTCTCTCATTGCTGTTGTATAGGAGCTGAACATGCTTCTCTTCTTCTGCCTTGACCATCTGCAGAGGGGTCAATTAAAATGCCTGTTCAATGGCACTGCCCATCAAACCATATGTAAAAAGTTTGATGGCCAAAGACATCACGTGCTCCAGCCCAAGCAGAAGGTTCATCCATTTCTTTCTCCTTTGACCTATTTTATGAGTAACATTTCATGTTTCCCCTTACTGTTCTCTACTGAGTCAGTAACAGGACAGTCTCAGAGCAGTGGGCGCTCAGATCCCATGGGCAAGCACAAGCCCACCAGTGCTAGATTCCCATGGCACTTCACTGGTTTTCGTAGCTGTCAGAGTAAATCCTCCCATTTGCAAATCTGCTTTCCAGAAGACAGCTTGCACTGCACAGCAGGGATAGAGAATACCCTACAAAGTCTAGGGCAGCACTTAAGCCAGAGATATGCCCTTTATTTTTTTCAGTTGCTTTGATTTTTTGCTCTACGGAGTTTTCCAGGCTTTGGCTCCCAACCTTACTAAACAAATTATGTGACTTTGAAAAAACAATTCATTTTTCTCGACTTCTCCAGCACTGCCAGCATTTTTTATGACTTTATAGAAAATCTTGCACTATTTGGTGTTTTGCCTAAACTTACATGTGATTAATCAAAGAAGCTCAGCCCTCACTGTAGAATAAATCCCCAACTCCATCCCTGACTCTGAAGCTTTGAGCTGGCTGTAGCATGCACATGGTGCCCTGTCTGCACCTCTCATTGGCTCCATCCCTGAAAGGTGCAGCCCACCAACACGATCCAAACCATGGACACAGCCTGAGCCATAGTATTACACAACACTGTTCACTTTAGTTGTCTGCAGGACTCTTGTGAACTAACACAATGATACATTTACCAGTACAATGAGACATTTACTTGATGGGCTGTGGGGTGTTAGCCATCCCCCCTCCATGCACGTTAGGTCCAGCTGGCCTAGCACGTGCTCCCATATCACAAAATGTGGTTTTGTAGCTGCACATACCCCCATTCATATCAGGGCCATCTCTGCCCTTGCTCACACCACTTAGGAGTAAAAAAAAGAAAAAATTCAGCAAAGGGAAAATTAAGCCTTTCAAGAGGAAACAAATTATTTGAATGAGAGTATTTCAAAGAAAATATTTTATCACTCTGAAATTTTATTCATCCTTTAAAAATAAACAACCTCTGTAACTACTTTTTCAGGCTACATTTTGCTGGCAGTTTTTATCTGCAGAAAGGATTAGCTTATTCGTGGATGGAACGTGCTGCACACACCCTGTTCCCATGCAGATTCATGCGGCAGGGAGCTGCATTTACAGCTCAGCTCTAGGACATTTTTTCCTAAATCAGATGACTGCAAAGACCATTAGAGCAGTTTATCATTGGAATCTGCAGGAACGTGCTGTACCCAAAAGGAAAATGTTCATTGACAGGGGAAGTGCAAGATCTGTGATCCTTGTAATTATGCAGATGATCCTCTCCAGAGGTCTGTGGTATGTGAGCAGGTCCACAATGATGACTTTTGGCTGCAGC
>NW_020897694.1:7530806-7616665 GCF_003984885.1 Neopelma chrysocephalum | reverse complement strand
TGTTATTTGCTTACTGTCAGGTAGCATTAAAGGGAGGCAGAAAACAGAGAGAAAAGGCTTTCTGCACTGTCGAGTCCCAGAGGAAGAACTAGATATGTCCTATTACCACAGTATATTATAAAATTGCAGCAGGCAGCTTTGAAGTGAGAATGAAGGCTATTGTGCAAAGGCGTTGTTGGAAGGCAAATTGCTGAAGATTTAGGTGAACATTCAGAGCAGAAACCAAGATTTATTTGCAAGACACAGCCCTTGCATATGTTTTATCTTCCAACCATCTATTGATTTAGGGAAAGGCTTAGCTGAGCTAAATCTGGTGTTGGAAGCCTACTAGATGAAGAGCCACCCAACCAGGAGTGTCCCAGAGAGATGTAATCCTACAGAAATGCATTTAATGGGGATGATATGCTTTCTCATACCAGAGTGGGGGGCAGGGGGTGCTTCTGCAAAGAAACCACAGGCACACCACAAAGCCAAGGAAGCTGCAGAAGCACGAGGAAGCCTCGGTGAATTGGCAGCATCCGTGTTTCCCTGCTCACCTGACCTGTCTGCAAATGTGTGGGGTTGAAAGAGGGTTGGGACACAGCCTGGGGGAACCGTATGCTAGAGACAGTGGAGTCACCTCAGATAAGGGAGAGGAGGGTTTTTAGTTGTTATCACTGTGCTTTGGGGAAGGAGGAACAGGTTGTTGTGGACGATCATCAGAAAATCAGCTTTGCATCTCTTGCCTGTTTTAGTGGCAACTCTTGCTAGTTTTAGTGGGAGAACAGTGCTGGCTGCTAGTAAACATTTCACATTTGTGAATTGGGGTTTTTTGACTGCTCTAACCTTCCAAGTCCTGTGGCAGCTGGTCATCCACCCTTCAAGCTGTCTCGGTTGGGGGCCAGGGCACCTCCTGAATTTCTTTCCTGCCTGCCTGATGCCTACATTTTCCCTACTTTGCAGCCATGGCTCAGAGCAGCAACACACATGTCCCTTGAGTTGCCCTCTGCCAAATGTGGCAGGGGAAGTGCTGCTCCTGCCAGGGAGATGGTGAAGTGCTGCTGGAGCACCAGCTTGTAGCCCCAGGGATCGCAGCTTAGCAAGACATCAGCTCTGGGACCCAGGTGTGCTCAGAGGGACACTTTCAGGTGGATCAGCAGCCTCTCATCAACATGGTAGCTCCACTTTGCTTGTGCTGCAGATCATAGTGCTTGAAGCATTGAAACTTACGTATTTGTCTATGGACATATATATGCGTGAATATATTAGAAGTCAAACAAAGCATTATAAATGTGCAGTGAAGAAATAACAATCTGGCTTCTTTGATTAAACAGTTTGATTTACTGGGCTAAACAATAGGTTTTTTACTCTTTGCTACATAATTGTTATTGGAAGACACATCTGGTATCTGAGTAGAAATGCACTTTTGCGATACCGAAGCATTCAAAAATGTGAGGGAGAAACAACTGTCAGACAGGATCTATATATAAAAAAATCAGGCAGAAAGCTCAAATAAATGTTGAATGATATATACTTTAAAAGATTGTCGGAGAGCATAGTTCTTTAATATTAATGTGGCCATGACATTTATAGCTCTTGTCCTGTCTGGCCACTGGTGCCTTCGCTTTTTCTGTTGAGACATGATACCTCTGAGACAGCAGCCACTGAGACATGATGCCAAGAGAATTTACCTTTTTTTCCTAAGTTCAGATATGGAGTTGCAGCCACTTGAGATGAAGGCCATGTTGAAGATCACATGGAAAACCAATGAATTCTGAGTACATGGATAAATACACAGAGCAGAAAGTCAGTCTCCAATCAGGCAAACCTGGAGGGAGGAGCAGCTCCTGCTCTTCAGCCCTTACTGCTGAATGTGAAGCCAGGGACTCAGAAATGTTGTCTCATGGCTGTCAGGACTTATCACCATCACAAACTGGGGGAAAAAACCCAAACAAACTCATGACAAAGTTAAGGAGATTAGAGGGACTGAGAAGTGAGACCTCACTTGGAGTCTCTTTCAGTTTTTTAATGAGGCATAAAAAAGGTCTTCAAAAGTAGACTTTTTCTCTTCCCTGTTTGTTTTGTTACATTAGAAATTTAAATTGCTCCTGAGTCCAGGAGGACTCAGCTGATGAAGGACTTCCAGCAGCACAGGAGCACTGAAACTACCAGCAATCTCCTTTCTCTGGCCACCAATGGTCATGGCCTCAGCTTGCTGCCCTCCTGGTATTCCTCATGCACAGATAATGCAGAAAGGTCAAGTTTTCAAAGGTGACCAGTAATTTCCACCACTTGGCCTCTCGCATCCTAAAAGGAGATGAGGTTTCTGAAAGCAAGTAATTTGAAGGTTCTTCAATGTGGCAGCCAGAAATCAAGGCTTTCCACACAAATAACCTAAATAAATTTTAGACTAAATAGAGAATTCACCTTTCCCTTTGGAAGAAATTATTCATAACACACTTAGCATGGGAGAAATATGGGACCTATTAGGCCTGTAGGGGCATGTATGTGCAAGATACATTTAAGGGAAGAGATCAATTAATGGACATTGGGAAAAGTAGTTTCTGCCATCTTTAAAAATACAGACTCATGTGTCCAGATACCTCACACTGTGGCTGACGACACCACAGAGGAAGAAAGCATCAGTTAAAACTGATTTTCTCTTACATTCTCATGAGGAATGAGATGCTGGAAAGCAGTGCCACCAAAAAGGACCTGGGGGTCCTGGTTGATGGCAAGTTGAATCTGAGTCAGCAGTGCCCTGGCAGCCTGGAAGGCCAACCATGTCCTGGGGGGCATCAGGCAAAGCATCACCAGCCGGTCGAGGGAGGGGATTGTCCCACTCTACTCTGCACCTTGAACACTGTGTGCAGTTTTGGTCACTGCAATATAAGAAAGACATTAAGATGTTAGAGAGAGTCCAAAGGAGGGCAACAAAGATGGTGAAAGGCCTTGAGAGGAAGCCATATGAGGAGTAGCTGAGGTCACTTGGTCTGTTCAGCCTGGAGAAGAGAAGACTGAAGGGAGACCTCATCGCAGTCTACAACTTCCTCATGAGGGGGAGAGGAGGGGCAGGCACTGATCTCTTCTCTGTGGTGACCTGCGACGGGACCCAAGGGAATGGCCTGAAGTTGACTAAGGGGAGGTTTAGGTTGGATATTAGAAAGAGGTTCTTCACCCTGAGGGTCGTTGGGCACTGGAACAGGCTCCCCAGGGAAGTGGTCAGAGCATCAAGCCTGACAGTGTTCAAGAAGTATTTGGATGATGCTCCAAAGGCACATGGTGTGACTCCTGGGGATGGTCCCATGCAGGGTCAAGAGTTGGACTCAGTGGTTCTTGTGGGTCCCTTCCAACTCAGCTGTTGTTCTGTGAACTGGCATTTTCAAGCTGCCACAATTGTGTCTGTGTGTTACCAAGCGTTACTGTCACACCCAAGCATGCAAGAAAACATGAGTCGTGTCCCTTTGAAACTAGGAAATAAACTTTAAAAACTACCCATTTTCTCAAAAAAAAGCCCAAACCTATTGAGAAGTTGTTTTTCACTCTGTATATATGGGGGGGTCACAGTTTTAGAAGGAAAATTTAAATTTTTACCAAAAAGGCAAATATAATATTTTCATGCAATCCTGTGATTCCAGACAATGATGCTTTATGTGATCTGTCAAGTGATACTTGCACTTAATTTGTGAGTCTTAGGAGCTGGACACTAGATACACGACTGTGTTACAGAAATGCAAACAAATCACAAAGACCCTCAACTTTTCTTCACAGCAACAAAGAACTTAATAAAGAAAAGATGTCAGTACTAAAAATGCTGTATTTTTGTCTTGCTTTGCCTCTTATACCAGACTCCATAACCTTCTGGTTTCCTCTAATGAAATTAAAAAGCCTAAAGGGAACTATTTTATCCTTCTTTCTGAAGTCCCCTTTTTCATGTAAAGGAGATTAAAACAAGAACAGCAAAAGATTAGTTTCAGGAGAAAACCTGATTTCCTTGTGACAAAAGGTTGGGCCTTGTTTTGAGCTCTGTCTACCATATTGACAGCTCTTGGTGGTGCAGTAGAGGTGGCATCTTGTGCAGAAGGTGCTGTCACCCTGACTTTTCAAGTGCTGGGGTCTGCCCACAAAAACAGTGGCTGCCCCACCCCGAGAGCACTGGGGACACCAGTCCTGAAGGGTATCCAGCAAGGCTCCAGGTGGCAATGCCCCAGAGCAGAGACTGAGAAGTTCATTCTCAGAAAGGTAGCAAACACAGGAGATGAAGCTTTTCTCTCCAGATTAGCAAATAGGGCTTTATGTGCAGTTTCCTGTGGAGGTGCATCAGTTCAAGAAAACTGATATGTACCTGCCTGTCATCTGGTTCTAGCAGATGGTTGATATTAAGGAAAAGCATGATTGTTTAAGTTTCCAGTGCATCAGGGCTTATCGCTCATAATCTTTGGAATTATAAATGTGTATTTTCAGTTATGCCAAAAATTTGGATGGAGAAACACATTGAGATACTCTAACATATGCAAAATAAAGGAAAAGTAAACATGGAACACTTTCTGAAGCTAACAGACCTGCTTCCTCCCTGGTGCTGCATTCAACATGGTCAAACTGCTCCCCAGAAACCTGAAAAACTGTAATCTGTGGAAACCACAGGGTGGAAATGTAAGGACTAATCCTATGAATCTCCCATTCAAGATTGCTTAACTTGGAGCATGAAACAAGCCCACAGAAGCCAAGGGCATCACACAGGAGTTCCATGAGAAGCCCAGGCTCTATGGCACTTTAGTCCCCTCTCCATCAGCAGTACAGGGTGGGATGAACCACTGAGCCACTGAGTCAAACTGGCAGAAAACAACTACCCATTTCTTGCAGGGATATTTCTTGATGGTTAAAGGGCTGCAGGTGCACACCATGGGGCCAGGCACATGTCAGTGCTGGCCCACAGAGGCAATGGGAGCATGAGGATGGAAGGGGCAGAAGTACAGAGGCAGCCCTCACTCAGACTGATGGAAGTTTCATGCAATGGAGAGCATGGAGCTGTATCACCACCTCTCATAATGGGTTGCCCTTGGCACAGCACTAAATACCTTAAGCAATGATGAATATACGTATTTTAAGATTAAATCTGCTTCCTGATGGAACTTTTCACTGGCAACTTCTTCTTATTGTGCCTTTGAACTCCATGTATCTGAACAACTGCTTCTGGGTGAAACAGCTTCCCAAATCAAAATAACATCATCAAAAGATTGAAGAAAATTCACAACACCCAGAAAATGGGTTGTTTTGTGGATAAAACCAATGAAACCACAAAGCTCCCTTGGATTTAGGTCTTGATCTGAGAATTTGGTTTAAAATAGATTAATTTTTACAGAATCACCTATTCTACCCCAGGATCCTGGAAAAGCTGGCAGCCCACAGCTTGAACAGGTGTACTCTGTGCTGGGTTAGGAACTGGCTGGATGGCTGGGCCCAGAGAGTGGTGGTGAATGGTGCTGCATCCAGTTGGCAGCCGGTCACTAGTGGTGTCCCCCAGGGATCAGTGTTGGGCCCAGTTCTGTTTAATGTCTTTATTGATGATCTGGATGAGGGGATTGAGTCCACCATCAGCAAATTTGCAGATGACACCAAACTGGGGGGAGTGTTGATCTGCTGGAAGGCAGGAGGGCTCTGCAGAGGGACCTGGGCAAGCTGGAGAGATGATCTGATTCCAACGGAATGAGGTTCAACAAGGCCAAGTGCCGGGTCCTGCACTTTGGCTACAACAACCCCATGCAGACCTACAGGCTGGGGACAGAGTGGCTGGAGAGCAGCCAGGCAGAAAGGGACCTGGGAGTTTGGATTGACAGGAAGCTGAACATGAGCCAGCAGTGTGCCCAGGTGGCCAAGAAGGCCAATGGCATCCTGGCCTGGATCAGGGACAGTGTGGCCAGCAGGACCAGGGAAGTGATTCTGCCCTTGTGCTTGGCACTGGTGAGGCTGCATCTTGAGTACTGTGTCCAGTTCTGGGACTCTCAGTTTAGGAAGGACACTGAGATGCTGGAGAGTGTCCAAAGAAGGCCAACAAGGCTGGTGAAGGGACTGAAGCACAGACCCTACAAGGAGCAGCTGAGGGAGCTGGGATTGTTTAGCCTGGAGAAGAGGTGGCTCAGAGGAGACCTCATCACTCTCTACAACTACCTGAAAGGAGGTTGTAGCCAGGTGAGCATTGGTCTCTTCTCCCAGGCAACCAGCAGCTGTGCCGGGGGAGGTTTAGGTTAGACATTAGAAAGAAATTCTTTCCAAAGAGAGTGAGCAGACATTGGAATGGGCTGCCCAGGGAGGTGGTGGATTCACCACCCGGTGCTTTTTAAGAAGAGACGGGATGTGGCGCTTAGTGCCATGGTCTAGTTGACAGGGTGGTGTTGGGTCATGAGTTGGACTTGATGATCTCAGAGGTCTTTTCCAACCTGGTTGATTCTGTGATTCTGTGACCTTCCTAGTTACAAGGGCACACTGCTGGCTCATGAACAGCTTCACAGAATATCATTAGTTGTCAGTCCATCCATCCATCCATCCACCATCTATCCATTCATCCATCCATTTACCTGGACTCCAGGATGAGTCACTCTATCACCTTTCCAGGGACTGAGGTGAAGCTGCCTGACTGGTAGTTCACTGGGTTCTCCTTCTTGCCCTTTTTGAATATTGGAGTGACATTTGCTTTCTTCCAGTCCTCAGGCACTTCTCTTGATTGCCACGACCTTCCAAAGGTGATTGAGAGTGACCTAGCGATGCCATCTACCAGCTTCCTCAGCATCCATGGGTGCATGCCTTCAGGGCCCATGGACTTGCGGACAGTAAGGTTAACTAAATGGTCTCTAACCCAATCCTTCTCAACCAAGGGGAAATCTTCCTTTCTCCAGACCTTCTCCCTGGTCTCCTGGGTCAGAGATTCCTGAGGGCTGGCCTTGGTCATGAAGACTGAAGCAAGAAGACATGTAGTATCTCAGCCTGCTCTGCAACCTCTGTTGAATAGTCCCTTTTCCATTCAGTAGTGGGCCCACATTTTCCTTAGTATTCTTTTTGGTTTTGATGTGCTTGAAGAACCTCTTCTTGTTATCCTTGACATTTTTAGCTAGATTTAATTCCAACTGGGCCTTGGCCTTACTTTTTTTCCTGCATACTCTGATAATATCCTTATATTCTTCTCAGGGGGCCTGCCCCTACTTCCGCCTCGTGTATCTCCTGCTTATGTCTTATTTTCTCCCTTGGAATCCTGTTACAAGTAGTGGGACTTCATGTGGGGGAAAACACCCACAGTACAAGACTATTTCCTTTTTCTTGATGTTAAAAAATGCTTCTGAATTCTATTCTCAGGCTGGGTTAAGACTTCAGAAGAGCTGGACTCTAGCTGCAGGTGCCTGATGCAGTACTTTTTTCCTAACCCACTTTTGAAGATAGAAAAAAATGCTGTTGAAATCTTTTAGCAAGAGGTGGTATCTTTATGATGTGACACTACAGGGATATTTCTCCATCCAAAAATATGACAGGATATTGAGGTCCCCATGAAGACATTGTTCCAGTGCCATCTTGCAGTGCAGTGATGCAGGGGCACCAAAGCAAGCCTGGTCATACAGGCTGCAGCCCTCTGATCCCCTGTGAGGTGAGGGGCCAGGTAGGGCCAGGACCTAGTGATGGGTCCTTGAAGAGATCTAGGTGTCAGCCTGGGTTTTGTTTTCAGTAGATGGCACTGACTTATCTAGGTACAGTAAAGGATGGCAAGGACAACCATGGCATAGTCCCAATGATGCAGGATGGCTGCACCGGCTTCTTGCCCACATGATGTAAAGCAGAAGGAAAATAGGGGGATTACATTCAGAGATAAGATGGAAGGTGTAAAGCCTGGGGAAAAAAAAACCACTTTGGAGCTTCCCTGTGCATGTGATGATGCTGGGCACATCCAAGCTGGCTGGTCCATTCCTGCATGCAGGGCAGGATATATTGCCACAACCACTTCTAAGAGCTGATGTTCAGGAAAACCATCAAATGGAACAATTCCTGTGTCAACTCTCTAATCTATCTGGACTTTTTCTTTTCCCTCAGAGCAGGGCTAGCTGAAGAGCCTTTTCCCAGGCCATTTTGGGGAGCACCAGCTGCATCCTGCTGGACCTGTTGCCCAGGGATGAATCCTATGGTTTCTCTGCAGTGCCTACTTGGACACAAGTTCCACTGGAGACAGCAGCAGCTTTGCTGTAGAAAGCTGGGAGCAAGGACAACAGAACAGGATTTTTTCAGAGGCAGTAAAACTTTTTTTAAAAAATGTCAATAAATAGGAGAACTGTGAGGTTTTAAAAGCAGGAAGATGAAAGTCTGAGTCAGACAGGGTTGCTGACCACAGCTCTGCCTGAGAACTGGGAAATGCAAAGAAAATAATTTCTGTGCTATAGAAATATGTAATTATCATCTGCCATCTCAAATGCCTCCAAAGAGAAACTCCTGCAGAGACCTTTAAAGCTCTTTTAACTCAAAAAGTAGGAAAATATTCTGTCAGACTGAACCAAGATGCAGAATGTGATCATATAAGTCCCATGTTTTGGAACACAGCCCAGATGCTTCTAACTTTGTTGTTTTTCGCAGCAGTTTAACAATTCAGCAGAATCACGTTTGCAGTCCTAGATCTAGTGGCTTTGGTAGTGGTGGTCCTTGAACTAATTGCTTATGTAAATAAACATTTAAAAACATAGAGGAAGACTAAGATGGTTGTGGACAAAAAAAAAAAAATTATAATTAACTTTCAACAATATATTTGGGGGTTACAAATTATCATTATTTACTGAATTTGCAGAGGCTTTATTTTTAGAGAGGATAAAATCTGCTAAGCCTTCAGTTCCTGACACATCTCTTTGGAGCAAGAAGAGAGTAATAGCACTTAACAGGGAGGTCTCTGGCAGTGCCAATGGGCAGGGGCTTTTTTGTGCATTTTAATCTTCGAGCACCCTAAGAGAGAGGAATTGGTGAGGTAGGCAGTGCACAGCCCAACAAAGGTAATTATTGGTAATGAAAGCAGAATAGTACCATCACCTCTTCAGCGAAACAATCCCAGCCAGCGTGGGAGGCTCTGGGCTCGTTATCCATCTTCCAGAAACCCTTGGTGATGTTAATCAGAAGCGGGTTGATGTGATTCCCACGGAACTGCCGCCATCACCTGTCCCGCTGGCAGCGGCGCCAGGAGGCGTTGCGAAAGGGCCATAGGTGCAGATGAACCACGTCGAAAATACCTTTGGTGGGCCAGACCTTTATTTTTCTCCCTTGGAATGTCTTTTAAATTAAGCACCCCTGGTGAAAAGAAGAGAGGGAGCAAACATTTAGAACTGTTTACCGAATAAAACAAGGTTTTAAAGGCCGTATTATTGTTCCGGGACACAATGGTCGTTACTGTTTTTGTTAGTAAGTACCCGTGTGATTTAAAGCTGCTGACAGCACCAGACGCTCACAATGAAATCATCTCTCCCTCCCCTCCCCGCAGTTCAGGCAGACACTCATTTGTATGTATGGGTTCAGCCTGTCTGCTGCGGCTGGCCAAAGCGACAGATACTAATGGCATATGTTAATTACAACCCAACAACTTCCTTTCATTTGGGTGTTTATTAACATACTCACTTCTGCCCATGGAGGCAGCTGGTGGGAGATGCTGAGGCTGTCGGGGATCACATGCAATCTTCAATCTGGGACTGTGATGTGCACCAGATTACGCCTGTCAGCAGGACAGAGAATCCAGCATCCCAGAGGAGAATTTTTTCCCCTCTGTTTATAAGGCTGCAGAACGGTTGAAAAGAAGATAGGAAGCTCAGGAGCAAATTCCCAGTCACAGCTGTTTGTCTCTCGACCACTACAGGTGTGGCTCTGCTCTGAACCTGGGATTTCCTGGGATTGCCACTGCATAACAGGCCCAATTAGCTGGAAAACAGCTCAATAATTTGGAATTTAGGGGGATCATAAAGTATCTGGTGGAAGTGGTGAATGCAGACAAGCAAGTTTTCCTGGGAATAAAGAGAATTGTCACCTCCACTTGAGCCAGGATCCATCTACCCTCCTTCCCAATTCCTAGTGTAATTGGAGACAAATATTTCAAATGCAAATGCAAGAAACATTCAAGGGAACAATTAGGGAGTAATATTTCAGATGATGCTCTCTTATTTTTCCTCTTCACAACTGGTTTGTGACATCGGAAAATGAGATAAAAACTTACTTCGTAAGAAAGAAAGGATACCAGACTTTCATTTCTAAGCCACTCACTAAGGGCCATCAATTCGAGTGATTTTTAATGGCATAGTGGTCCAAGATAGTTAGGTAATACTGTAACATATTAAAAAAAAAACCTTAGATCATTTTCAAATTGTTGTGCTCCAATTTCATGCAACTTTATTGGTATCACTGTGCTGACCAGTATTCATGGCCAGTGGAGCAGGACTGATGCAGCCAGGTTTTGCAGATGTATCGAGTGAACCCCCCAAGCTCAAGGTATAAATTGGCAGAGTCAGACACAGGACCACAAAGGAGAGCAGTATGAGCAGATTATTCTCTGCCACTTTTGAAAAAAAATGTATTAATCAAAACACATTTTCAGGAGTGGTTTGTAGGAGGCAGCTGTGTGACTGATTGGAAGCTTTGAGGCAGCATAAAAGAAAAATAGGAGAATCCCTTTGCTTTGGTTTTCAGACTGGTTTTGATGCATGTCAAACTCTGTGTGAGATATGCCTGAGTATTCCTGGCATTCCTCTCAGCACGCATCAGGCTGCCTCTGGTATCTGGGGAGATCATATAGCACTGTGCTGCTCTGGTGACTATGAGTTGTTAGATCCCTGCATAATTCCCTACAGCCTTTACTCATCTGGAAGTAATGCATAATTAGCAATTTTTGTTATCTCACTATTTAACCCTTCTTTGGGGTTTGTTTTTCGTACTGTTCATTAATATTTATCCAAACCAAAATGGTACATCTGCTTTTATTTGATGAGATGTGCAAAGAATTATAGTAGATTAGTAAGACACAACTGTCCTTTACAGTTGGCTGTTTTCTCTTCTTTCTGTATCCTGTTTATCTTCCTAAGGTTAATTACTTAATTAGTGGTTTGGCCAATTTTGCTGCACAACATAATAAAATAAAATAAAATAAAATAAAATGCTTGATACTGTGTAGGTTGTAATGTAAAAGGCCACTTGAGGAAGAGTTTTAATTTTTGTGCACAGTTCATTCTCAAATTCCAGAATCTTGCATTTAGTCCTGGAGGCTGTTTTTGAGCAATTCAGAGTGTCCAAGTGGAGGGCCAGGGGATGCTCCTCTGTTGCCTACAGCACTTTTTTCCCTAGAGAAGGTGGAGAATGGTTCCTCTACTTTCCCTGTGGGACACAGGGGAATGACATAAATACCTGTGCCTATGAGGAGCTGCCTGTGTGTTGTTTCTTCTTCATGCTGACCCATGGCAGAGCTGGATGGGGTTACCCATGGTCTCTAAGGCTCTCAACAGGACTGGAAAAGTCATAGGTGGGATGAGTAAGCCAGAACAGCGAAAAAATCAATTTTTTTTTCAGTGTTTGTATCCAGCAAAATCCCCACACAATCACTTGTCACAAAATACCAAGCACAGCCCCAAAAGCATTTCAGACAAGCAATGGCACTTGGTTTAGCAGCCTCCATTGAAAAACACTTTGTTTCGTATTTAAAAACAAGACATTTAATTATCTGGTCATACCTTGTTCTCACTCCCCGTGCTACTGGACTGATGGAACATTTCAGCTATTTATTTACATGTAGCAAAGCTAAAGCCTTTGAATACTACAGCAACAAGGAGTTTCCATTTGTTATACCAGTCCTTTGTATCTGTCGCGCAGAAAGAGACTGTCAACTAGACAGAGGGAATTGTATTTCTTTCTTACTGAGAAAAACACAATCCTATACTGCAACAACGATGTAACCAGGAGGTGTACATGGGGCTAGGTTTTAAGAACAGCTTACAAATAAGGGCTAAATTGTCTGTCATTACCCCAGCACAAGGGCAGTCATGCCATCTGCATATATTCATGGGCAATCACACAGTGAAGGGATTGTTTCAATGCTCTGTGTCTTTGACTTCTACATTAACAGAAATTATAAAGTTAGAGGAGGAATGTCCTCGAATGGCTTCTGCTGTGTTCTGTGGGAATGTGTTCTATCTTAAAGTGTTTCACAGGGTAAATGGCCCTGCGTGAGAGTCTCTGGTTGGTAAATTCCAGCTATCACACAGAAGTTCTTGCTTATGCCCCTTGTTCCTATGAGCACAACCACAAACCACACCGAAGAGCCCCTTTTCTCATGATGTTCTATCCTTTGTGTGCATTCACTAAGAAACCATGGTTCAGGGTTTTTCCAGCCATGGGTTTTCCACTGCTGCCGGTATATCCCCTACCCAGTTCAATATGTGCGAATTCATCAGGAGAAATGGTTAAAACTGGTAGGCTGAAAGAAGCAATACCTGAGGAATTGGTAAGCATTTGTCATTGACCATGACAGATAGAATGCATTGGGTGAAGCAAATGTGGCCTAGCCTATCTTTCCAGGAAAGCCTGGTGACATTTGTCAGTCCTCTTCTCACCTCTGTTTTGAACCAAGTCCTCCTTAGTCCCAGGTGGAGCCAAGCACTCTGATCACCAGAGGTGCTGCTTCTGCAGAAGCCCTCTGGGCAGCTGCCTCTCCCTCCAGAAGCACTCTCCATCACAACTCCAAGCCCTTGGGGATGGTCTTTGAGGCAGGACCTCAGATATAATTTCCCAACCTGAAAGCCGGAATATTTTGGAGGATTGGGCTTCTTTTCTTCCCTTCTTCTTGAACCACGTATCAGACAACCAAGGGCTGGAATCAATACAAGACTGAGTTGCCAGTAAAAACATCCCCCCTAAGTCCTAAAGAAATTTGGGATAATTTTCTCTGGACTGCTAGGACCCTCCAAAGCACAGTACCAGTGTGGAAAATAGAAATCAGATTGCACCAGCCTGTGGACCAGAAGTCTTGAATCAGTAACAGGAAGCACTGGGAGAACTGATAACTGTAACACTGCTTTAAAACAACCTGGTGAATACAGCAGGTCAGCAGCAGGACAGCACAGCTTCGGTGAGGGCAGGCTTTGCCTCTCCCATCATCTATTAGCTCCTCTGCAGCAAAGAGAAGAACTGATTCAAAACCAGATTTACCTTCTTAGTAGCTTTTTAAAAATACTGATTAGAAAACTGAGCAGGCATGTGGGTAAAATTTAGTCATGGACAAAAATTGCCAACAAGTATGTAAAGCAAGAGTTCACTTGCAATATGGCAAAGGCAGCACATGGTGACAGGTGCTCTGGTGGGCAGAGCAGGAGAAGGGGAAGAGAAAAAGAAATATGCTGAAGACATCAATTTGTCCAGGTTAATTGAAACTAGACAAAACTGTGAGGCACTTCAGAGATAAGGTCAAGATAGCCTGAAGGAGTCTAGAAAGAGCAATAAAAAGATGTGAGGAGCAGACGAGACTGAAAGATGAAAAGGCTCAGGTGACAGTGATGGTAAATATGAAGGAATCTGACAGAATGACTTGAGATAATATAAAATATGTCAGCTGAAGAAGCACAGAGATTTTCAGCTGAACACGTTATTTCCTTTTACTTAACACAAGAGCAAAGTGACATCAGATGAAAATGAAAGCTGATGGGTATAAACATCCCAAAAAGAAACACTGCTTTTTCAGAACAATGTGCACCTCGACTGCCATAACTGATCCAAAGATTAGCAGGAAAAAAATTCCATGAGTTATGCATTCCAAATGTACCTGATTCTAGGATCCTCTTCTAGCACCAAACGTTTCTGGAAGCAAATACCTCAACTGATTCAAGTAGTGGGCTGGGATCTATGTCCTTAGCAAACTTCTGCAGTCAGGTGGATATGCAGTGCACATGCTACAGGAAGCCAAATAAATTCCCATTTTAAAGAGCTTCTCTTTAGACAGTGAATATGCATGTAAATCTGATGGATGAGACTCCAGCAAAAGTGTTCCTGCCTAGTATGCCCCTGGAGACCCAGAAGTTCCCACAGGTCAATGGACCCAAATCCAGGGCGCCTCCATTGCTCCCAGGTGACATGAGAAACGCCTGGTGGCCTGAATGGCAGAGTTGGGTGCCCCAATCTAACTCCACAGCTTTCAGCATCTGAGCTGCAAAGCAAAGACTGTAGCATCTTTGCTGGAGCAGCAGCAGCAAGGGCCACAGGGCAGAGCGCAAATTTGCAGCTAAGTCCTTGCTACCCTGCAAGACTAACTCTGAAACCATCAGTGAAGGTTACACAGGAGCAGGGAAACTGCCAAGCAGTTATATTCCAAAGAAAGAGAAAGTGTCACAGTTTAGACATCTGTTATTACAATGCTGTTCACCTACCTTGTTCAAATTTCCTTTGTTTCCCTTTAATAAGTGCATTTCTTGTTACCTAACTGACTCCCTTTTGGGAATGTTTTGAGAATGACTGTCCATCAGACAGCATAATCTGTTTTTCCCAGCTTGCTGGTTCTGAGCTCAAGCTGGACTGTTTGTAGTACCCTTACTACTGGGCACTACAAACCCAGCCCTTGCTACTGCCCATCAAGTCCTGCAAAGGGTTACAATACACATGACTCTTATTCACTCCTTCGGAAAAGCTGAACAACTTTTGTCTCCATGAGCGGATACAGTATCTCATAAGGATCTGAAAGGATCGTTCTCAGAGATTTGGCACTTGGACGACAAATCCATAAACTCCTTTGAAATCTGTTTCTTTGTAAATGCACAGACATGAATCATTATACTAATGTAGTTATGTGTGAAAATTCAGGGGAAAATATAACCCCAAACCATCTTCTTAAGAAAATAAGCTGCAAAGCCAAACATTACTGCATACTTTTGTTGCCTGGCTATCAGCAGTTTGCAAGTTCCCTCTTATTGGCCCTTGAGAAACAGCACATCCTGAGACTATGAGCACCAGGCAGTTCAAAGCAATGCCAATGCTCTCCAGTGTGATTAAAAAAGCAAGCTTGCTGAAATTTGTTGGTATTGTCCATTGGTCTAGATGGTCTATGAATTCCTTCCTATATGCCATGCTGTCTGATGCTTACAGGCCTAGGTGTTTATCCCCTGGGACGCTTGCTAAAGGCTCACAGATCTCATCCTGCTCACCAGCAAGCCTTTGGAGGGTTTGATGTTGCAAGTCCTCCGCTAATGGGCTGTGCACTGGTGCTAATGAGCTTCAGAGCACTGACCACAGAGAGGATGGGCCACTTGTTATTTTTCTAATTAATTCAATAACTAATCACACAGGAGCATGCTCTAGAAGACAGCCCATCTAATGACCGAGTTAAGAAGTCTGCACAAATCTATCACCTCTGCATTCGCTTCTGAGTATTTTTCCCAGCCTTTTGTAACTCATTTGAACAAAAGATGGCAAAAAATCTTGTTCTACCAGCTGCTTGTGTTCTCCCCCATGGCAGGTCATCCTGTACATTAGCTCCTTCTGCTATTTTAAATCATTTGGCATTCCTTTGGGGCCCACCCATCCTGCATACCCTGAGCTTAAATTCTTGACCCCTACTGGGAGATGACATTAGCTCTCTGCTTCACTGCCTCTCCCATCTTACTCAAAGCTTATCTAAACCCACAGTTGCTCATATCTCCAATTTCTCTTTTTCTTTTGGTCATAACACTCTAATTAGAGCCTTGAAGCATACAGAGATGTGATTTGCATGAAAGGCACTATTCAAAATGAAACTGGTTCCCAACTCATGCAGCTTAGCAGCAACATTTGAAGTTGTTTAGAGCCCTCACTTTTCTCCATCACTTTTGAAAACACTCAAAGCCTTATTCATCTGTTTTTTTCTAAAGGATTGCAGCTAGTTTCTCTAGTTTTTCTGGATGGGTAGTAACCTCACCGTCCTCTACTGTGTTAAATAAACCCTAGAAGAGTTTCCACATTCCTCTTCAGGTGTATATATTTACTTGAATGTGTATCACCTGTTACTCAGCCCACACAGTGGATGTCTATCTCTTATGTTCAAACACAGAAAAATAAGGCCATTACGATAAGCATCTGTGCTCACCACTTTCTTGCTCCTCCAAAGCTCTTACTTAAAGAAAAGACAGGAAATTTAGTAATATCAGAGTGGTAGGTAATTTTAAAGTGAAACTCTAACAGTAAAGATGAAGATATCTTATTATAGTTATGAGACCATTATTAAATATTAACTAAAATTAAATATGGAAAGTTTGTACATACCCCATTTACATACCCAAATGGTTGTCTTACGTTTGAAACTTCCCCTCAGAAGAAAAGCAGCTCCCGGTGCCATTTGGCACAAAGTGGACATAAGTTACAGAAGACCTGACACGAGGAATTTGTGCTGTGGCTATTCATGATGCCAATGCCTTCCATGTATCTCTCAATTTGAGGCCTGCTGGAGGAACGGGATGTGTCCCAGGCACTAGAGAAAAGCCAGAAAAGGGCCATTTCTTGGTAGCATATTCAAAACAACATATGCAAAACAATTCAGCTCAAATGCTTTGGCCCAAGCAATATTGACAAAGTCTTGCTTGTGATGCCCACAGACAGCAAGTCATATCCTTGCTGGGGCATTCTGGCTGGGCTCTGTGAATGTCTTGCTGCCTGTAAGGATGCTTCCCCCATCCTAAAAGCTGTGAGAACTCCTGGCATGCTGAATGCATGGTTAATCCCATGGGAATCTTTCTGCACTGTGCTGTTTCAGCAGCCAGCCAGGCAACAGCAAATCGGTTGTGCAGACCCAAGCGTTTCCCCGTCCCCCTGCCTTTGAACTGGCAAAGATGAAGAACAAACTTCTAATGAATGAACTTCAGTGCATTGAATGTGCCCCTGGCTGGACTGGTATAGCTCTGCTGGCCTCAGGGAGAAATGCTGCAGAGGAACAATGTAAGAAGCAAAGCACTCGTGTATCAGAGAATTTGGCCCAGTAATTTCAATCTGAGGCACTACCAGGTTAAGCTATGCAGCACTACATGCAAAAATGAACATTTTTACTCCAAGGATCAGGGGCATAGGCCAGGTCAAGGCTGAATGCAGTGGTAAGGGGAAAAAAAACAAGAAGAAGAAGTCTAGAGGGAGAGCTGAGATTGCTACGTCTGCTCATAGGACATGAGTGCTGAGCAGAGCAGCTCCTGCTGCCCTGGGAGGCTGCACCCCTGCTCATCTCTACAACCCAACTTCCCCTTCAGCAGCATCAGTAGCAGCCTCTTTGGTTTCCAGGGCTCTGACACAGGCAAAGTGAAGAGGCAGGTCCCAGACCTTGAGCTAGCCCCTTCCCTCCTCTCTGCTTCAAGACAGCCCTCTCCGATAGGTATCCATCCACTTTGTCTTTGTCTAGAGCCAAACTTGCTCTGTGGGGCTGCACTGATTGTTTTATATAAAAGATATTTCTGAGAAGAGCAAGCCAGAGAATGTGTCAGAGAAGGGGACGAAGTGGCTTTGTATGTCCAAATAAGTGCATGCAAACAGGGACTATTGCCAGTGATTACTCCCAGAGCTGTGCCTCCTGAGCCCACCACATTCCCATCCCATGATGTTTGCTCTTCTCTCCGGGCCTACTGCAGTCATTATCCAACAGACATTGTGGAACATCACTGTCAACTAGTAAAACTAGGCACTAGAAATTGGCTTCCTCTAGAATTACTTGAAAATACTCAGAGGAGAGATGTTGAGGCATGTGGGACACATCACAATATACCAGGATGGTTGTGGTTGGACAGGATCTCTGGAGATCATCTAGTTAAGTACCCTGCTGAAACAGGGCTGGTTGCCCAGGTCCATGTCCAGAGTGCAGTCCCAAACTCTAGCAGTAGGAAAAGTTCCTGAGTAGAGCTGGCTTCTCAGAGAGAAGGAGAGAAAAATTCTCAGAAGATGCTCCACCCAGATGGCAAAAAATGCCTTCGTGGCTTCTGTATGATGAAGTAGAAAGGGGAGGGAGACTGGGGTTAAAGCAGAAGTGGGTTTTGGCCACAAGGAAATAGACAGGTATCGCAGAAGTGGGCTGCCCCAAGTTAGAGGAATAATAGTCCAAATTCCCATTGGTACATTCTTGCCCATGGAGCTCAGTTAAGGGTTATGCTTTAAAAGAAGAGAAACCAGTGTTGTGAAGACAGTACAGCTGTTATGGTTGGAGGGAGAGTCAGTACCCACGGAACCTGATGGGTGGAAGACCCAGCTTCAAGTTTCTGCATTGCATCAGGCTTCCTATGACATCTTGGGCAAATCCCTCAGTCTAACAGTGCCTCAGTTTCCCACAGCAACAAGAAGGAGATAAGAGCTTTTCTCAGGCACTCAGCATTGTACATGCTTGGATGCGATAAACTCTAAATACCGAGGTTCTGTGTGCCAGGCCAAAGTGGTGGATATTTAGGTAGGCAGGCAGAACTCTAGGCAGGTGCTGCCAGGTCACCCTTTATGAAGACATCTCTAGTAGTCTCAGAAAAGACGTGATTTGAAGACCTCCCTGAAGTGTTTCACCAAATAAATCCTGATTATTTGGGCTTTGTGAAGACAAAGTGATTGTTACCCTAACTTCTTAAGGCACATAAGCATTTAAGCTGCCTTAAATCTTTGAGGTAGCACAATGTAAGCATTAGAGCCAACTTAAATCCGTATTAAGTCTTCTAGGTGCTTAAAGCATTTAAGCCATTTTTAAGTCTTTTTAGAATGACTGATGATTTCCATAGGAAGGATGCAATGTTGAAAGATGCTTTGTATGTGATGTTGCCTTAAAGTTCATGCTGTCAGACAAGCCAATGTCTCATATGCAGCCTTATCAGGAAAGATTTGAAAAATGTCTAGACTTTAATTTCCCTGCCATTTCAGGTTTGGTCCTGGGTTCACAATGATGCTTATAAATGTGGCAGAGTTTCAAGAACATAATGATTGATCCATCAACTCATCCTGGTGGCTCATGTTATCCCATATTGGGGCTTTACCACACCAGTCTGTGGTACAGTAGAGGAAATTGAAAATGAGTGAATTCCCATCACATACAGGGACAATCACAGCTCACAACTAACCAAATCCTTTTGCTCTGACTTTTTAGCAGTGACCTTTGGATTGCAATCAACCTTGGAACACCCCATCTGAAAAGGCAACATTTTTGGCACGCCGTGAAAGCAAGGCTTTATAGTAGAAACTACTTTTGCAACTTTTACTGTATGATTTGCATTCAAGATGCCATAACAAAGTGCTGAGCACAGTGAATCTTTCTACAAGAAGAGATGCAATCCAGCAAACCTTGTCCTCTGTGCACAGTCAAAGAAACAACTTAACCCCTTGAATAAGGGGCTACATATGTGGCAAATGCTTTAAAGGACTGGGTCATCAGTGGACAGAGGGCTTTTCCAGTAACTCCAGCTACAATTCTGACCTTTTCTGGTTCTTGGCTTGTCTTGCTGGGCCATATCCCATATACAAGTTATGACTCTGAATGGCTGATAAAGCTCTCCTTTTAGCTTCATTTTGGACTGGCAGTGGCTGGGAAGCAGCCTGCCTCCTTCAGGCCCTTAGCTGATGCTGATATTGCAGGCACCCACTGAAGCTGTTGTCCAAAGTCGACAGAAGACCCACACCAATGGCAAGCCAGAGAGACGTCTCACCTGACTGTAGACCGTTGTGTCGAGACACAGGCATTCCTGCTGGAATCCTTTAAGGGCTGACACTACAGGATTCTCAAGGGACTAAAGCACTGTTCATCTCTCTTCATCTTCCAGTAAAATCTATTACTGGGTGGGCCATCTCATCACCTAGTCACATGTCTTAGTCAATGGGCAGGGATGGGTACTTTTAGGAAGCCATTCTCCTGACGTGTTTCACACACCTCTCTTAGTAAAAGGCAGCAGTACCTTAAAATAAGCTCATTTCTCTGCTCTGTCTAGATTTTCCTCCTTTCACTTAATTGCAAACTGTTAGTGTGGGCCATAAAAGGTTTATGCAAGCATACCCAAGTGGGTTTGAATGCTTTCCACTTCCCTGCATTTGCACGTGAGAACTTGCTAACTCCCATTTGCAGATTCACGGCAGATCTGGAGTTTATGACTGAATGCTCCAAGCTGGGGTATGCAAATGGATGGCAGTGTTTGGAGTCAGTGACCGCACTCACGCCCATGATAATCACAAGCATGTACAAGCCACAGGGAATTGTTAAAATTGAGACTGATTTGACCATAACAAAAGTCTCAATTGGGTTTTGTTACCAAGTGCCTCATTAGTCTGATATTTTTTGTGACATCCCATTGGTGGTAGATATGAATAGAGTTTTTTTCCCTGTCTCATACATGAGAAATAGGCACAAATTCCCATGTCAGCCAAAACCAGGCCTGCTCTCTACACCAGAGATGTGTAATCTCTGGAACAGGTTGCCCAGAGAGTTGCAGAGTCTCCCTTAACTGGAGATATTCAAGAACTGTCTGCAATTCTGTGCAATGTGCTCTAGGATGACCCTGCCTGAGCAGGGAGGTTGGACCAGATGACCCACCACGGTCCCTTCCAACCTGGCCCATTTTGTGATTCTTTGACTGTGTATCTGAAGGACAGAGTCTGCAAGATGCTGAATGCACCAGCCCCCTTCCGGTCCGGCTGAGAGGAGCTAGGTAGTTATTTGCCTCAGCCTCTGGGATAAACTAGCCCAAAAAGGGAATGGAAAATTCAAGAGCTTATTTAAGAGCTCTGTGCCCAATCTTAGCTCGTGCAAAAGGAATCTGCAGGCTGAGCAAGCACAGATTGCTGCACAGCTCTCTCTCCTCGTTACCCACTGGGATCAGTTAAGGAGTATCCCAGCCTGAGCAGACACTGTACCTGACGAAACCAGAGGGAAATTGCCACACAGAGTAGCATCTGATGGATGGTGTAAATGTGTAATATGCCTGTATACGCAGACCAGCTCATGGACAGTGGGACTCCTAATCCAACATGAAGCACAAGGAGCAAAGGGAAGACGGCTGGCTGTACTCCTGCTCATGCATCCCAGGGTGATGCTGAACTTCTCTGCTGCCATAAGGTGTTCCTGGCTCATGGTCACATTGCTAGCCACCAGGACCCCCAGGTCCTTCTTTGCAGAGCAGTTTTCCAGCTGCCTGCTCCCAGCCTCCCCTGGTGCAGAGTTATTCCCCCAGTGGGCAGGACTTTGCATTTCTTCTGCTTGACTTCATAATGTTCCTGTTGGACCACTTCTCCAGCCTCCTTAGGTCCCTGTGCACAACGGGTCTGCTCTAGAACTTACTGACTGCTCCTCCTGACTTAGTACCACTGATGACCTTGCTGATGAGGCAATTTGTTGTCAGGCCATGCTACTGAATCAAAACCTGACAAACTCCTGCACCTGGACTGAACTACTGCCCACCACTTTCTGACTCTGGCAATAACACCAATTTTCCATCCATCATCTATCCAAATCATGATAATTAGAGCATGCCCTATCAAGCATTAACTTTACAGATGAAGACACCATGGTCAGGAATTCAAAATATATGTTTCTTTCCTTTTGAATGCAGTTATCCCTGTTTGAAAGAGAGTCATCCCTCTTCTCCACTGCTATCTAGACAAGCAAAATGATTCAAACTGCTGATCCCATGAGAAACAGCAAATGTCATCACAGACATCTCAGAAATTATCCACTTGGTTCTGTAACAATACTTCTCACTAGTGAGGAAGTATAAATTTTATTTAATGGATTACAGAACAAAGGCCCTGAACCAATCCTTGGTGTCACCTCACTTATTACTTGGCCAGAGGAAAGACAATATTCCTGGTACACATCTCTGTTTATCTGAATGATCTGAAAGTGAGATTTGTAGTTGTTCCAATTAGATTCATAAAGAATATACTGCATGCTTGGCTATTGCAGAGATGAAAACCATGTGCAATGCACTGTTGTTAAATTACTGATCACCTGCAGAGACAACGACCTCAATTCTGTAGCACCCTCTTAATAGCTACGGCAAGCGATCCTTGGCGATTGCAGTCAAGAGTTCATTCTGTTTGCTAAACCATTACAGTCATTATTCTAATTACCTATCAAGTCCAATTCTTGTGTGTGGTGCTGCACAAAGACAAAGGGAATATTGTTTCTGTCTCTCAAAGTTTGCACTCTTAATCAAAGAAGGAGAGCATTCAGGCATCTAACAAATTGCATAAGTTAGGGAGGGGGGAGGAATTATCCCACGAATTAGCTAGGCAACATTTGTGAGGAAAACGTCTGGGTGAAAAACTGATGTATTCCTGTCAATCCCCAGCTCCTATATTATTACAAAGCAGCATGCAGGAAGGCTGAGCGTTTAATAGCCTGCTTCACAGGCAGTAATTCCTCTGGAATATGGTGACTGATTTCCTTGACATTTCCTCTGGCATCAATGGTATTAGAACCATCAGGCAATTTCTGGGAAGCTAATTTGTTCCTATATGTTGATAAGGAACAAAGAGACACACAAAGAGTGCTCAAACCTCTCAAAAATCCAATATGGTTTGGGTGCAAATCTCAGGAATCTTTTCTTTAGTGTAGTGAAAGAATTTATGCAATTCCCTTTTCTATTTCATTAACAAAGTTTCCTGCTGGCAGTATCCAAAATAAATCTGAGGTCTGGCATGAAATAGAGAGATGACTGTACGGAAAAATTATTTTGTTAATTTAATCAATAATGTACCCTTATATGGAAACCTTGCCAGAATATAATTATATATCCAAGCAAACGTATTGCTGCATACTTCTTAGTAAGACTATTGCAGAGCAACGCTGTGAACTTAAAAGGAACTGAGAGGCTTCAGATGCCCAAAATATTCTACAATCTCTGTGCAGATGAAATTCCCAGTGCTAATGTGATAGGGCTAGGAAGTCACTGTAGCTCTCTTATTTAACAAAAGCAGTATTTTGGAATTTTTTTACTCTTTTTTCGGTAGTGGCTGAGATCAGTCTCCACTGATATGTCAGGTTCACTAGACAGCAGTTTCTTGGCTTGGGTTCAAATGAGTTTGTACTGAATTAGATGGCTTGGCCCAAGAGACTGACCTATTTACTTTTGTCTATATTCCTAACCTTTCTGTTCCTGTTTTTGTCACCTATATAGCACTTGGGAGACAGTACTTCTCCCATGATTATCACAGCTACTCAGTGATGCTTGGCTTGGCTTTTTTTTCAGTGCTTCTGCTGCACAGATAGTGACACTTAACAACAACAGCCATTTGAGAGCCAAAGGCTGCCCGTCCACAGCAGGACTGCCCCTGTCCTACTCTGCTGGACTTGGCACAAAAGCTGAGATGGAGGCTCAACAGGAAGAAAGATCTGTGCTATTGCTATGTCCCTTCCCTTTTTCTTCTTCCACCATCTATTGCTACTCCCCACACATCTAGGTCTTGGGCACAGAGTTAGTATTTCCTGTTGTTTTATCCAAGACACAGGTTAGACACACACAGGCATAAACTCCTTCCAATGCAGGAGCCAGCTGGGCTAATTAGCTCATGTCAAAATGAGCTGAGTGGCTTTCAAGGTCACCTCATATCTGAGAATTGCTTTTGTGCTACATAAAGCCCAAACCTCCCAGAAGATTCTCTCCCTTAACTGCTATTTCTGCATTTTTTGTTATTTGGTGAACCCAACTCCCTTGTTACCCTGGAGCATGGACAGTTGAATTCACTCATTCTTCAAGCTCATTCTTCAAGCTGCAACAAAAGATTTGGGCCTAGAGTCCGAGGTATCACCAAAACGCACGTAACAGAGGTGATGAGCACATTGCCTGTTTTGCTGTTTGCTGCAGGTTGAAGATCAGTGCTCAGTGTGGGTGAGATCATCTCCTTCTGGAAACTCAGACAATAATTCAGGTCTTTTGGCTTTTAAAAGCTACTTGTCTTTTACCAGTTGTACATTTCATAGAGTGTGGCTTCCCAAGTCTTGATTTTTTCCCCTCTTTATTAGTTTAAAAAGAGGAAATATCCTTATAAGAACAAGTTAGTGAGAAAAGACTGAGCCCCAGGTGTAGTCTTATCTCAGAGTCAGACTTTGCATGCACTTACAGTGGTGCAATCTACTGTGCTCCAAGGAGACTGCTGTTTTGGAGTGGCACAACTTGGAGGATGTTTAAAAGAATGCGCTGAGTGCTAAGAAAATCAGCAGTTCAGTGACTATGGTTCTGCTAATACATTTATGCAAAACTTGTCCTTTGATTATCCCAAGGCATGGGCAGATGCATGCAAGAAATATTAATGATTTAAGTTACAGAAAGTATTGATGACTGAGCTCTTATTTTACTAACAGCATTGCATATATAGGCAGGCATAAAGCTTAACTATCTTATTTGGGAAGGCCAAAGGGCTGGGATCCACACAGGTGTTTAGGCACTTACATCTCATGCAGGTGCTGGCAGACAGATCCTCCCCACCTATACTAGGCACATTGTAATGGTGCTTGTGTTTGGGGCTTAGTCACCCAAGCCAGTGAGAAAAAATTAGTGCTTTGGGGATGATTCAAACTTGAGCCACCCCTTAGAGCCACACATCTCCTTGAAGGAAGCCTACTTCAAACAGGCTCCCAGCTGTGATGCCATAGGTGCCCTAGGGCAGCCAGAGCAGGTTTGGTGCTTCACAAGACTGCAAAGGAAGATAACTGGAGAGTATGGTCCATGAACAAGCCCAGAGAGAAATTTTGTGTGAGCACTTTTGAAAAGCACTTCTGTTAGCAGCAGAAACATGAAAAAAAAGATGGCGCTTTACCCTCCAGGAGTGGGGAATAGAGACATGAGCGTGACCATTCTATAATTCTACTATTCTAACCCTAACCTGGGAGCTGGATGGTGGTTGAATCTTCATTTCAGACTACTTCCATGCCAGTGTTTAAGTGGCTTCCCAAGGATGCTGGGGGTTTTTATGCTATGAAGAAGTTTCAAGTTATGCCCATTTCTTAAAAGAGCACCGATTCCTGTGAACTGCTCGCTCAGTTTTCTGCAAACAACCTAGCATGGAGAGGAGGGAAAAAGTAATAAAGGAGTTACCTGCAGGTAATGCAAAGGAATACCCTTGATAAACTGTGTTTGTCCAGTATCTACAGTTCAATTAACTTATTTCTAGAGCTGTGCCAGCCTGTTTTAGAGGACATCAATGAAAAATTTATTTGCAGCTGTCTGCAACGAGGATACAAATCAACTAATGATATAATATTTTCTCTTGGAATTTATTCTATGAAGATGATTCATACAGGACAGCTAAATGCCATCAGTGTTGTGTCAGCTTTTACTGACTAAAGTGTTTTTCCATATGTGATAGTGGACTGTTCTTATTAATGGCTGAGCTGTAAAATCTTGCTTTCCCTCTTATTTATGATACTGGAAAAGATCCAGTGTAGCACAGTACATGTGTAAGTCATTACCTTCCCTCTAAGCTCCCCCCCAAGTATGGAATGTTACTGTATTTTAATATATTACAGAAATAAACAAATGTTTTACATGTGGGGGATGAGCATGAATCAGACATGACTGAAAGGGCAAAGGGGGTTAACAGAGTTTGCTGGGGCTGAAAATCCCTGGAGCCCAAGGGGTATTGTGAGGGGCGGTGCTGTGCTGCTGCATTCTGCTTCCCCCTTACAGGTTTGTCCATTCCAACTCTTCATAATGCCAGGTTTAGAGTTCATGCAAGTTTTCTGGGCTGGTCTTTAAAGGGCTTGGGATATCTGGTGCTTTTCAGTATTGTGTCATCTGTGCTCCTTACTGCTGCATCCCAAAGGCCTGATGCAGGGAGCCTTTCCTTCCAGCCGACAGCACGTACAATACCTCCTCAGCAAGCTCCTATCCTTGAAGACTCCTCAGGACCAGACCCAGACCCTGAGTACTCCTGTTCCAACATCAGTGGCTTCAGTCAGCCACTGCCATGATGTCCACTTCTTCTTTGAGACACGTAAAGGCTGGTGGAGGTTAAATGTAGAGGCGCTCCTGAGAACAAGGACTTCCTGAGTGCCTATAAATTATGGATCTCTTCCCTTCTGGTTCTCAGAATTTTGCATCTCCCTTTCCATTAGCAGTTTAATTTGCAGAGGAGGACTATGGTGATTCCCTTTCCTAAGGAGCTGGGACTTAAATGCCCTCACCCTGGGGAGTGAGCTGTCCCTTGGCTGTTGGCTCTCACCATTGGCAGTGTCACCACCAAAAGGGCTGGAATCTTTTGGAGAGTTCTCTCAGCCCCACTGGGTGCAGGACCATGGCCTGTGTGCCAGTGGTTGCCATCTGTACTGGCAGCAAGACGGGGCTGCTGAGAAGTGATGACACACAGTTTCCATCCTTCTGTCTGAACTATTTCCCCTCACCTCCCTCTACCTGTGGACAATCCCAAGCCTGTGCCGTGGGCTCACCAGCCTAACTGTAGGCAGCGAATCTGAATCCACGCCTAAACATCCTGTGTGGGTAAGGGAACTGCCTAGCGTGGGCCATCAGAGATGGTAGGTGGCCACCCAAGCATTGGTTGGACTTGATGATCTCAGAGGTCTTTTCCAACCCAGCTCATTCCATGATTTTATGATTCTATGATCTTCTATCCAGAAGGTGCCCAAGTCCTGCTTTGGATCTGGCCTTGACTTTGCCATGCCAAACTCCCCAGCTCAAGCATTTATGCTTGGATCAATTCTCTGTCACACAGGGAGCGAGGAAAAAAAGAAATCTTCCTCCTACAAAAGCATTTTCTTCCCTCTGGATCAATCCATACAACTTCATTTGACATCAGTGGGAGCTCTGTCACAGATCAAGAGCAGTAAATGGCCTAATGGAAAGAATAATAATGCTACCATGTGTATGTACCATTTTTCATCTGTCTTGTGGTTTTAAAGATCTTCCTCTTGGTGAGCTCGTTGGTCACAATGTTAACCCTTAGCTAATTCATATATTTTAATTATCTTTTCAAAGACACTATCAAAAATCAGGAGGAAAATGGAAAAGCACAGAATATGCAGATTGCAAGCTGACATTAGATGTTCTGAAAGTTGAGTCTTTCCTTCTTTGAGATGTAATAGACAATTATAAGTTAAAAAATCCCACTAACTTTTATTAGAAGCTCCATAATTTAAAAATTATGACCCTGAGATTTAATTTCATCCAGCTGTAATGTAATACTTTATTGATCTCAAGTTGGTTTATAAAGTATTTTTTTTTCTACCTCTAATTATAAGAGGCACATCTTTGTAAGCCAGTGGATTATTTGCTAATGCAACACTTTCACTGTATTTCAAGTGGGAAGAAATCTATTTGTTGTGGGATTTTATTTTTCATAGTGTTTTTTATTCCCTGGATGTTGCATCTTTGTGGGTACCTTTCATCTAATACAATATTAGCCTTCATGATGGGGCTGACTGCTTCCTTGATATTCACTCAAAGTTGGATACACTCGAAGTTGGATTCACTCGAAGTTTCACTAATAAAGTAGGAAAGAATAAGGGAAAGGCAACAGAAATAGAAAAGTCTGCATATATGTGGCAGTTAATTGTCTAGCAGCAGCATCATTATGTCCCCCAAAAACTGTTCCTCTGTTTGAGATTTCACTCTTGTTTTGATGTTTTGTGGCTCAGTGGACATTAAAATAATTATTGCTATTTTTTCCTTTTGCTTGAATAGCAAAAATATTCTGTCACTCTCACAGATTCGGTGGCCTCATTCACTTACAGTTCCAAAAGTCAAATTACCAGATGATATTTTTTAGGACATTGTGCAGGGGCCCAAATAGCTCACACAGAAGGGATGCAAGGCAAGCTAAATTATTTTCTCTTTTTATTTTGGCATCCAGCAAAAAAGAAAACATCATCTTGTTGCTATAAGGGGTTGTTAAGAAGAAATTGAGAGTTTCCTGATGGCATAATTGATAAATTCTTTAAAAAAAGGATGTTAAAAGTGTGTGATAGTATAATAAATTTTAATGGACTAATTTTCAAGAAATATTCTGTCAGGTATCTCCATATATTCACATTGTAGAAGACTCCCCACACAATGAATAAATAATAGCCTGTATATGAGGAATCACAATAAAAGTATTTGTGTCTAGTTTCAAAATGCACTGAAGAGCTAAAATTAAACATGTGCTTCCCCTCCCTCAGCTGATTCACCTCAGTCTTCAATGGGAAAGCAGAAGCAATTCTGTACATGACACAATAAAATACAGAAATTGAGACTATTGACAGAAAATTATTTTAGGGTAATTGCTGTTTGCATTCAGTCTGCTTCTTGGAGATGAATGAGTTCAAAACTATGGCATGTAAATCTGCCTTCCTTGCGTGGATGGAGAGACAAGTCTCAGAGAACATGAGGGGTTATGAGGAGGAAAGAGACATTTTAAAATGAAACCTGCAGCAATGTGCTGTAGAGTCCTTAAATAGAAGAGACAACTTCCTTCATGGTAGGGAAGGGCTTCATGCAGGAATTCTGAAATTTTAAGAGCAGGCAATTGGGGTTTAATCCACATTACGAAACAGCACACCAGAAGGTGCTGTTCCACCAGAACGATTTGTGAAGAGCTTGGCTTGTCCAGCAAAGTTTTGGGACAAGTGAAAACATATGAAAATGTTATCTATTTTCCCCACCAATACTTGGGTGTTGGAGAACACAGGGCAAAAATCTGAAACGCCTTGTGAGCAGCTGCCTGCTGCTTGGGACCCTGCCAGCGGCTGAGTGGTGGGGAGATGTGTAGCTCCATCAAGTTCTTCATTAGGGGCCAGAAAAGAGGCATGTCATGTAGCAGGCGCTACTATGAAATGATTCAGACAACGGGAAGGATTATTTGAGACCATACGCCACTTTAACTCCTCCATTTTTAACTCCTTTGAGCTCCCATTAATGAGCAAAACCAGCTCGTTTCCAGCTTCCAGAGCACTCCTTGTGTCAGGCTCTGAAGGAATTTCTCTTGCAGAGGTCAGGATTGAATCTCACAGAGGTTAAGTGCCTTTCCCAGGACTGGAGGGCGACAGCAATAAGGGCTGTGGAGACCAATGACGAAGATAGGTCATGCAGCAAAACAATTCCAAGTCAGGAAAGGAATCTGGGCCATGGGATGCTCAGACCCCCACACAGCCGGACATATGCTCACCATGGTGGGAATAAGAAAGAGGACATTGTTCATTCAAACATCTTGAGACTGAATGTTTATCAACATGGAATCATCTTCAGATTTTTTCAAAACATGGTTGAGCCCAGAGCTTTCCTGCATGTCAGCAAAGGAGTTAATAAAAAGTAGTGAAGACTAATGAGCCTTTGGTAGGCTTTAACTCTTTATTTCACTGTTACAGGATAGATATCTGCAAATAAAAATAATTTGAATAAAAATCATGGATTACATCTTTATGAAGAAAATTAAATCATGTAACAAAAAAATGAAAAATCTCAGAAAACATCCACCAGAAAGACATAATTATCCAAACTCCCCTAGGAAAGTATGAAAAAAGATAAGATCAAAGGTATCTACACCAACTGCCTTGAACCATGTTTATACATAACATCTTCCATGTGTTCTGCTTTTGAAAGTAGATTAGCATTGGAAATGATTCAAAAACTTCTTCAAAATGAGCAATGCAGCTTTAGGAATACCAACATGAGGATGAGAAAATGCACAGAAAGAGGTTCAGATGTAGATGACGGGCTGTAAGGGAAGCTGTTTTAAAATCCTTGCAAGTTGAAAATGTTGAGGAAGATGTCCAGACATCTGGACACAGAGAGTTGCTTGTGTCACACGAGAACCTCAGCTTTGAATAGAGGGAACCAAGTAGGGCAGACCAAGGAGAAGGAGACTTATGCTGAGCTTCTGGCAAAAAGAACTGAAAAGAATCTTAGTGTAAAATCTCTTATTCATTTTATATGATATTTTGGGTGCAAGAGAGGGATAAAATGTGCTTTTGACTTGTCTTTTAGTATAGTTTTCTTTTTTTGTTCCTATCATGTCACAAGAATGCTTTTATTTAATGAGCTAAGATAAGCTTGGGAAATGAGGGTACTTGCCCCTTGCGTGGAGCCCAGATTCATGGAAGGAACCAAAGGGAACCTGCCAGAACCTCCTTGAGGCTAGGATTCACTGGAATTTTCTAACTTCTACAGCTGTCACAAAGGTTCGTCAGCGGCTTGATTTCACTAGAAAATTGTAGTGCATGAGATTATGCACAGGGAGTGTGTAAGAGCCTCTCTGCAGACCTCACACATATGCTTTGGGTTTCTTTTGTTGTGTAGAACAGAGAAGTAGGCAAGAGAGGAAGATGTCTGCTTGCATGAGGCCAATGCCTCCGCAGCTGTTTTTGACTGGTAAAGTTCTCTTTGCTCCATTTGAGAAGGGTGAAGGGAATCTGTCCTTGTGCAGAACAAATCCTAAGGAATGATAAATATGTTTGCATTCAAAATACACTCGAAATACAACATGCCAGACCTACTGTTCAAAGAAGACGTTATAGGTCCTGCCTTGGCTCACCTCCTGAGTACATGCTTTACTTTGAGTCCCACTGAAATCAATGTCCCTTTGAAGTGTACTTTTTGACATTTTCAAGAAGCACAAGAGAGATATTGAAAGGTTAGCCCAAGGTAACTGCACTATAAGCTATA
Organism: Neopelma chrysocephalum; assembly: GCF_003984885.1. NCBI lineage: Eukaryota > Metazoa > Chordata > Aves > Passeriformes > Pipridae > Neopelma > Neopelma chrysocephalum. Next base: position 7,586,090 of record NW_020897694.1, on the reverse strand, counting down.
TAATTTTTAACCTTGAATCTATAGTCTTTCCATCAGCAGCTGTAAAGATGGGTAAATTCCTTTCGATGCCTACAACTGTGTTGCAGCACACCAACATTTAGAAATGGCACCTCCTGATTTGAGTGAATTTCTCTTGTTGCAATACAAGGCACAAAGGAGCTTTTGCAGATCTGGCCAGTCTGAGGACTTGTTCAGTTGAAGCACTTCTGCTGCTACCACTGTTGGGAGAGAACTGAGTCACTGTGTGACACGGCAGCAGTGGGCAGGTGGGAAGACACCCGGGTGAAGACAGGTTTACTTGGACTTCTGGAGTGTAGGTGTATAACGCTGAAAAGCTTCAGGGGAAAGCAAACTCCAGGCTGGCTCCAGCATAGGGATGCCTCACCCTGCTGTGCTTTCAGTTTTATGGTCTGGCATCCTGCATAAGTGACCAGGCAGCGGGCTCCAGCATATACCACTGACATCGCCCTGTCTGCCTATGTAATATCGGGTCACAATCACCCCAAGCAATTCCTTTCACATTGCCTCGCAAAGCTCATCCTTCACATTGTGCCACTCCCAACTCTCCTCCAGAGTTCTGACTTTCTAGGTTTCTCATCCCCTTGAACATCTGCCTTTCAGCTGGTTTTCACCTAGATGTATTATGTTTCATTTTCTGAGTCAATGTCACTTTGTTATTTTTCAGCTGGTATGTGAAGACTCCATCTACCCCGCTGGTGTTTGCAACAGTAATGTCTGTGAATCGTAATAAACCAGGGTGCAGAGTATCAAAGGCAAGCACTTGGGTTTGTAGGAACTGCTGAACTAAGGAAAGGGAAAGGCAAACGCCCTGCCCACAGCCGCAGAGGTGGATTCAGACTCTGGTGGTATAGAGAGCATTTGAGCTTACACCTGATCTGCAAGGATAAACTTTTCATCTGTTTGAAAGGGAAATAGCAGCAATAGTAAACCCCCCAGCCCTGACGGTTTGCATAAATGTACAGCAGTAAAGATGAAAAGCAACACAGATAGAAGAGGAAAAGCCATCCCTATGAAAAGTACAATTGGTATTTCAGAGGCTGCATTTGCTTTTAATTTGTGGGTTTTAGAGATGAATGCATTTTAGTTCATGTTACAAAAGATGACTTGTGCTGAGTGGGCAAGTTTAGTGGCGTGCAGAGGAGCTGAGTGAGGAACAAGCACTGCCCAAAGGAGGTGAATGATCAACCTGACGTTGCTCCGGGCACCCATAATGGACCTTTAAACCAGACATGAGCCCTGGGCTCTCCCTGAGGCCACTAGAATTTTTCTAATGTGCTGGAATTTTGGGGGCATGCTTGGAGATTGCCTGGAGCATATTTATAGGGACAGGTTCAGACTGCCCCACAGTTACCTTGTCTATCCATACTTCATGATGTTGCCCATTGAGTCAGCGTGGGTCCAGCAGTCCTTCTGCATGGGAATCCTCTTTTGCCCATGCAGAGGACTGTTTTCCCCAACACAGTGTGCATCTTCACGTCCTGACCATCCCCCTAGCCATTATAAACAGTGGGTAAAGTGGATTTTAAAACAGCACTGGTGTATCTTTTTTAAAAACACTTCTTCCCTTCTCTCCTCACCTTTCCTCTCTCATTTTTGCTGGCTTCAGAGTGAACGGTCAAGGGCAAACCCAATTTCACAGGCTTGGTATTATGTATTGTAGGCTGGAGAGCAACAGCTTTCTGGAGCAAGTATAAATACAGAAGCTCTTGTGGGAAAGGAAAGAAAAGTGCACAAATAGCAAAAAGGAGAGCTAGGATGAATGAAAAATAAAATACTGGGGTGATTTCCTTATGGCTGGTGAGTACTTGTTTAGTTTAGGACAAAAGGAACGATTGTAAAATCCATTAGCTGGTGTGTGCTAACATTCTTAACATTAATATTAAAAAATATTTTTAATTTTAATACATATTATCACATATTTAAAGGTATGACTCAGAATGAAATGAAGGCTAATGAGGAGATAATTTTGCTCTAGCTGGCTAATCTGTGCTAAAATAGTTTCCTCTGTCTAGATTAAAGTCACAGGTCCATGACTGCAAGCAGTTGTAGTAGCTTACCAAGTTGCCCCTCATCAGCTGACCTGCAGTACTGGTTGTGTACCTACTCTGAGCTCATCACAACACTGAAGTCAGGTTATTTCCCAAAGGAGACCTTTGTGGAAAATCTGAGTCACAGTTTACATTAAGATGTATAAGACAAGTAGTTGCTGTGGCCCTGGTAGGCACTTTCAGCAGAGGATATGCCTAATTTTTGTGCCACAAGTGCGTCTCTTGATGCCATGACGTCTGGGACCTGGATCACTCATCAGTCCTTTTATCCTTTAAGAGTCACAGAATCTACGTGAGGCACTGCTGATAGGCAGTCTGAATTAAGCCCCTTTCTCTATCTAATCTGACTGGGTTGATGTAATGCATGATACAAGCCAGCATCTTCACGAGATAGGAATCTAGGAGCTGCTTATGTGGCTAAGCCTTATACCAGACACTGCCCAGTAATGCCGATTGGATGGGGGAATTAACTAGAGGAACAGTCAAGGCTCTTTGATTAAGGGATTGCATCAATTGTCATAAGATATGTTTGCAATAAAGATCTGTGGTTCCTGCTAGTAGATCGGTATCAATTGTGGCTAAGAACACTATCTTGCCATCTGCTCTTGGCAAGAATTGTACAATCCATTCTTTCAAGTCGCAGATACTATTACACTTACTCAGCCTTTGTCAGCTCAGGACTTGACCATTATAATGCTCCCTGCAGGATGCTACTCGCTGTGACCATCTGGAAAAAGAAGCCAGATCAGTATAGAGCTGCTTGCTTATTCAGTAGCACTTCATACCACAAATGTCTTACACATCTGCCTTGTCGTCTGCCCCAGCTATTCATCTGTGGGCGTGGCGGGAGGTGCTGCTTTGAATCTATACAATGCTGTGCATGCAGACAGAACTACACTGAATGAACTCTAGGCTGCAAAGTGGGATGCACCTGGGAAACAGGTATGGAAGTGGCCTGCGAAATTTCTAGTTTAGAAGCTTTGCAAGAAGCCTTTGGACTTCATTAAATATAGGTAAAGGAGTACTTACATCTCCTGTACAGGGACACAACCTGTCCCCACCAATTATATGTCTAACTTCTTCCTCTGAATTACCCTAAAGCCAGATTGCTGTGATATTCTCCAGACACTGTGATGAGTGACACAGAAAGGATGGTGTCCACCAAGTGAACAGCTGTTCCATGTTTTGTTTCTCATCATGATTCACTGCATAGCCCACTGCCCCACAGACCACATGTTATCTAAGCCTTTCTCAGAGGCAGATTTGCTCCTTTCCTTGTGGTCCCTTCTGCATTACTCATCATTGTGATGCGGTTACTAATAAATTTATTCTCACAGACTAATTTGTGGGGGAGATGGTGGTTTGGTCTTCAACTTGCCTGACTGTGGCTGTTAAATTCTTCTGTGGTCTCACCTGCTTTAAGCATGTTTCACTTTTTCACAGGCTTTTACATACCAAAACTTCTACAGAGCCATCATCCCTACAGGCTGGATCCAACTCAGGGCTGCAGGTCAATCCTCACTGTCCCCATGATTTGCTGCTGGTGGCCAGGGTGGCTCTTAAGTGCACAAATGGAGGCCATGAGACCTGTCTATCCTGGCCTTTTGACATTCCCCTGCCTGGAGCCCAGGCTGCATGGAGAAGGAGGTGACCACCTCAAAGGCAGAAGAAACAAGCACTGGCAAAAATATGGCAAATCATGACAAAGGACTCTGAGAACAAGGAGCTTCATGAGGAGAAGAAGGGAAAGAGGAACAAAGACTGTGACTGAGGCAAGGCCACTGGGTCTGACAGCTGGGGTGCTGCAGAGACTGCACTAAGGACTGGGAGGAGAGGCTGGGTGAAGTATAGACAGCTCACAGATTGGAAAATAGGAAAGGTCAGAAAGGTTAGGAGACCAGGACAAGAAGGCAGGGATGAGAAAAGAAAAAGAGCAGAGGCTGGGAGAGGCTAGAGGATGTTCTCCACCATGGTCTTGGACAAAAGACATCCTAGCACTCCTCTGTTGGCAAGTATCAGCCTTGAAACTCACTCACAAACTGTGCTATCATTCTCATCTTCTCGCTGGTCCAAAGATTAGATGGCAACCTATCACTGCTATCAATTACTCCCTCAGATCAAGTGTCTGAGTCACTTCAAGTCCTGGAGAATCAATCAACCACAGACCACATCTAACCTACTGGCTTTTCAAGGCAGATCTTACCTGTGGAGACAAGGTAGAAGTTAAAATTCAATTCACAGTTGAAAATCTTTGAAGCTACTGCCATACCATGTGTTGTATTTTCCCAGGTGGTGTTCATGTAAGTTGTAGCAGCAATGAATGCACAGTTCCTCTGTATGTAGTTGCAACTGCAGGAGGAAATCACACAGTCTATTTGCACAGCCTGTTAGCTGCATAACTGGTCCTTTGTACACAAAAATCTCTGATTCAGCAAATTCTTTAATCATGTGTCCCACTTTAAGCACATCTCTGGAAATTGAGTCTTATGTCACGTACCTCTGAAAAATCAATTTTTGTCGTAATTTGCAGCTTTTTCTGTCATTTGAGCTTTCTTGTTGGATTTGTCTGAAATTCTGTGTCTGACGCAGTATATCAAGGAAACATAAATGTTCTTATGATTATGTTTGCCAAATAGTTATCTTTTTATGGCATAAAGTGACATTATCACTGTTTTCCATTTTTCCAGCATTATTACACCACAAGAAAGGAGTACTCCTGTAAAGTACAAAAATCTGCTGCTAAAACTACCTATGGCTTGAGGTTTTTCACCTCTTTTTTGTTAAATGGGAATAAAGCAGGACATCAGAAAAAGAAACATTTTATGGGATCTATTTACTTCTACGTCTACCCTTAACCTTCATAACCTGTATGGATATACCATTCAGCTTCACAAGTTTGTTTGCACTTCTCAAATAGACTAAACTGGCATGATCCCATACAGTTTACCACTCACTACATCCAAACACGTGGTGAGAAATTTGCCCAAATAGCAATTTTATATCTAGTTTATGTGCACAGTTCAACACTACTTATTCTATGCTGCCTGCCAAAAAAGGGGGAAAATTATCTATATTGTTAAAATCTAGCAGTTTTCCTATGCATTAAATGACAATATTTTTTACTGGAGTGATCTAAATTGCATCTTGCCCTCTTACTCCTAGTTATGTACATGACAGCCTCTGCTGGCTTCCACAGAGATGATTGATTGTATTTTGGTATTAGAGAGCACATTTCTGGTCTCAGGAAGTTTGTGAAGGCAGACAGCACGTGGCTCCCCTAGTGACTTGCAGAGGATGTATATGCCAGTTGTGATGGAAAGAAACCATGACCTTTCTTTTTGTCTTCAGAAATTATACAGATCTGTCCATGGACAGCCAATTTCAGAATCAAATAACCTTTGTGTTTTCTAGGTTGTGGCCAACTAGGCAGAGAAGGAGGAAAGCACTGTCAATAAATGTAAAGCTAAAAATAGGCAGACCAAAAGCCTCAGCAGGGCTCTGGAAAAATCCTGAAGGTGGAAGTAAGAGTTATTTATAAGGCTGGGAGTTGAGAGGGGAGAAAGAGGTCAGTAGAAGACACTATTTACATAGTTTGGGTTCCAGAAATTACTTTCCTGTGCACACAGCATCATTAGGAGGTGTTTCTGCTCAAGTCCCAAGTCCTACCTACTTTTTGCACCAACACGTCATGCCATGACAAAAAGAAGGTTTCTGGGCATTCCCAGAATGCAAGAGGGACAGGACTCATGAGCTGCATATCCACTTTGCAGAGCAGAGATTCTTACTTGCAGATATGTGTTTTGCGAAAGCACTTTTTGGAGTCTGAAAGCAGGTCAAGCTGCCTCCACAGGCATGGTCCCAACTGGTAGGTAGGTTGATAGAATTATAGACAGATGCATGCCTGGGATGGAGTCATCTTCTCTAAATTGAACCACAAAGAAGTGAGCTTTCTAAATTACTTATCCAGGATGTTCCCAGACATCTCCACAATGGAAGGCAAGCTTTGATGATTAGCATTGACTTAGGCCATGTACAGTTGAACAAGTAGTTCAGTGCAACAGGATCAGATGCTGAAAACTTGACGTTTACATGATATACACATTGGTCTCATTCTAGTCCCATCACGTTAGTGCACCAGATGTGCCCCTAAGGCACATCTTTCCATTGAGTTTTATCAACAAGGGATCCAGCTGGTGCCTCTGAGACTACACCATGATGCAAACCCCAGCATGGAAAGTGAAGGTGCCTGGGGGATGTATTTCAGAAACACTCTCCCAATGCAAACAAAAACTCCATTGCAGACACATCCTTAGATTAATAATTTTTATACACCTAAAATAGCTACCATGATATCTATCACTGCAAAAGTGAGGTCTCAGACAAAACCAAGAAGACTGATCTCATTTACACTTCTAAAATTTGAAAAATGTACAGGTTTTCACCTCACATTTTCAAAGGAAATAGAGGGAATGTTTATTTTACAGGAGATCACACATTTTTTTCTATCTTTACTCTTAAAGGTAACTCAAATATTTGGCTATTAACCAGCATGAACAAATTCTGCATTATAACAACCGTTACAATTTTATTTAATAAGAAGTCTTGGGTAAGCTAAATAACAGATGGATCTTCCAGCCTAATGTAATGTAATAGAATATAAATGACCAGTAAGTGTGTATTTAAATATCTCCTCTTGGGCTTATTTTAAATTGACTATTTACATTAATTCTGAGTTAAATTGTTAGTGAATTTAATGAGGAATTTAATCTAGTTTGCCATATATGAGAAAGAAGGACAATAGTTATGCTGCAGCATAACCTGCCTGGTGGTTTGAGTGGACCTCCTTGGTTGCAGAAAGGAGCCTCTGAAAAGGTGTCTAAAAAGGCCTATGCAGAGGAACATCAGAAGGAAATATTGGGACAACCAGCTCCTGGATGAAATCATTGATAGCATTCCATGGAAGAGCACTAACATTTCAGTGACCTGATTTACTGCTTTCCCTCACAAAACAACTGCACTGGCACAAGTGTGGGACAGTAAATTGCAGTGTGGAGATGGGAAGGAGCAGCCCTAGCAGTAATCACTTAAATCGGCTTTGCTGGATGAGGAAATGAGTGAGATAAGGAGCAATGAGGTGGAAATGTCTCTAGCTGAGGCTGGAGCTTGAAAAGCAGCAGTAGCTCTTCAGCAGATAATTTAACAGTCATCTGGCATATCAAAGGGATCCACTGACTTTTGGAGTGCACAGAATAAATAATTGATACCTCACTAAGGGGACTATCAGGTCTCAGCCTTCAAGTTGATGGGAATTAGCCTCATTGGAGGGGATGTTTGCAAGGCCACACCATACACGATATTGGTGCTAAGTACAATATTGGCTGTGACATAATGCAGAAGTTAATGACATCTCAGTATTTTGTTATACCATTTTACTCTCTTCTCTCCATTAAGACACTTTCAGTGTCTGAAAAGTAATTTCTTTCCAGTTACTGCTGCACTTGTTAGAGTCCTCTGTCTCCAGCAGCCTGGTCACAAGGGTCTCACAATATTGCTGCTAGAACAGAACAGATCTCTGAAAGTGTGTAGGCAAGAGAGACCCAGCACAGGCCATTTCCACTGCAAAACTTCCTGGAAGCTTCTGCATTTGGGAATGAAATGACTGAAATTCTTTTTTAAAATAAAAGCTCAGGGGCAGGATCCTGCTAATGGCACCTCAGAAACAGGATGCGTTCAGTGGCACCCACTGGTTTGTTTGTAAGGTAATGCCTTTGCATGGGAAGACTGGCTGAACAGCCATTGACAGAAAAGGTTCATTTGTATTGGCCTGGGGACAAACACTTTACCGAGAAAAAATCCCATTGCAGACCATTTGGTCAGAATCAGTGCCTCACCACTCACTTTAAAGCCTAGATGAGTTACATGAAAATAATCTGGGAGTCCAACACAAGCTGCAGGAAATAGCTGTGAACTAGTAAGGTGGTGAGTGAGGCTGCTCTATGAAATGGCTACATATCTTGGTCCGAGTCTTCACTCTCATGCTCTGGATCTATCTGCAGGCACCTGAAATTTAGAAGAGAGCTTTTGCCAGACACCTGAGCCAGCAGAAAAACAGACTTCCCTCTCACCCCGCTTCTTTACCAGCTACATCTGCAACAGACAAAGGAGAGAAAGTTTTTATTTCTCAGGGACAGCCTATTAGACCTGGGAGCTCCTGAGTATCACAGTGATGACTGCTAAGACCAAAACTTTTTGGTATACAGGGCAGAAGTATCTTCTATCACCAGGTCAGGGGGCTGAAAGATCGTAGCACCTCTTGCTCACATCTTGGCAGTGCAAGCCCCTGGAACACAACATGCTGTTGCAGCCAACTCCCACCTATGGCCCCAGCCTGCACCTGTTCCTTGAAAAAAACAGCCCAGGTCATTGGTCCCACCTGGGACTGGCCAAGAGCCTGCCCCACAGCCTCGCCCTCCATGCCATGCATGCCTCAAGCCCCTTGCAATCAAAAGAGGAGACAGCTGCGGGGGAAACAGGGTCAAGCCTGTCCCATTAACTGCTAATGAACAACCTGGAAAGAGAGGGGGTTGTTTTTTGGCTTCCTCCTGAGAAGGAGCCTAATGTAACTAGATACGAAGACAAAGGTGAACAGGTCATTCCTGCTTTTGGCAGCTCCAAGTCACAGCTCTTTCCACTGGCACTGGGTCACAGCCTTGTGCCGGGCGCAGAGCCGGGTGAAACTGCTGCACTTGCCTCATGTCAATCAGAGACCCGGCAGGGAAAGGCCACGAACTCATTCATGCCACGCTCTGAAGACAGGCTGTGCTGTGCTGCACATCACCTTCAGTAACATTTGGGCAGTGCCTTAAGCTTTAAAGGCCTTAAGCCTCCTTAAGGAGGAAACAGGGAAGTTTCGGAAATAGGGAAGTCTACTTAAAAACTGGTCCCATGGCTAGAACCTGGATATGTTCCACAAGACTTAAACTTGTGGAAATTGCCACTTTGCAGTCTGTACTGCTTTCAAAATGGAGTTAAGGTCAGAGGTGGTAGCAGTGATGTAGATTACCTGACATCAGGTTGTGATAAACAAATGATTGGGAAATTGTCACCTTATTAATGAACAAGACAATTGTAACAAAGTTTCTGGGAACCAAAATGCCATCAGTGAATATATCGTCCCAAAACCTCTCTATTTTCCTCTATACAGGAGAAGAACTATATAAAAAAGGATATTGGGAGATAAAGTGACTTACTCAAAGTCATACAAAAGACCCACTGCTTTGCTTTTGTTATTAAAGCCAGGTACACATGTTGGGAGCGCTCTCATCCCATGTTTCTTCTGTTTTCTGAGATGAACACCCCTAAAGGCTGAGCTCTCTGGAGGTGCTTATGTCTTCCCTTTTATTGCAGAGGGAGCCTTATCTGGGTATATGGGAGGAACTGGAGACAACTCAGTCTCTTTTGAGACACTGTCCAATACTCTTATAAAGATATTAATCACCATTCCCAACTGTGCCATTGTGTCTGGGATAAGGATTTAGCATGTTTGCATTTCATAATCTGCCTCCAAATTCTAACAATAATCCACCATAACCACTGTAATAGACTCTTCAAATTAAAATGCTGTTTAACAGGAAAATTAAGTTCTAGAAATGTATTGCAAAAATTAGAATTACCCACAAAATAAAATAATTTTGACATGACATATCTGGCTGTAAATTTGCCTTGCAACAGAAATATTCATAATTACAGTAATTTGCAGCTCAGCCTCTTACTGTAGCTATATGATCCCATAATTGCTGAGTTGTCTGCAAAGCGCTGGTTGTGCTAGCTAAACCAGTTTGCTGCTTAAAAGGAACAGACTCTTAGCCAACTCCAGTGCATCCTGGAGCCATGGAAAACTTCTTGGAGACTGCAGTGAGCAGCAGGCTGGATCTTCCACTGGAAGAGAGGATATTCAGCCTCCTGCAGAACAGTATTTCAGTAACATTTGTTCAGATGTGTGGCATACTGAGATGGAGACAGGTATTGGTAAAAACCATGTAAATCAACTCTACTATAAATCACTGAATCTTAACTGAGTAGTTCTGGGTTTGTACCAAAGCTAACGGAAAATACTCTGGTCAACATCATGGATAAAACTCTGGCTTGTATTTAGGCTACAAAGCTGTTGATTTCCTCAAATTCAGAACTGAATGTTTACTTTCTACGAGCCAGAATTAGGAGAGGAGTAATTCAATAAATACTTCTATCTTAAATGAACATATGCCCAAAACCCTTGAATATTGGGGCTCTATTGCAACTAATGACCTTGAGAAAATAGTCTGTTTCTGCTGATTACATAAGAAATGGCATAACTCATGGAGGTATGTTCTTAATAACACCAGTAAGCAAAGAACTTGCGTAGGAAACGAGAGTCTGAGGTTCAGGTCCTTGATCCCAGGACAGCATTGCATTTAATTTTGTGTAAAGCAAAAAAGGAGTCCTAACATCCTCTTTTCCTAAACCTTGAGCCTTTAAAGTCATCCTCATCTTGCTTCCATGAACCTGTGTAGCAGAGTGGTTTGTATTCAGCAAGAACAGATACTGGACCACCTATGGAGCTGTGTTGTCTCCTGTGATGTGGAAACCGGGGGCTTGAACTCCTCTAGATTGAGGTGCAAAGGAATTTTCAATCTGTTAAGAAAATCCTCTTAGAACCAAACTGTCAGAGATAAGCTGTGCTGCATGGTCAGACAGTACATAATGCTGGTGGGACCAATGCATAACACATAGTTTTGGTTTGTGGTTTGTTTTTTTTAATTTGGTGGGTTTTTTGTTTGTTTGTTGTTTTTGTTGGTTTGTTTTTTGAGTAAAGAATGAAAAATGGTGGGGGGACTTTTAATAATGAATTTAAGCTATTTTTTTTTAAGCTATTTAAGCTATTTTTCTTCTGGTCTGTAAAATGTATGTTACACTCCATCTCATAATTTATGACACTAGGTAGAAGAAGAGAAACTTGCAACAGATAGGTTTTTATATTTAGGCCAATGTTGTAGCCATGGTTGTTCAGTCATCTTTATTGAACACAGTGTTTGAACGACAACTCCTCTACCAGATAACATATGTCAGCAATGATCACCCTTTACTGCAGCAAACAGCATGAGGTTTGTTCAATAAAATTCTATGACCAAGGTTGGCCAAGTACCAACCTATTCAGGTAAGAGACACACGCACTAAGAAATTTCTGATGCGCCTGGGGAAGAAGCAATTAAAAAGCTACTTTACCTAAAAGCTCAGGACAGCAAAAAGGCCCTGTGACATAGAGCCTGTTAGAAGCCCTAATCCTGCTGCTGATGGGATGTCTGCTTGGAAATGACCCATCCATCCAGGCTCATACATTATAACATTTCATTATGTTCACTGTTATTTAATACCTCCTACAGCAAGCAGGCGCTTGGCACATAAAAATGTAACCAGCTCGCATGGACACTCATTGCTGTGAGGAATCCTGAGTAATGTGCCACAGTATTTTATACTAGGGGTTTTATGGTAGTTGGTTACAAATACTAGTATTATTAGAGAAATAAAATATGTCTATTCAGCTTGTGTAAATACTTTCAAAAGACTATTTAAGAACATGATCTCTGGAAGGAGATGCATGTCTTGCACCTTTTCCCTTACATTGGGCCAAGTAGGGAAACTGCCAGTCAGGCTTTGCTCAATAAATTTAAGAAGTTTGCTCCTCCTTCTGACCTCCTCCCACCAGGTTTTTCTCATCACTTGTGTTTAACTAGGTTTTCTGTCACCGTATTTTGAACAATGATGTCCACTGCTGACCTTCCTGACTAGGGAGGAGTCTAATTTCAGAAGGCAGCAGCTGGACCTGGGATTTGGGATTGTTCATCCCCACTCTGCAATGCACCCTCTCCCTCCTGAATCCATACCCAGAGCTGCTTGACCTTCACCCCTGCATCCCTCATATTCTCCTCATCAGCCCCAGGGGTCAGGTCTGGGGTGCTGCAGGGGGGGGGGAGAAAGATGAAGTGAGATTGTGGTTGCCGCCATGCAATCAGAAATGGAGCTGCAGGGATAACGGCTGCTGCTGGAGGAGCCAGCTCCATCCTGGCCAGTCTGTCCTTTGCAATCCAGTGCCAGTTGCATCAGTCCAGCACATATGATTAGTCTACAGGAGGCACTGTGCCACTTTCCTCTCAAGAAACAGGCCAAAGGGCAGGGACCTGCAAGCCATCTTTAATCCTCAAGCCCAAGAGCAAATGCTTGTGAATAAGTCCAATGTTTCTTCTGGAAGTAATGGATTGCAGTACAGGAATATCAAGACCCAGAGTGTTCCTGCAAGCTGCAGCAAGCAAAATCACCCTCCCTCCTCCCTGCACGCGCACTATCCCGAAATAAATGTTGATGCCATCAGTAATCAGAGCAGCATGCAAGCTAACGGACCAGCAACAAGAGATGCACTGCTACCACCCCAACAGAGAGATCTGTTGGAGTACGACTTGATTCAGCTCTGTTCCTATTCTTGATTTTTTGCTTGTTTCTGGTAGGTCTATGGGGTGGCAGGAATCCAAATACTTCTTTCAGGACAGTTCCCTCATCCACTGCCCCATCTCTTTTTTATTTTGTAACACTCACCATGTCTGCAGTTTTTAATTGCAAGTACCTTTCTCCCACTTGAAGAGCTGACAGTACTGATTCCTGGTGTCTAACACAGTGGTTCCTATACAGGGAGACACCAGTGCCTACAGAGATGGAGCCAGAGCCCACAGACAAGTCTGCAATGGGTCCCACAATGACCTTCAGCATGTGATATGAAGGATCCATCTTCTCAGCAGTTTTCTTGGCTGTATTCCAGATCCTGGATCAAGTTTATGCCTCTCCATGGACAACCAGCAAGCACTGCATTAAGTTATCACCTATTTTTCACCTCCTTTAAAAAAAAAAAAGGAAGAAAAGAAAATCTACATGACAAGAGGGTTGTTACATCAATAAGGAAAGCAGTAAAAACATTGACTTTATGGAGTCTTCTGCCCTGAGCTGTATGTTTTGTAAAGCACTTTTTCAGTCAGTGCCAGGCTCGGATTATGAAGTGTGATAACCAGATGCAGATAATCTGCATGTACAACAAGCTGAATAGCTGGACAGTGCAAATGGTATTGATTTTTGTCATACTTAATGAAAGTTATTATTCTGACCTTAACGCTTCCTTAACTTTCAAAGCAGCATGTGGTGTTTTAGCTCGATGGCTTCCTGGCCCCATACTGCTTCTGTTCAAGATAACAGAAATTATATCATTGATTTCAAAGGGAACAAGCTCAGACCATTGGTGTCAATAGCAATCGCACCATAAGGCTATTCTCTCGGAAAAATGAGTTACCTGAACAGGAAGAACCATAGTACATGTGATGGCACCAAATATTTGCCATGTGACATCATATGGCTCTGCATGTTCGTCAAAGTTTTCACAGCTAATGTGGCAGCAAGTAGATGCTCAGCTGGGCTCATTTTCAGGTGTCCATTTCCTCTAGACTAAAGCCAAAGTCCAGATCTGTTGGCAGTGACTCTGTAAAATGTCAGTATAGCGTATGCTTCTGTGGCCAAAGGTAAGTTGAGTCATTCTTTTTAATGAAATGACCCTTAATTGCCTTTATTCCTTTGAATAGCACATTTAATAAATAGAATATACATTTTATAAAGAGATTACAGAAGAGGAGAGTTGCCAGTATAATTATATAATCTTTCAAACCCTAAACCTGAAATTGCCTTTTGTTTGCTGTTTTACAGCACATCTTTTCCTGTGTCCTCTATAGCTGACAGAATAGTGTTTGTTTAAAAAAATATGTGTCAGAAAACACCATGGGAAAAAATGTATTGTTAGATCTCAGCCAACCTGCGGGAAGGCTCAAGCCAGGACTGTCAACACACACAATCCCAATTCAACGTCTGCTCTTTGCAGCAAAAAAAGACAGTGTAGAACTAAGGAGAAATTAATTAGAAGACTGAAAGGAAAGAACAGAGCAAATTTTATTTCTTTCTATTCCCAACCCAAAATAGTTGGCAAATACCTGTCTACTGTACAGAGATATAATTTCACTTTGTAGTCTCTACCAAGTGAAAGTTATAAACTAGTTTACAGTGAAGTTATTGTTTTTCTGAAAGCCCAAACAAAACTCCTACTGATTTCAGTGGAGCTAGGCTTTCGTTTGATAAGCTTATCTTGTGCTATTTCAGCACTTCAAGGAACAAATATTAGTATTTTTTTTCCTAATCCTGCATTTTTTGGTCTGTGTATTTCAAGTAATTCATCATAAACACTGTGAACATACAATGTGATGGTATATATTTTTCACAGCTATGGGATATCATTTTACTGCTTGCCCCTCACAGAGACACACTGGATAAACCAGACAGAAGACTTCTGTCCACCCCTCCCTCATAAAACAAGTCCAGCTCTTACACTGACTTTTCTGATAGGAGATGGATCTTGGGATTGATGAACTGCTCAGGGCCTGAAGGTATCAACGGGCTCTGCCTGAAAATATGTCTTTGGCTCGGTTCCATCAGAGAAAAAAAAATTAGGCCACACGCCATCAGATTCACTCAAATATGTTTCAGATGCTTTGAACACACTCTAAATGAAAGCAGTTTTGCTATTGCTAAGAAGAGGTTTTCACCTTCGATTATGAATTGGAAACATTGCTATGGAAGGAAAGCATTAAAAAAAAAAACAAACAAAAAACCACCCAGGAACTTAAATTGTGTTTGACAGCTGCCTGTGCCCAAGCTGTTACTTAAACTTTCTTTGAAGCATGATGTTAACCACAGGAGTCCAGGACAGAACTGGTGAGCAGCTGGTTTCTGAGACGTTGTTCTGTTTGGTACCGCAATCTTCCCAGATTGCTATTGCATCCCACAGTATCAGGGTTTCACTGTGTGCCAATGAACCCTAGAGTTCACAGAACTCTTTCTTCTACTAAGGTACTAAGGGATAGCACAATTTTTGCAAGCATTTAAGTGTACTTTAAAAACGGTCTGGACGCGGGATGTACAGCCAGTGCCAGGCTTACCTTCCTGCTCCAGAATGAGACTGCCCTTCCCAGATGGCATGACTTGCATGGGGAACTTTCAATAGTGTCATAGCAATGTACACACTGCTTATCAGACAGAGAATTACATACAGGGCATTTTGACAGCCTCTGGGTTTGTGAATGACTAGAACTGGCTGTCCATAGAGATGTTACAATGTTATGGTAGGTGTGAGGCTTTGTGTGTCACCTCCCCACCTACCTTACGTCAGTATTATAAAATCATCATCACACATGCTGTTGTATTAGTAATTGCTATAGAACCTCCCTCTGCAGCTGCTGCCATGCAGGGTGGCAAGCTGCTCTGCAGCAGGACTAGGAGAGCCTGGCTCCCTGTGGCTGTGTGTCTGTGAAATTCAGGAGAGTTATGGCTGTAGGGCTTTTATGCAATATAGCTTCTCACCCTTTCTCTTACACACTTCTCTCCATTCTCATGTCATATCAGGAGTAAAAGTTACACTACAATGTTTTTTCTCTACTCCACCACATATGTACAAACTAAAGGTGCTCGAGACCTCTATCTTTTTGTCAAATACACTAAAAATCCCATGTTGCTCAGAAATATATATAATTGCTGGGGTTTGAAGAAAAAAATGGGAGAAATATGCACTCGTGGATATTTAAAATCTTTTGGAAAGTAGGCTAAAAAAATAGTACATTAGATGTAGGCGTTCACTTTCTACCATGCTGCACAGCAAGAGGAGTAAAATGGTCACAGCACATTATTTATAGGAACAGTGCTAGGGCAGTGCTCCTGAACATCCCGCTGGCAGGGGCGCTTCTGATCTGTAATAAAAGCCTTTCATCAGTAGGATGCCAGTCATCATTGCTTCCCTATAGTAACATTTCTAGGTACTGGGCTCACTGGAAACCATAGGCACAGGATTAAATGCTGTCTGTGGTATATTACAACCAAAAGCTGGGCATAGTTATAGTCACCTTATTAGCTTTCTTTCTTTCCTTTCTGAAAGATGGGGTTTTGCACAAGACAGAATGGAGTACTGCTGGGATATGATTTCACAGAGTCATAGAATGGTTTGGGTTAGAAGGGACCATAAAGATCATCCAGTTCCAACCCCCCCACCTTGGCAGGGACACCTTCCACTAGACCAGGTGGCTCAAAGTCCCATCCAACCTCGCCCTGAACACTGCCAGGGATGTGGTATCCACAACTTCTCTGGGCAACCTTGTGCTAGTGCCTTACCACCCTCACAGTAAAGAATCTTTTCCTAGTACCTAATCTAAATTGACACTCTTTCCTTTTAAATTCTTTATGTTTCCTTAGATCAGCTGAGGCAGAGGCTGTAAGATTTCTGGTATTCCCGTAAAACTGAATATCCTGGGATTTGTTGTCCACACCCTTTGTTTATGCTGTCTTTTCTAGCAACTTCTCAGGTGAGCAGGTAGTTGGCATAGAGTTTGCTGCCTTTGAACAAGCAGAAACCCACTCACAACACAGAGTAGAGACAGGCTTTGGGTTTTAAAAATTTATTTATTTTATAAATATGCACTTTTTTCTGTACACCAGCAATTTAAGAGCTGATTATGTGACTTTCTAACCAATCAATCACTTGCTTAAAGCATTTTGAAAGAACTAACAATAGAGTGCAGAGACTCTAGCTCCTGCAATACTCTTGTGGAGATCTCTGCCAAAGTAGGTCAATGTGTTTGCACATCACTTTTAGCAGAATTGCTGTAAGATTTCTGAGAGAGGTAAAAATCTGAAACTGCTTAATTTGTTGCTGGTTTTGCAATCTGTTTGGACTTATTTGAAAAAGTGGTTAAAAATATATTGAAACAATTATTATGGAAACTGAGACAATAGCAGTCACATTGAGAAAAGAAGCAACACGTTCATATCATTATGCAAAGCTCTAAATGATTCCTTCAGTATGCTGCAAATGTTTCTGATTTAATCCCAGATGTTTATCATACTCATTATAATTTTTAGCCTTAAGAATTAACAAATTATGAGAACTTTCAGAAACATACAGCAACATTAATCTTCTTAGAAAAAACAGTTTACCTGGGATTCCCTCAGGAAATAAGGAGGAAAAAATAAAAAATTTCTGTGCAGTTTAGTGAAATATGTGCCAATCCAATTCCTGGTCTGTACCTAGAAGCCATAGCACTTTCCACATCCTAAATATGCATATGGCTGGATGTACAGGTTTTGATAAAATATTATTATACTTCTACTAACATACCATGCAAATGCTTTGGTGCCCTTCCATCTTTCTCTCAAACCAGTATGTTTTCTACAAAGATTCCCAAATTTACTTCTCCTTTCCCAGTCTCCTGTAGCTAAATTTAATTCCTGCTTTTTCAGCTTTGCTAAACAGCTACAACTGATAGCCAATTATCATTTTTGAGCTGTGTTTTCAGCCAAAGAGGTGGATTTAGAGCTCTGAAATGTAAAAACACAACCACGGCATTTGTATCACATGCAATTGCAACCCTTTCCTATAAATAGCTGGGTCAGGAGAGCACCTGTGTTTTTTCACTCCCAGCATTTGATGGATAGCTTTGCTGGCATCTCTGCAATAGACACTACGCTAAATTCAAAAGAGAGGCTTAGTCAGTTCTAAGTAATGGAAAGTGTCCAAATTCTCCTTGGCTTTGATTCTAACAGAGAAAGACATAATTTTCTTGTCTCCTTCCAGATTAAACTCCATTCCATTTTCTGCTGCCCTCAATGTGCACTCCTGAAAAGCCCACAAATGCATTAACATTCAGTCAATGAGATATTTCTAGCAGCTAGACTACTATAATGTTTAGGTTCTTCTGCAGTTGCAAAGCCTTGATTTTAGCCTGCCCTTACAATGCATAAATTGTCTTTAATTTTGACAACCCTGAACAATACCATCTTGACAGCCTGTAATGTCTTGTACCCTTGCTAGCTATACCACGCTGTCTTTAAGGCTGCCACTTTGGTCTTCTGTTGATTGCTGATAAGTGAGAAAAAATTCATAATCACCATCTAAATCATTAAAAACCTGGATTTTTATGAGTCCTTGTGGAAATTCATGAGGAAACATTTCTTTTTCAGTGCAGATTGTTTGGAAATTCCTCAGAATGCGGGTATAAAAACAACGTGCACATGTTTTTTCTTTTCCTTGTGCAGGATAAATAAACCATCCCCAGCTGATAGCATATCAACAATTCCACATTCAGGCATTGGGGGAACAGGATGAAGGGAGGGATAGCATATCAAGGGAAGCATGAGCAGCAGGTTCAGGCTGTGAATGTAAACTATATCTACTGAAGAGACTAGATGTAACCTGCTAATGTTGACCTCTTAAACCCTTCTCTTGAAGATTTCCTGCTACAGAAAGTACAAGCTATTTTCTTGCCGCTTGCAACCTTTGGTTCAGTTGCTTGCCGACTCAGGAGGATTTGCTACCCAAGTTTGGCACAGATCATGTTTTCAAGGTTTTCTTTGCAACTTCAAAGGGCAGAAGGGTATTTCAGGCTGGAAATGAACAGCAACAGCACACAAGTTTTACACTGTGCTGAGTGCTAGCACTGTCTGGGTAGGCCATTCTAACATACTACAATGTCCTTGATCCAACCTTGTATGAGCCACCTTGCATTTGCTAACATAAGCACTAGCTCAGGGTAAGCTCACCAACCAAGAATATACCCCATCACTCAAGTGGCTTCTACTATGTGTTGAGCTTCGAATTACTACACTGATGAGGGACCCCAAGCTGGTTTAATGGTAGCTCATGCACATCTCTGCACAGCCACAGTTGTAGATTGCTTGCTATGCAATGTAGTCAAATGTGTTCAAAAAGCATGCATTAGTTCTTAGTGGCCTTTTTCTGCACAAAATTCAGTTCAATTGAAGTCATTCCAGGGGCCAGAGCAATGTAGAGCGCCAAAAGGCCAGGTTTCCAGGTTACAGCTTACCCTATTTATTTACTCGCTTACTATCCCATCTAAACCACCGAGATGGGTTACAGAGCACGCTTCACCAGATTTGACCAGTTTGTTTGTCCACCACATTTCTAATCTGATTTCCTTAGGAAAGGTTTGTGATTGCAGCCTTTATGCAAGCACATGTACATGCACAAACGTGTGTGTACATTTGCATGTCTATGAATTCCCCTTCTCATCACTGTCCATCACCTACTAGTAACTTTGAAGCTCTTAGCCACTTCCAGCCAAATCTGACAGCAGAGAAGGGATTTCTAACATGCTTATTTTCTATGGGTCTGTATAAACAGGCAGTTAGTTAATGGATAAAAGCTCTATTAGTGTATCAGTAGTCCAGAGGAAAAGCTGTAATTCCTATAGATAGCAGAGACTATGTCTACACTCCTACACAAAATTTTCCAGAACCATTTTCTGCTATTAAGGGCAGCAGGCAGTGAACAGCCCATGTCATGTACTACTAAATGCTCTTGCCCTCCAAAACAGGGTGGCCAAACGCAAACTACCTGCTGGAAATCACCTTGGCCAAAGCTTGCTCCCACACTGTTCCTGTGGTTCAAGAACCGTTTGGGAAACTGCTACAGGCACAGGTCAGCATGATGCCAAGCACCATTTGGACAATTTGACACTACAGAGTATTGAATTCAAGTGGCCAGAAGTGTTCCCTAGGACTGTTTGATTTAGTACAGCCATGGGCAGAGAACCTCGAAAGGAAAGAGTTTAAGAATGTCCCATCCTCAAGGAAAGCTTGGATCAAGGTCACTACCATATTAGACAATGGAGAATCCAAGTATGAGGTGCAACCCCCCAGAAATAGGCCTCGTTAAATCTGTTGCTGGCAGAATGATTTATTTAGCTGATGGCACCTTATTTAGAATTCACTCCCACTAGCCACACATTTCAAATATGATACAGCAACTCTCATCCCTGGATGCCAGATGCATGAGTATTTTTTCAGCATTTTAAGACCCCAACTCTTGAGCTACAAGCTCACCAAGTAGTTTCACTTTAAAAATATAGAAGGCTCCAACAGTATCCACCCTCCAGACATATTAGAAGAACCTTCAGTCCTTTTAACACCTTAAGATGGAGGGCAAAGGAGAAATGCTGCATATGTTTTCTCAGAGGGTACTTTACTGGTAAACTTTAAAAAAAATGAGATCTTGGCAAAAGTTTAAAGGGTAATAAAGTAGAGGATAAAGAGGCAAAAATATGAGGAATCATGTAGTGGGCAATTGCTATTTCAATAAGCAAAACCAGGAATTCAGTCAATATAGAAACTCCACTCTATGCAAGTCATCATTTCCTACCCCGTGAGTCCCAAATTGCAGGCAAGATGTAAACCAGGATGTGAGGGAGGTGAGTTCATGAAATCAAGCTGTTCAGTAAAAATTCTATTGGGGTAGCCCAGCAGACTGGTCAGTGATTTCTTTCACTTTTGCTCATGGCTCTTAATAGAGCATTCTTCTCTGGTGAGGTCCAGCACTTCATATATTCCTTGCTTATTTAATAACAACATATCAAGCATTACACTTGGACTTGTAAGGTGAGCTCTCAAAATGGCATGGTGAATTCAAGATTCTCTCTTGCCCATTGATACTGCAGTGTGATTGTACCCCTTGTACAAACCTTAATGATAGGCCCATTTCCAGTAGTTAGGCCACCTTGCATTTTAGAGCTGGTAATCTTACAGGCCCAGGTATTGTTGTAACCTAAACAAAAATACATAACCCAGATTACCACCCTCATCCCTCCCACCAACCAGGTTTCTAGGCGGTCCTTATTACAACGCTAGGGATCCGAATGCCAGGGTAAGGGGGAATGTCAGGGTATACCACGGGAAAATGACATGCAGTAAAAATTTTGCTACATAACAGTCTCATTGCCTCAGGGGAATCAAAGATATAGCAGAACTCAAACCATTCCTACCTACTCACCATATCATTCTATTCAGGGTCCTGGATTTGGACCAAATACTTTCCCAAACTACCAAAAACCTTCACTGGTTTCCAACTCGAAATCCTTTCTTGTCCTCCTTTGTCTTCAGCTGGAGAACACCTTCCAGCTGCCACCTGGGAGGGGTGGCCACAGGGGGACCAGAGCAATAAAAACAGCAACATCTACTCTCTATCTTCACTCGAGCCCTACCATCTGGCCATGTGGAAGCTGGACTTGCACAGGACTGTCCAGTGGTAGCTAAATAATTTTCTCTTTTTCTCTGATTTAATGGGTTGGACTTTGCTAAGTTGTATGGGTTAGCATGTGTTAAGTCAACGCTTTGTGGAATGCTTTATTTTGGTTGTATGTTACCCTTTAAACTAAAGTCCCAGCCAATCAGAGGCTGGGTTAAGGGCTGCAGCTGGCATGGTGTGGGTGTGCTCCCTGGCTGTCTTTGACTGACAGCTGCTCCAGGGCTGCCCCAGGACACTAGCAGGGGCTGCCATGTGGGACAAGGCACTACCTCACTTCTGTGATATTCAACCTGTCCCTTCCCCCACACCCGTCTCCACACTTGAGTTGGTCTGAGCCAATAATTAATGTAATAATGCATTCATAATAAGCATTATTTCATAATAAGCATTCATAATAAGCATTCATTTAGCTTTTTAGATTTTGTTCTCTGTTTGTAGTAGCTGCCACCATGATTGTTTTTCCAAGACACTGTAATTTTAGGCATCTTTATTGCTTAACACGTGAATCAGATGATTTACCTTATTTGCTATCAGTAGTGACAACTGAGAATTCAGACCACAACCTCCACGGCTAAAGCATGAAGATGTTAAAATCTTAGAGTATGAAGTCTGCTAACCAGCAGCTGCAGAATCTCATATTCCACAGCACAAAGCGAGACATAGGACAAATACTGAGTATCTGCATACTGGATATCTGAAGAACAGCCTCCTGCAAGTATAAACAGCTGAAAATTGTAGCAATGCTGAGAAGAAGATTAAGACTCTGAGGAGCTGGAAACTTGAATGCCCAGGAGGACTCTGAAAATTGCAAGCTCTAGGTTCCATCTCTTGGGTACCAAAGAACGAAGTCTAACATTCCTGCTGGAATATTATTAACATCTGTTTGTATTTCAGTGGCACCTAGTGACCCAAACCCAAGCCTGAGCCAAGAAACTGAAAAATGAATATATATGCACCATGAGTCTTTGATGTGCATACATGTGAAGAGAGAGAGTCCTGTGAAGGAAACTCTTTTTGCAGGCTGTCTCCTTTGTCATAAATGCACTTGTTCCACAAGCAACCGCTATAACAAAACTTGGTTGCCTATATACTTTTTTCCCCCACACGGAGCAGGCCTCCCTCCTTCCCAATTCATCATTTCAACATTTTTCTGCTCACCAGAACATCCCCCCTCTTCAAGGTCTTTTTGCCCCCAGAGAGTGCCATGTGGTGGCTGGCCAGACCCTGCAGGCTGGACTGTGATGCCGTGGTCACTGCCACCCCAAATGGCCATGGGGGTTGCCTGTTGTCCCATGGGAGCCATGTGTTAGGACTTCATCCTTTCCCAACTGTAGAAATTTATGAACTTCAGTGCCAGCATACCTTTGTGATCTCTATTTCACTCTGAAATCAACGAACAGGTTCAGAGTTATTGAAGAGGGGCTGACAGACAAGCAGACAGACAGCCAGGCAGAACAGTTGTGTAAGCTTTGTTTCCTTAGGAAAGCAGGCTAAAAAAAGAAACAAAATGCAGTATTCACTCATCATTGTCTACAAAAACACTGAAATCAGCTATTTAACACTTTGCAATGAGCGCAATGGCTCAGCAGAGTTATTTATTCTGCTTGAAAAACCTGTTTCTAGGCCTCAGAGGATTAGCTGAGAAGCAGCATAACCTCTCTGTGACCCTACCCGAGAAGAAGCTGGTCTAACTGGAAGCCTGGAAGCAGTATTTTGAAAGTGGTGGCAGCTATGTATAGCTGTGCTAGAGCTGATCACAGCAAAGGGGAAGTTTTGCAGAGAAAGAAAATACTCTAAGCATCAGAAAGGAGAAAGACTTATAGAAAAGGAGAAGTGAAAAGTAGGATAGGAAGATGAATGAAGAAAAAAAAGCCAGAATCAGCAGCTCAACAAATGCATTTAAGTGTGCTAAGGAACATAGTATATGATTTAATTGATAGGTTAAAAGTATGTTAAGATAGTCAGTAGAAGCTGAACAGTGAAGAAATTTTACAATACAGATTTGGTGTTCTTAAACGCTTTTTAAATCATCGGGAAGCATCACTGCCTCCAAATGCAGTGGATGGCAGAGTAGAGAAGAGCAGGCAACATCAGCAACATCAAGCCAGGCCTGAACCCACAAATCTGTTTTCCTCTATTCCCCAGTGTTAGGTTTGAGAGGTCATGTTTACGTAGAATGTGGTAAGCTGTCCAGTTTTGTGAGAATGAGGACACGAAACACGCGAAGGAAATCTCAGCTGCCCAGGCCAGGCCGAACAAGGCTCAGAATACCCTCTGCTAACAGTATCTGACAGCAGGAGGATGAAGAAGTGTCAATAAGCAGACAATGAAAGCACTACAAAGTTTCAGTTGGGAAAAATATATTAAGATTACATGTATAAAGCAATACAATGTATATTTTCACATATCAAACCAAAGATACATATATTTACACACATATGCATATGTTTATATGCACTCATATATTTATCTATATAAAGAATGTGATTTTATTCCCCAGCATAATGCTGAGGGATAAAATCACATTCTTCCTGCACTGGATAATCATCTGTCACTTTAATCCTGGTATCAGGTAAGAGCCTTTAATTATTGATTATTGTCCTTTGCTAGATAAAAGTACTGTATATAATAAGAGTAGGAATAATCTTACAGATTATGTGAGCCCTCTCCTGATCAGCATAGGATTACCCAGTACAGGCAACTCTTTAGTGATCTATCCTGGCTAAATTTGAGTGTCAGTCTAATTGATTTTCTACCACTTTCTCACAGGCTGTATTTCACTGTTGGTGTCCAACATACCTTCCAAACTGTTTGTTCTGATGTTCAGTCTAAATATTCTTTTTTTATGCCATGGGCTCACATACCTCCCACCTTACTCTAGGTCCCTACTGACAGACACAGCTAGACATCTAATTACCCTGGGCTCTCCTAGCAGTCAATAAGACAGCTCCAGAAGACGCAGAGGTTGTAGGTGAAAGTTCCTGCTCTCTACAAGCAATGTTACAGCAACACTTCTAATTCAGGTACCTCACTGGGGGTGAGCGGAATCTGGGTCTGAAATATCACCCCCCTCCTTTAAATAGTCACAGATTATTATCTTGTGATTTAATGCCTCAGCCTGCGGACACTCGCAAAACAACACATCTTATGACTAAAACTCCAGCATTTTACACCATCACTCTTGTTGCATTTCTCTGGGCTATTTCCTGTTCTCCAATATACTTGTAGTACCACAATGTCCTTAAATTATTACAATTCATAGGGTATACCAGCAACACCATCTTTACAAATGTCACCAAACGTTAAAAATGTTACTTTGCATGCATTTTATATTCCAAAATCAGATATAATTTTTTGTTTATTAACTGTGTGAACTAAGCAAATATACTTCTTCTGGAAATGCTAAGTCTGCATGTTATTTCCTGGACCTGCCTGGTTTACACACCACCTCTCATCTTCATGTCTATGAATTTCATTTGTATCCTATTAACTTCCTCCTCTATGCACCAAGTAAAAAAGTACCATCTCCTGCAGCCCACGCCAACAGGGAGTTGTCAGAAGTCCTCTCACCAAGGATTCCCCTTTGGCCATCCTCTCTAGCTGCTAAGGAGACACCTGTCAATTTGAGAGCAAGTGTTCTGCATGTTTCTGAGCTCGATTTAGGATGTGTGTTGACCATGATTTGTCTTCTGCTTCCCACAGATGGTTTAAAAAAGACAACTGGGAGACACTGGGGAGGGGGTGTTTGCTGCAGAAAGCAATTAATTCTCTTATCATGTCACCGTATTTTGTGTCACAGGACAGACACACTGACATACTGTCCCTTATTCAAGTAGGACAGGCTTCTTCATCAGCACAGTCTGAGGTGTGTTTTGACACTATTTCTGCCTTTCCTCATGTATTATCTAGGAATTCATTTTGCAGTGAGATGCGGCAAGTAACCCCAGTGGGTTTTAAACTCTCATCAGTGCTTCGGTGCTGAAAGTACTAATATAGGTATTAAGACTGAGCAGAAATAAACCACTTTCTAATCAATAGAAGCATGCATTTTTATTTGATGCTCTATTTAAAATAGGGAATTTTCTAGTTTCTTACTAACAGCAGTTAAAATGCCTTAATGACAGGTAAAACTGGAAATGAAGTAATGTAGCTTGATCCTCAAGCAGTGAAATATTCCGGGGCTGGCTTTTAAGCTAAGACACAAAGCTCCTATTAGACAAAATGCCGGCATCTTTCAAAAAAATATTGGCAGCATATGGAGTAACTTCTTGATAAGGACTCAACAGTGTCACCAACTAAAGGTCAACGTAATCTTAAGCCACACCTTAGCACATACCTCATCTTTTTGTCTGCTGAGCCTACAAATATTGACACATTTAATGTTAAGTTTTTAGGGGTTTAGTGACTAAAAGTTAATAGTCAAAGGGACTATTCACATGACTGAAGTTAAGTCTCTGACTATGTGTTTGAACTGTCAGGACTTTGCACATCTTTTGTTCTACTGAAAGTGATAAAGGCAAATTTTTTTCTCATGCTTGAGCTGGAAATCCTAAACCTGTTTCCCACTGAATTTTGTCACAAGGGCATTTTTAATGTGACTTTCCAGGGCTTGTCAGTGTATGTGTGCAGAACCAAAAATGTCATATACAGTATTTAAAATGCAGAGATAATTGAAGAGAAGGTGCCTGAAAAATCATAAAGTAGGGAAACAAAACAAAGACCTCACAGAAATGGAAGAATTAAATTTACTGTTATTGTGAATGAGTTTGTATATTCTTTAGCAGAGAAATAATATAGTATAGATGATTTTTCGTTACTGGAGTTATATACCAAGTGACTATTCATAAAAATTGTGTTTACTTCTGCTGTGCTCATGACCAGTCTGTGCTTGCTTTCAGTAAGCAGTTCAGTTACACTAGGACTAATGCATCTAAAAAACAAAGTTGGAGTTTGCTCAAGTACTGTCCAATAGAAAATTCTGGATTTCTGCAAATACTTGCTTCCCCAGAATGTTTTAGATGGGCAGAAATAGTGTTGACACAGCCAAAAGGGAGGTAAAAATTAGATACACAAGATTCAGACAAATAAGTTCAAGAAGAATTTCTCTGCACCCTTCACAATTAGGACATCCTATCTGCCTCCAGTTACTGTGTGATAATATGACAAAACTTGTGTGGCTGTGCTAAATACCAACTAGGCACACATCCTACTTTTCCAAAGAACTCGGCATCAAAGAAGCCTGTCTCTTCAGGGGAAAAAAATTAAAATTATTTATTCCTAGCTTGAGATTTTAAAGATTTGTGCCTTATCACAAAAGACACATTCACCCCTGATCATTCAAGAAAATCACGCATAAACTGCAGAATTTTTAAACATCACAGAATTCCCAGTGTAGTCGGGGAACACAAAGTATGTTCTTAAACAAAGCATTTCCCTAAATGCTTTCCTCTATTACGGTTAGGATCAGTCAAAAGAAAACAATTCCACGCAGTCTTTGTGACTGAGAACTACAAACTAAGAGCTCACATTTCCAACTTTATTAAACAGTCTTATGCAAATGTTTATGATTAAATCATAAAAACTAAAACTAATCTTAAAAATGGTTGACTTGCTACTTTGCTCATTGAGTTTTCAGAGGGGAAAAACAAAGGGAGGGTCTAGTTAACTGCTGCACCATTTTCCATTGATTTGATCATCTATTTTATTTAATCTTCAGGATAATTATATATACCATTTGGCTGACTAATCAAAGATCAAATAGTTAACAATCTAAGACCTGTACTCTACAAACACTTAATTAAATAAATGATATCACACTACAGTGGTGCTGTATTCATTACAGTTGTAGGTAGAGGTATCCGAGAAATACTTTCCAGAACTTGGTGCTTCTGTAAGATGCAAGTTCATCAGCTGACTGCGAACGCAAGTGAAAATGGAGAAGTAAAGGAGAGTAAGATGATAACTGCAATAAAATCACGGTGGTCTTTTCACTGATAACTCATTAGTCATGGGCTGGTGAAGGGTTTACTTTTAACCCTCGCTCTGCAATACAGTCTATATAGCCTATGCACTTATAGTCTATAAAATTTAACGTGATGATAAAGCTTCTAGAAGTCTTTCATAAAAATGGAATTTGAATGCAATCTCCATCAAAAACAAGACTACCTACTCGGCCACAATCCCCACGTGCAGGTAAAATGAATATTTTAAAGCAACTTTTCCAGATGATCTAGAAAGATAGGATTTTGAGTATATTGGCATTAGAGTAGACATGACTAGTCTAAAGAGAGCTGATATTTTTAAAAAGATTGCTAGATTTGTTGACTTCTACAAGCATTTATTTAATAAAAACTCGTGAGAAAATTTCCTTTTCCCAAATGTTCAACATTATTTAATAAGAATTAAAATACAGCATGAAAAATGTCTCAGTAGGCGTTTTGGAATCAGTAAACTCAATCAACTCAACCAACCAGCCAACTAAAAACAAAACAAGAAAGGAAGATCAAGACTTGGCTTGAACTTTCTAAGAAATTGCAGAAGCAGAATTACCACATTTTCAGAGCTGAAAGGTGAGAATTTTCTTATGAGTACTTCTCTAAGAAGGAAGAAAAATCTGCATACATCTTTGCAAATCAACTTAGGGACTACAGTCAGCAATATTAATGAACACAGAAAAGCCTGTCTAAACCAACAATGGCAGCGTCATAAGAAAAAAATTCTTTTCATTAAAGTTTTAAAAAAATTATTTATGAAGCAGTCATACAGGATTTAAAGCACACATCAGACTGATTTGTCATGATTTTGACTGTCTTGAGTAAAAACCCCATAGTATTCCTGTTTGTTGGCTTTAAAATTTCTCTGTACAAAGACATAAACTACTGAATATATGAATGCATACAACTGTGTAAAATAGTAAAGGAGCCAAACAAAGAAAATATTAAAATACTGCTTTTTTGGTATCCTTGGAGAATCTGTGGTAGTAACTAGGCGTTGTTTCCTGTCTGAAGAAATATTACATATATGGGAGACAGATCTCTAAATATTTACACTGTGAAGATCTTGTTCTCCTGCACTAGCCCGAATCATAAGATTTTGAAGTTGAAATAAGTGTTATTTCAGATACTCACTCTCCCTGCCTGGCAGCAAGGACTGCATCAATCTCATCTGTGCTTGCTCATTTGGGAAGCATGTATTCAGGAGATGCAATCCAAAGGGACTCCTCTATCCTGGCAACACTGCAGCAATCTACCATCTCCAATCGAGGTAATGATGGGATTGCAGGACTGTCTGCCCTGTAGTCATGAGCAGTGACCATGGTCAGCAAGGTGCTAAATCCATCCAGTGATGACACAAGAACCTCTGGTTCCAGCTAGCTGATCAATATGGTTAATTAAAAAATAGAAGGTGGACCTGTTTGGAATAACTATTGGGTAATTTCATTTACTGTCCACTTGTGGTCAGTTGTGTGGTGGTTGAATTTTTAAATATTTGGTGTTTTGTAAATCAGGTATATGACGAAATTTCTTTCCCCACTTTAAACAACTCGAGAACACAATCCATAACAATTATAAATTTCAGTGGTTTAATTTTAATTTCATAAACCTTAATGAGTATGACAAAAATTAAAATAATTAATCTGAGAAGCTCATTTGCATGCTTAGACTGAGGTTTACAAAAAATGAAAGAATGAGAAGTGTATACCTGAAGAAAACAGATAAACAAAGACAAAGGGTGTAACAGGGAAATGTTCATATTTACAGGATTAAAAATTAATTTTAAACATACCTCTTCAGATGTGCTATGTCTAGTCTAGACCATCATTTGGATTGTTAACTGGTCAGTGACCACTTTATGCAGAAAAAATAACACATCTAAATTTCATTTTTCTTCAGTTTCTCTTGTATAAGAAGAAAAATATACACCCAATTGAAATAAACTGCTTCATATGCTGTACTAAAAAGCAGCCCCAAAGACTACCAACTATTTAAAATGAACATAAGTTAGTTAGTGTGGGCAAAACAACCAATTCACCAATAACAATACTACTATTTTAATTTTTTTTCATGCTTGCTGATGTTGATTAGGTGCATTCAAACTTTGCAGCTCAATCCTTTTTGACTTGCTTTTGCACAAATTTTTAAGGCTAGAAAGCAACTCATCTGTATTCATAGCCTATGTGTTTTAAAAGCAGTTGGACTCTGTTCAAACATTCAAAAAATCATCTTTGAGCTGCGGCTCATCATAGAAGACTTAATTCCTCAAGGAAATTGTTCTGGGAAAGTTATAAGCAGATAGACCAAGAATTTATAATGGAAGTTGGCTTGCAATATCAAGCTCTTACCTCAAAAATGTTTACACATGTGAGTATCTCATTAAAGACAATCTAAGACTTCAGTATTGCACCAAGCATCAAGATACAGACAGACTGTGGGCACCTTTGTGATGCTGTCCTGAAATCTGCGAGAGTTACACAAAGAGCTGGAGGGAGCTCACATTCAGGTAGTATTATCTTAAAATATGGTCTTCTATCTGATTATCAGTTTTAAAAAAATAATATTATCTGGCTCTCAGAAAAGGCAGAATCTTATTTAATTTTGTGTCAATTGCTCTGTACTGTCTGTCAAAGGCAGTACAGCCATGGAAGAAGCCAGGGTTGCAAGTCTACCTTTCAGGTACCTGGAGACTTGAGCTGAAAGTCTGCATTCCAGATAAAAGGAATTAGGCAGCAAAAGGCAAGGTTTTCTCAAAAGCCACCCCTATCCCCCCACCAGCTGAGAGCTAGATAAGCCAGGTTAGGAGGGAGAGGCAAGATGGTAGGGTGAAATTCAGTAACAGGCAGCAAAAGCTCCTACTGTGTGTGTGTGACCTTGAATCCTCGCCCTTTTCACAAAATGGAGCAAGAAAAGCAGCTTTTTAGTTCCTCAGTGATTAAACGCCACACACTAAACATGGGAGACTCAAATCTCCTCTCTGCCTGCAGGAACTAACATTTACATTTCCCACAAGAACTCTCTAATGACTCAGCTATACGGTATAATACCTTGGATTCTCACAACTTTTTTCTTGTTAAAGCTCTACTACTCTTTCTTATGTGCTTAAATATTCACTGCAGCAAAAGCCAAGCCCTGTGCCCTGTTGACTGTCCTAATCAGTAGGCTTCATAGTCAGATTACAACATTAGCCAGAGCCCATCAAGTCCTGCAAACACTTTATCACTCCATGCAACCTAGGGCAATTTCAAAGCAGTGATTTAAGACACCTCCACCAGCTCATGGCTGCCTCTGTTTGAAGACAAGGCTGTGTTGCCAGGAGGTGGGAAAAGGAGCAGCTCTCCAGGTACAATGCATACCCTACTACCACGCTGCTGGAGCAACAGGGGAGAAGGTGCAAATCTGTCCCCCTCTCTGTAAGAACTCGGGACACCCAAGCTATCGCGCTCTGAAAGCACACCTGGTGAGAGTTCTGCTGATAAGAGAGGGTTCCACTGATGGGAGAGGCAGAGTGATGCTGATGGTGCAGATCCATCAGGCTTGTGTGGCCATGAGATATCTGCCAGGTATCTCTGCAAGCCAACAGGTATAAGGATGCAAAGGAAAATCTCCTGGCAGAAATATGTGCATCAAGTGTCTCCAGAGATCAGGTGGCTGTCGCTCCACAGAGAGGAGAAACTCCATTTGGGATGGGATGAGAGCAGCACCACAATGGCAGGTGTGCCAAGCTTCGCTGCCTGACTCTGAGGATGCCGGCACTGAAACATCGAAGGAAGGTCAGCTGATTTCACCTCAATCCCGTTTAGCAACTTAAAAATACTTTTGAACAGCACCTTTTTTTTTGGATCAGTGCTTCAGAGTGGTTCCTCTCGAGCTTTCATCAGAAGCTCCTGCACACACGCGCGCACACGCACACGCGCGCGCACACACACAGACACACACAGACACACACACAGGCCGCTTGTGGATGCAGATGAATGATTCCACCTGACCCGGCCGCCTCCGGGCATCGCTCCCCCCCGGTACCGGCGGTGCCGAGAGCGCCTGCGGGGGGGGGGGGGGGCGGCCATTTCAGACCGTGAGGGGAGTCACCGGCGGCGACCCCCGCCGGGCTGGATGGAGAGGGGGCTCGGAGCGAGCCGCCCGAGGCACAAAGGGGAGGGCCGCCCCCAGCAAGGGAGGTGCACATGCACTCCCCTTTCCTCCCCGTGCGCGGTGGGAACGAGCGGGCAGGAATATTCTGGACTGAGGGAGGGGAAGAAGGAGAAGGGGCTGAATAACTTGAATAAATCTGCAGCGGAGCTGAGGAGAGGGGGAGGGAGGCGGCGGCAGGTCATGTGAGGCACAGTCATGCTGCAGGCAGAGAGGGGGCACCTGGGGGGGGGAGGACACGACGCGGCCCTGGGGGGCAGCTGCCCGCCGGGGCCGCAGCCTCGCCCCCTCCTCAGCCAGGGCACCCCCGCCCTGCCTGGGTTCGGCGCCGCTCACCCATTTCCGCCACGCGAGCCGAACCCCATTTCCGCCGGCCCCGACCAGACGGGCTTTATGTCTGCTGGCGCGGCGCGCGTGCGCGGCGGCTGCCGCCATCTTACGTTGTCTCTCGCCCGCCCTCCCCTTTGGCGAGCTCTCCTCTCCTCCCCCCCGCGGCGCCTCCTCCAGTGCTCCGTGAGGAGACGGGGCCGGCACGGCCAGGGAGAGACCCGCGGCGGCGGAGAAGCTGGGAGTAGACCCCGAGGGAAGAAAGGACGGGGCGGACGCGCACGCGGCAGGAGGAGGATAGATTCCAGGCGCGGTTCTGCGGAGGACCAGTGGGTGCCGCCTGTTATAAAGGGGGAGGAGGCGGCGGAGGGGGAAGGAAGAGCGTGCGGAGCGGAGCCTCCTCCAGAGACAGCCAGACACAGAGGGAGGAGAGAGAAGCTGCCTGGCTGGCTCCCCCTTCCTCCCTCCCTCCCTCCCTCCTTCCTTTTCATGGACTCTCTTGTTGGGCTGCTGCTGCTTTTCTTCCGTCCTTATTCCATCTGTCTAATACCCAAAATGATTCAGCTCCATGGCTGCCACTGACGGGGATGTCCCTGCCCGGCTCAGCCTGCCGCTGCCGCCCTGCTGTGCGCCAGTCCTGTACGTATCCGCGCCTTCCTCCTCCTCCTACTTAGCAGCGGTGATGGCGAGGGGCGCCGGCCGCCTCGCCGGGCTGCCCTGAGGGCTCGCCGGGTTGCCCTGAGGGCCCGCCGGCTGCCCTCGCCCCGCCGAGCCGGGGAGGGAGGGAGGCAGGGAGGGCGGTGCTGCCGGCGAGCCGCGGCGCCCGGCGGAGCCTCCGCGGCGAGGAGGAAGGGGCTCGCCCTTGGGCTGGCCGGCTGGCTGTTCCCCGGCAGAGGCGAGTTGGGGGGCTGGGGAAGTGTGTGTGTGTGTGGGGGAGTAGGGGGCGGCCGAGGAGGGAGGTGGTGGTGGAAATCAAAGGGGGGGGGGGCGGGTAGGGAGAAAGAAAGTGAATGGCGGAGGATAGAAAGTGTCACATTCAGAGGCGGCGGAGGACCGGTGCTCGCCCCCTCCCTGTCTCGAAGGGAGGAGGAGGAGGGGAGGGAGGTGGTGGTTGGCGGTGCCGAGCCGCCTCAGCCCGTGCGCTGCGGGAGCCGGGGGGGGGTGGTTGTGCGTGGTGGTGTCTCTCTGCCCTGCCCTAAGCGGAAAGCTAACTGTGTGTGTGTGTATGTGTGTGTATGTCTGTCTCTCTCCATACCGGGGGATTGCACTCTTAAAATACACCCGATACAATGCACCAGCCTGACTCAGCCGCAGACATTAGTGCTAGGAAGATGGCGCACCCGGCGATGTTTCCTAGAAGGGGCAGCAGCAGTAGCAGCGGCAGCAGCTGCGTTACTGCTCCCACTGCACCAGGTACCGGCGTTGGGAGCGCTGCCCTCTCTGCCGACGATTATCAGCCGCCTTTGCTGGTCCAGCCACCGCCTCCATCTCCTGCAGCAGCTTCATCAGCGGGTCCACAGCCGATACCCCCTCCTCCACAAAGCCTGAACCTCCTCTCGCAGTCTCAGCTCCAACCACAGCCTCTTACACAGACTGGAGCTCAGATGAAAAAGAAAAGTGGCTTCCAAATTACCAGTGTGACCCCTGCTCAAATATCAGCTAGTATGAGCTCTAATAACAGCATAGCTGAGGATACAGAAAGCTATGATGACCTGGATGAGTCTCACACTGAAGACCTTTCGTCTTCAGAGATCTTGGATGTGTCTTTATCCAGGGCCACTGACTTGGGAGAACCTGAAAGGAGCTCCTCTGAAGAGACTCTAAATAACTTCCAAGAGGCAGAGACTCCTGGGGCTGTTTCTCCAAATCAGCCTCATCTTCCTCAGCAGCATGCTCCTCTTCCTCATCACCCACAGCAGAGTGTTGTGATCAATGGAAGTGTTCACCCCCACCACGTTCATCATCACCACCATCTTCACCACCACCATCATGGACACCATCATCCATCGCATCCTGGCGTAGGTAGTGCCCCTATTTCTGGAGGTCCACCGCCCAGTCCATCATTTAGAAAACTATCAACAACTGGAAGCTCTGACAATGTTATATCAACTGCACCAGTTTCTGCTGCATCATCCACTGGTTCCCCGGCATCTGCTGTGTCTAATATACGCACTACAAGTACTCCTGGCAATTTAGGTGTAAGTCCTGCTACTGGAACTAGTACCTTAAATAATATGGGTGGTGGTAGTTCTAGTGTGGCAAACAATGTGCTTGGTACTATAAATTTAAGCAACATCACGAGTACTGGTAATGTAAATGCTTTGTCTGGAACAAGCAGCAGTGCTAATGTGAATATCTTGAGTGGTGTTGGCAATGGTACGAGTGCTTCCTCTAGTGTCATTAACAATGTTACTAATCCAACGGCAGGAATGGCAGTGGGATCAAGCCCGCAGCCGGCTGCATCTGGCACCTCAAGGTTTAGGGTTGTAAAATTAGATTCTAGTTCTGAACCTTTCAAAAAAGGTAGATGGACATGCACTGAATTCTATGATAAAGAAAATACTGTTGCAGTTTCAGAAGGAGTAGCAGTAAACAAAGCAGTAGAGACGGTAAAACAAAACCCGCTTGAAGTGACTTCTGAAAGGGAGAGCACCAGTGGGAGTTCTGTTAGCAGCAATGTAAGCACACTGAGTCACTATACAGAAAGTGTGGGAAGTGGAGAAATGGGAGCACCTACTGTGGTACAGCAGCAAGCGTTTCAAGGTGTGGGTCCACAGCAGATGGATTTTAGCAGTGCTGCTCCTCCAGCAATTCCAGCATCTAATATACCACAGAGTGTTTCTCAATCACAGCTTGCACAAGTCCAGCTGCATTCTCAAGAAGTAAACTATCCACAGCAGAAGCCAGGGGTCCAACCCCCTGCACAGGCCAGTCTAACCACTGTTACTGGGGTTCAGCCAGCCCCGGTTAATATACTAGGTGTATCCCCATCCCTGGGCCACCAGCAACCTGCCGTTCAGAGTATGGCTCAACAGCAGCTGCCATATTCACAGCCAGCGCAGCCCGTGCAGACTTTGCCAGTGGTGCAGCAGCAGCAGTTGCAGTACGGACAACAGCAGCAGCAGCAACAGCCGGTTCCTACGCAGATGGCCGCAGGTCACGTTAAGCCGGTGAACCAAAACTCTGTCACGGGGGCTATGCCCGACTACGTTCAACATCAACAGATCCTTCAGACTCCTGCCATGCAGCCAAGTTCTACAGGAGTAGGAGCTGGGCAGCCAGTTCCTGTTGCCCAGGCACAGGGCATGCAGCCTTCAGTGCAAGCACATCCAGCCGCTGCCCCAGCTCAGCCTGTTGCTCATGCTCCAGCAGCAATACCAGGTGTAGCTGCCAGTGGTCAAATGCTGAATGTTGGGCAGCAGGGAAGCGTAGCTGCTGTGGTGCAACCACCCTCTGCTGCAAACCAAATTCCACCTCCAGTTATGCCGTCAACTGCTGCTCCTCCATCTTCCCAAGTAGTGCAGCCTGTGCAGACAGGAATAATGCAGCAGGGATTACAGGCTAGTGCTTCAGGCCTTCCTCAGCAAATGGTCATTGCTCAGCAAAACACCTTGTTACCTGTACAGCCGCAGGCACAAGGAGTGGAGTCTGCAGTCCAGGGGATGGCTGGCCAGCAGCTGTCTGCGGTTAGCCCTATACCCTCAGCTAGTACTGTTCCTGCAGCAAGTCAAGCTGGTTCAGCTGTGCCTCCTGGCATACCTTCTGCTTCTGTAGGTTTGGGACAGCCACAGAATATAGCACAGGCTTCGGCTGTGCAGAATGGCAGTTTGGCTCAAAGTGTTAGTCAGCCTCCCTTGATATCAACAAGTATAGGTATGCCAGTGGCACAGAGTATGCCACAGCAGATGCCACTAAGCTCTACCCAGTTCCCTGCACAATCACTAGCTCAGTCCATTGTAAGCCAAATTGAAGATGGCAGACGCCCTACAGAACCTTCATTGGTGGGTTTACCTCAAGCTGCCAATGTCGAGAGTGGTGTTGGAGCATCAGCTGTTTCGGATGGGGGTAGCAGCAACATGCCATCTTCTGCATCCCTCTTTCCACTGAAGGTGCTGCCGTTGACAACGCCTCTCGTAGATGGTGAGGATGAGAGGTAAGACTGCCTGTAACTTTATTAAAATATGGACTGTCTGATAGTTTGATTTGCAGTAACTTGGAGGTCTTGTTACAGCCATTCGGTGAAATGAAGCAGAGTGATGTTTCTGTCTAATTAGAAATATTGTTTCTCAGGTCCCAGCATATGCAGGTATTATATTAAAGAACCTGTTTTTCTCTTGAGGGGGGGGTTGTATTGATTATGCTTTGAAATTACTGCGTGGGTAAATGATGTTTAACAATCTGTGACAATGTGTATATTCCCACTGTACAGGGGAAGATGGAAGAATACTGTGGAATATGAGTATGCTAGTGGTGATTATAGTTTAGATTTTTTATTATACTGAAATAATATTTATTCTTAGGTAGATTTTTTTTCTTCCCACAAGCCTAGAGTCCATCCTGCCTCAGCTTCTCTATTTTAAGTATTGACTTTACAAAGGTTGAACCAGTTGCAAGTCTGTGGTGTAAGTAAAGCCTTCTCTTTGACAGCCAGGAGATGCTTTAGGCAAATGAGTATGGTGGGGAAAAGGAAGTTCAGCAACACTGTTGTGGCTCTTTAAATTGAACTTAGGCCACTTTTGGTCTTGATGGTTTTGCTTCAAAGCATTAATCCATGGTGAGAGCTGCTCAGGCCTGCGGATGGATGGTGAGCCTTTGAATCTGGTGCACCAATTCTGTGTAGTCAGAGTATGAAAACTGCTCTCTTTCTCCCACCTTCACCTGTTCAAACGATGGGTGTTCTCCCACCTTCACCTTTTCAAGTAAATGACCACTAGCTGGTCTTCATAGTACGTACATGTGAATATTCTAATTTCTTTGACTGTGTGTGCAGAGAAGTTGAATCAGTCGTGAAAGGCTATTTTGTGTGCAGGCTGAAGGGATCCGAAGATCAGTTTTCAAGTGTGATTTTTTGATATTAATTATGTGTGGAAATTCCTCAATGTATTGAGGACCTCTTAAGATATGGGTTTGCAAGTGGACAGGAAGACTGGTGCTTCTGCCAAAGAACTTCTTATGTAAGAAACTACAATAAGAGGAGAAGTAACTTTTAAGATAAATAAGCAGCCTTGGGAATGTGTGGGAGAACAGAAAAGAATATTAGGAAAACCAAGCCTCCAGTAAGGAGACAAAATAAGACACTAAACACAAGGTGGGAAAAATGCCTTAGCAATGGGAGGTGAAGTACTTCTTAAATGTCTTCTTGGTGCCATAACTTAGGAGTATTGTCATTGGCCAAACTTTATTTAAAAAAAATTGAAAAAAAAAATAGGTTGCTGAGAAAGGCTGGATTATTTTCCTAATATTGAAGATCCTAACTCTATCAGCAGTCTCTGATTATGTTGATCATGAGGTGTTGACTGCCTTGGTGACTTTCATCACGTCTATCTGAGATACCAGAGAACTATAATGAGTAGCAGCTTGTCTTCCAGGAGTGCTAGAAGACAAGTTCCAACAGTTTCATTCTGATTATGTTTTTTTTTAGTCAATAAGTACATGAAGGTGGTAAAAGACAGATTGAGGTGTTAAAGCTGACAGTGTCACCATTGTGCTGCTAGCAGTTGGTTTTCTCAGAAATGTTTTTTGGTTTTCTTTCATTTGAACTTTCTAACCCAAGACTCTAATCCATTTGTTCACGGGTCCCACTTGTCCTTGGTGGTGTGATTTGGTTTTGTTGTTGTGTGGTGTTTGTTTTTTGTTTTAGTAGTTTTTTACCAAGTTAAAAAGCGCCTTTAGCTTTCAGGGGGATCCCAGCTGAGTAAGGGAATCATAAGCTCATTGATACTCAGCATTTTGGAAAATGACAGCTAGCATGTGTCTGTACCCTGATTTTAAGAGCATATGTTAGCAGTTTGTCATGATTGGTAGTTTTTCCAGAATGTTTAAATCCCTCAGGGTAACAATAGCCAGAAATACCTTCTTCCTCTGTTATTTGGCTAGCCAAAGATCATATCCTTTCTTCTCCCATGCACATTGCGTCTTTGTTCAATCTGTCATCTCCAGGTATACTACACTTTTGTTTAGCTGCAGTTGGAAAATCATTTAGATTCTTTACACAGAACAGGATATGACTGTTAAATGGAGACCAAAAATAATTGTGTTTTTTTGCGTTACAGTAGTGGCCAGGTCACTTTTGTGGACTGTCAGACAATTTACAGCAGCACTTCTCCCTGCATATCTGTATGTAACATTAAAAACGTAGTGAGATCGCCTGTTTCCGCTTCCAGGGGATCTCAGGACAAGGTACTTACATTGTCATCTCAACTGGAACTTTGATCTGCAGCTTAGATTTCGTTACTAACTAAAGGTAGTGCAAGATACGTTATTTTGCTTCTTTGGCCATCAGATATCTCTAATTAGAGGTTTTTTTCCTGGTTTGTTGGCTTATACTCTCTTTTACCGGAGGTAAATGGTAGTGTGTTTTAAAAGTACATAAACATTTAAGAAACAGACATATTGTAAATACTTGTGTTTAAAATCCCAATTTCTCTCTGTCTCATATGCGCACACACATCCATCACTGAAGATTTCTATCAATATATCCCAAGTGATTCTAAACCAGGCAAGGGAAAAGGTAGAAGAAAGAATTGAGTGATGACATAATTGGGCCAGCAAAGAAGCTGTAAAATTCCATTTAGTGTGCCTTTGAAAAAACATCTGACCCCTGTAATACCTTGTATAGATTAACTCCCAGCTTTTCTTAAACCTGTATATAATTGCGTTTAAGGACGCACCAGTATCTTTAAGTCTTTAGTCTGTTCAGTTTTTAGAACACCATTTGCATCTCTTTCTATGTCTGTTGTCAGGGCATGGCCTTTTAAATATAGACAGTGTGGAGTATCTGCTTTGAGAACCATAACCTTTTATTTCCCCAGTGTGAATGACTTTTATTTCAAGTCATAGTGAAGATCAGAAAAAAGAGATACTAAAAATGAACTCCTTGGCAGAATGCTGTGTGGAAAATTAATTTGGAAACTTTATTTATTAAAGAGAGGATACAAATAATACTCTGTAGTTTCTGTATTTAAAGAGAAACAAAACCAAAACAAACCACCAAGCAAAAAACCCAAAACCCCAACAAACCCACCAAACACTGGTAGTTCTTCTGATTAGTCTTTCTTCAGCCTGTTGGGTATGCCATAGGTGTTTATATGTTGGTAGATTCGTCATCTCTTTTAATTTTTCAGTCTACAATAACGCAGTCCAGGTTTTTGGTTGTTGAATATCTTTTTTTTTCTTAGCTTGAAGCGTGATATGGACTCAGTGCGTGAGTCTCATAATTTCTTGGATTCTCAGCAGTTACCTTGATTTATTCAGTTCAGTTATTAAATCCTGTCAATTTTAGACATGATCTTTTGAGCTTAGTATTTTGTCTCTAGAACTGTAGAAGAGGATTTCTTTTATTTTTATGCTTTTGAAACTTAAGCATGAAAAATACATGTTTATATCACAGTGAATTTTTAAATGTATTTGTACTTAGTGTTTCAGAATAAGTTTTACATCTTTGTAGACAATGCTATATGCTTTACTGTGCTATAGATGCTCGCAGTAAGATTTTGTACAAACTTATATTATTCTTAAATTATCTTTAAAGTGAAAACTTAAAAAGTCAGTTTATTTTACAGCATTTATAAAGGCTGCTATAAGGGAATTTAAAAAGAACTTAATCTGAAATGTTGTTTACCATTACTAAGAAGCAGATTTTGTGAATGCAGGATAAGAGAACTAATAACTGCCTCCCTGTCCTTGATGCCATTTCCTGTAGAGTTGTTTGCATTCTTTAGGCTGGTGCAAGTTGTGTTCACCTGTTTTTTCATTTCATCCAACAGCGAAGCAAAAGAGAAAGGAGGAAAAGGCCATGCTAAACACATAAAAAGTATGCTTTGTTATGTGACAATCTCGTAATTTTTAAAGAGAAATTTTTATTAAAAGATCCCTTTAGAAATGTTTTCTGTGTAGGACATATGTTTTGGCTTGTTACCAAGTCTGTGGAGAGGCTGGAAGATTAAAGTTGAACGTGAGAACTGAATGACCTGTGAACAGCCTTTGAGAATCTCTGGTAGTAGTAACTAGTCCTAGATTGTAAAGCAAGAGTAAAGTCAGGAAACTGGATTAATTTTCATCATGTATGCAACTATGTAGTGGGAAGGCTGATCAGGTACAAGTGAGATTTTTACAGATATAATTGAATACTTTTTGAAGATTTTAATAAGTAGCGGTGAATGAACATATTAAAGTAGAACTGGAAATTTCAATTATGTTTTTGATGTGGTAACTATTTTGCATACTTATTTTGATTTTGTAAGCAGTTTTAGAGTTTATATGGGCTTTTTCATTTACTGAAAGTTTTGCTGCTCTGTATTTGGGAAAGGGAAAAGATACTTTATGACAAAGGATTTAGGGTGGATTAGCATAGATTTATGGTGGTATTTTTTTTAGTTGCATCATAGGGGCAATGTTCTGTTTTGCAGATTTTAAACTTGCTTCATTGTCTTGTCACCATTTTGAAAACTGCATGATTTGAATTCTAGGAGATTGACTGTTAAAAAAGTCTGTTCATATCTTGAATGTAGCTTTTATGAAACTTAAGAAAATTGTTAACCTCAGCAATAGCAAGTCAAATGAGTAAAAAAAGAGCACTTTGGTGAAGAAAATGTGCTTGCTTTTGTCATGCTGACAAGTCCAGTTTCTCATTTCATCTGATTAAATAAAATACCTATTGTTGGTGGAATTGACTTTGTTAGCTCTGCTCTGAGTAAAGAACAATAAGGAATTTAGGGTCTGCACCTTGTACGTCTGCTGACCATCTGTATGTGGCAATACCTGTTTTGATGGACCTTTTCCTGATGTCTTTTATAGATGCATTTTCTGCATGCCATGATATCCTTTGAACTAAGGACTGCTACAGTGCTTGGTATTGAGTTGTCTTTCAAGACAGGAAGGACCAAAAGATACCAGAGGGTTGTAAAAGCAGTTATTTAGCACTTAAGATAATTTCTCAACATCTGCCTTATCTCTCCAACTGATAACATAATTTCCAGAAAACGTTCCTTAAGACTACAGTTTTGGCTCCTCTTTGGAGCAGTGCATAAGTAATAAGTCATCTATATAGGTGTATGTCAAACAAACAGGGTTTTAAAATATTTAATGTTGAAAAGCAGTCTTTGTTACTATCTCAGGATTTGCATTTTTCACAGGTTAATCTGGAAATTAGAATTAAAAATACTGAGAAATGGATTGGTAGTGAAATGTTTCAGTCTTTAGTAGTTACTGTGATCTAAATAATGCACAACAGAGTTATGACTATAACTGTTTGTGGTAAGCTGGCAAAGATAGGAGAATGGAAGGGGAAAATAATAAAAAACCAAACACCACCACCCATCCAAAAAAACCCAAACAAAGAAAAAAAACCCAACCCAACATAGCAAACCCCAATATGTTAACATATCTTGCTTAAGCATAAGTAAAAACGTGTACAGTTGGCACACCTATGCTACAAAAAGACCCCCTATAACCTGTTCAGTTTACAGAGGGTAATAAAGTAAATAAGCCTTTTCAGACCTGTCTCTAACAGCTTAGGAAGTAGATCAAATTGTAAACAGTAGTATTGCTAGTATAGGCTCTTAAACAAGAAGCTATACAAACATGAATATCACTGATAATAGCAAGTGTATTCTCGAGATGACCTTTTGGGGAATAATTTGTGATGTGGGCTTGCAGTTTGATGTAGGTGAAACATAAAAATGACTGGAAAAGAATAGTGTGTCTTTGTTCTCATTGATTAAATGCACTGGTTCTTTTGCTGTTCTCTTGATTAATTTATGAGACTAAAATGTACTGTGTGTAATAGATATTACACTTCAACAAATGATTGAAAACTTCTAAAAGTGGGCCTGTACCCTTCATTTAGTGCACTTAGGGCACCAAAGACAGTACTATTAAGCAAAAACATTCTTCAACAACATGTTAAGAGGGACTAAGGGTAAGATCATTCAGTAAATTATGTCATGGTAAAGATCACCGTAAATAACGAACTAGTTTATTCTCAGCATGGTTGTACAGGAAACCATAGCCTAAAGCTAAGATGGAAAGAGCTCCTGAGTGACTGGAGATACCACTTTATTTATTTAAGCCTGTTCTAAAGCATTCAGAATTAGGAATTGCATGATTGAAGCGCAGCATAATTATGGTATCAAACTGGAGCACCTGATCATCCTTCTGGCTTTAATATCTGGGAACGCTTTAACTCTTGTTCTGCCTTTGGAATTTGCTAACAAAGATAGTAATTGTGCTACAGTCAATGGTGTAAAAATCCTTATCAGCTCATTTTGTACAAGCCTCCAAACACCTGTTGTGCCTCAGCAGTGTTGGAAGCAGGATTTGGTTTGTGGTTGCAGTTGTATGCAAATTCTCCATCTTCCACTGAAGCTGGATCAGCTTTCCCACGAGAGGAATTTAGAGGTTATAAATGCTTGGCAGTCAGGGATTGTAATGACCCCCATACATGCCAATGGTGGAGCCGGGGATAGTTTAGGTATTTTATCATTGTTGGTTACCTTATGGACTAAATGACTTGCCAGTACTAAATGAGGACTTCTGACTTGGGTGCTGTGCAGAGGTGAAGAATGATACTCATCATGGTTCAAACACAACATTATGCTTTAATAATGGGAACTTGTTCAATTTTATGAAATGTTTTACACTTGCAAAGTAAGATCCTTAACACGTGTTTTGGTAGAGTAAAAAAGTTACAGTAAAGTTGTTCACCATTTTTCTTTGAGCAAGCAATTAATTCCTTTAAATTATTTGGGGATTATTGTGTGCCAGAAATGACTCCTGATTTTCTTTTTCCTACTTCACTCTGTGTTATGTGGATTTTGTTAATTGTTTGTCCTTTGCGTTTAATGTTATATGATACTATTTTGAGGTGTTGGTGAGGCTTCATATATTCAGTACCTTTGACAATTACAACATATATTTAAGGACTGTAGGCATTCAGGCTTGAAGTTCTTGTCCCAGTTTCTGTTTCTTCTTGCAGTACAGAGTTGGGGATGGTCCAGAACAGTACAAGTAGCTTTCCTTTGTTCAGCAGAGAATGGACACCTAAACAAACTAGTCTTTATAATTAGCCTTCCTTGCTGGGGGTTGTAGGTGTTGTACAAGCTGAAATGAGTACAGAATTTTGGAAGTACATTAGAAGAACAGAGTAGGAAGTAAAGTAGTTGGAGGTTTTGGTTATTGGTATGGTTTAGAAATTTAACAGACTTTTGAAGCTTACTGTAGTCCTTGAAGAGCAACAAATGCTACAGGTACCACTGATGTTTGGTTTTTGCCTCAAGGAAACTTTCTGAAGACAGCTTTGTATTTGTTTTAATTAAACTTAAGGGGTATCTTAATCATCCGTTTACATACTTTTGAATAACTGATTCTTCTGAGTATAGTGGAGAAGTGCCATTTTATAAATTGCTAAAACAGGCAGCAGAGGATCCTCTGAGT
This sequence comes from Neopelma chrysocephalum, assembly GCF_003984885.1. Taxonomy (NCBI): domain Eukaryota; kingdom Metazoa; phylum Chordata; class Aves; order Passeriformes; family Pipridae; genus Neopelma; species Neopelma chrysocephalum. The sequence goes on along the minus strand of NW_020897694.1, from coordinate 7,542,693 downwards.
TTACACTTGATGAATTTACTACTAGATGAATGGGACTACAGGCTTAAAAATGTAGGCGGTATTTCTAGTAAGGTATAGATTGGATAGCAACTGAAAGTTGGTTGTATAACCTTCTGCTTAAGTGTGTTAAATGAATTGGCCAACCAAATTGATTGAGGTCCTATGTGACTTAAGTATTTTTCCAGCTTTCTGTTTGTATGTCTTTTTTTTTTTGTTATGGTTGTGTGTGTTTGGTTGTTTTAATGAGCTGGATATCATCAGGAAGTTTTCGGGGCTCTGATTTTTTGGTATGTAATTGAGATTTGAACTTCTCCAGCAGCTGTTTAAGCAACAGTGTCTAAATACTATGCTAAGTATTAGGGACAGTGTTGAAAGCTGCTGAAAATGTGGATCCACATTCAACAAGTCTTAGTGTCTTAATGCATTTAATAATAGGATGTTGGTTTTTTTACTGCTGTACTGCAGTGTGGTTCTTAATGATGAGTTACACAAGTAACACAGTAACAGTGCTGCGTGCTGAAATTATATGCTTATTTCTATATCCCCAGTGTTACACTTGTTTCATTTCTTCCAGTAGCATCAGAACGTGCAAATCAAGTGTAAGATACACCATCTTTTTGCAGACATTGTTGGTCTTTTATTTGTAGTCTGCTGTCTTGTGGATCAATAACAGGCCTAGTTATTGGTAACTGAGTGTTAATCTTCTTTGGTGCTTACATATCTAGTCAGCAGTCCTTTTAATTGCATAAGTGTTAAGTTTCTGAATTTAGTATCTATTGAGACTTGCTTGTGCTTGGTTAAGAAGTGGTATTTTCCTTTAAATTGTTGTAGACAAATGTGTTATAGAAATAACTCTGAATGTTTTTCCAGTAACTTTGAACTCTGTGCAATGTAGAGGGATGAAATCCCTGTCAAGATGAGAGAGAACTTAAATGGCTTCTGAGCTTCCTCTGGCCTTTATTTCACCTAATTCCATCACAGTTGTGTATAGATGACAGAGATGATGACTGACAGTCATAACTTACATATAAGAAACTGTGGAAATCAAAAAATTCAGAATGTAACCATACTAACTTTGTGTTTCTATATATTTAGTGCTTTTGTAGCTTTTAAGGAAGATTGTGACTAAAAATTAACCCAGTAACTCATGTATGATCGCTTTGCTGTCTATTGTGACTGCAGTTTTGAAATACTTCTCTCTTTAAAGAAAAACAAGCAAAAACTCAGGCAGAGTCTGAATAATGAGTGACTTGTTTGGCATATATTGCCACTGAGCTGGGATAAGCAAAGGAAAAAAAATGTAAAAGACTGCTGTAGATTTCCTGGAATATTATTTTCAGCTTGGTAATTTTACTGGATGTATGTGTGTTGAAGTATCATAATGTGTTTTTGTACCATATGAAAGATTCCATATTTTTCTGAGGATGTCTGTCTGAGGACTATAAACAGCATTTTAATTCGTACTTCCAGATTGAGTCTGACAGACGTGGAATGCTATTTTTTCCCTTTAGGATTTCATGAGGGTTCGTGCTGCAATGCCTGCTGTATAGGGGAAGCAGAACGACTTGGGATGTTTCATGGTTGTTGTGTGTGTCTGTGTGTGTCAACTTGTGCATGGTATTAATTGTCATTGTCCCGTGATGTCACTTACAGTAGAGGATTCTCGGACTTTGAGCATCTCCAAAATCTGACAAGGATAGATTTCGTAGTAATAGTTTATATTTCACATTATGGTTTATGTTATAAGCTGTTCAGTGAAAAATCTTGGCCTGACCTTAACTTGAAATGTCTACTAAACGTCTTGATTAATTTTTTTTAAATCCTTTGGTCTAAAATCCTTAATGCTGTTTATCTGTATATATACATATAAGAACATACAAAGGTTTTTTTATAAAACAACCCTAAACAAACCTCCTGGTGAGAAAATGAGCAGTTGCTGCTCTTACAGTTTCATTTTTTGCAGTCTTAAAAAATAAGACCAAGTGAAAATAAAAGGAACCATGAGTTAATGACTATGTGCTTTAAGTACTTGTTAAGTAATTTACTGTAGTACTCAAATGAATTCAAGGTATAAATGTACCTCTTTAATCTGTTGAATGAGGTTATTATGTTAAGAATGGATCAGCATATTGCACTGCCAAGTGGTTCTTTAGTAGTCCTAATGTCCCAAATTGGGTGAAATGTCAAATTACTCATAAATGCTCAGGGATTGGTGTAGGATGTGCATGTGCCTCCATGTTATTTTCTTTCTTTCCAAGTGTATGACACTATTTCCAGTTCTGTAATTGCTTGTGAAAAAGAGGAGTTTCTGAGCCTGTATTTGATTGGAGAGGGAGGAGGGAGGGAAGATCTGAAACGTTCATGATGCTTGTTTTTGGTTTTCTTTCTCTTTTTCCGTGAGAAAAGGGATTTTAATTTTTGAAATACTGTCAGGCATCCATGTGTCAGTCAAGCATATGCAGTTGTTGGCAATACAGCCTCTTATTTTTGGGATAGTAGCTAAAACACGTAATTGTGTATTGGTGCTCTACTGACTGCTTTATAACGAGCAGAAGAGGTGGTCCTGAAGGACTTGGTGTCTGATGTTCAGGTAACTTCTGAACTGATTTTAAGACAGTGATGCTTTAAAGCGGGCAAAATCACAAATGTTTTTAGTGGTTTATGGAAAAACAGAGCACCAATGCCGTATAGTGATCTGTGTGTTCCTGTAGAGATGTATGCTGCTAATAGTGAAGTACATCATCTCTGGAATACCACTGCATGGAAAATTGAGTCACCATGTCATCATGAGAGCTTGGGTCAGCCTCTTTGTGGGGTCTCACTGACTGCCCTTGGGGCATCTGGATTCTTAATGCTGCTTGGTGTTGGAGCATGGTGAAGTAATTGAGCAGTCTTGTTATTTCTTTGGAAATTAACATGTAAATGGAAGATAATGATTTACATGAAAGCATCTCCAACTTCTAGAGAGTAGTGTGATCTGTGGAAGGGGGAAAAAGAAATACTAACGTTTTATAGCACTCACTTGTGGTTATCTTCACTTTTTGCATTTGTCTGACCATCAGAATCCAATCTCTGGTAATCTTTAACATGTATATTTACTGTCCAAATACTTAAAATATTTAGAACATGTTTTTTTAGTTCCTTTGAGTTTGTGAGATAAGTGTTTTCTCTGAAAGCATCAAAAACAGTTCTCTAAAGAATTTTATAAAGGACATTGAAATTGTATGAAATATTCATAGGTATTTTCAGATAGAGGACTGTATTGATATTTACTAATATTTAAGTGGTTAAGCATGTGATCCTCCCTCTTAATACCTTTTAATTGGGGAGACATTTAAGGAAACTTTTTTTAAATTTTATTTTAAAAAAGTTTTTTCGTATTCCAACCTCTGAATGTGATAGACTAAACCATTCTTAATGTTTCAGGAACATGTAAATTTTATAAATATCTAAAATGTTCTATTTATTTTTATATTGCAAGAACAACAAGGAAAAACCTCAACCCCCAAAATATTGAGTATCTTTTTGTTAAATGATGGAATTGTCATGATGTGTTAGATGGAAGATCAGGTCAGATCAGTGTCAGGTCCGTGCAGTTATCCTAAATGCCAAACACCCGCCCTTCTAGTTTGGCTTTAAAAATCCTATGATTTAGTGAATTTACAGGTACTCTTTAGAAACACGTTCTCAAAGTTGCTGTCAGATAGCTCTGGAACAGAAGTATTTTATGATAGTAATAGACCTGCTATCTGTGACTTAAGAAGAAAGTTGATGCCTACTGGATTAGGTCTGTAGCCTTTGTGCATGCAAACAAAAATCTTCCCATGCTTTTGTAACTGTAATCACTGGAGTCACACAGATTGCATTCATCAAATGATATTGCCATGTAGCTATGCACAAATTGGCATAGGCAACTTGGCGCTGTGAGGTCTGTATTCAGAAATGGTCAAGGGTAAGTTTTGGTTGTCTGTAGTAAATGTGTATGTAGAGCTTCTATAAATTATATGCTAGAATTTCTTAATGCCTTTATAAATTATATGCTAGAATTTCTTAATGCCTTTTTTACTAAAAACTTTCTTGGACACCATTCTTAAAAAATGTAACTGTAATATGAAAATCCACATGATATGAAACAAATATATTCTGAGGATGTTATATCCTAAATTATATACTCTAACCTAAGATGTGAGTTATTAAAATGGTTTGTTCTGGTACAGAATCTGTTCCAGTGCAGAATCCTTCAAGCATGATGGGTAAACACTAGGGGTTTTTTATTTTTGCTTATCAGTTGCATGTTTTCCACCATTGATTTGTGTTGTCTGCTTCTAATGAAGAGATAAGATTTAAAAAACAAAGCCCCTTCAGAAATCATGAGGTTGCTGGAAAGATCTGCGTTTTGTTTCAGAAATAAGAGTTGAAGCTACTATTGGTAGTCTCATCTGCCTAAAGTGACCACAAGAGAAATGTACCAAAAATGATTGCCAGTAAAAATAGGCTTTTTTCTTCCTGAAAAAAGATCCAGCCATGTTTAAATACTATTTAATTATAGTGCCTGTCAGTGAATGTGACTAGTTTCTGTGAGATTGTTCTTAAGTGACAAACAAAGGTTGTTTTTAATCTCAAACTAGTAAGAAATGGTTTGGAATGCTGTGTCTAAAGAGACTTGCAATTTTTTTTGGTGAAATAAGCAGTTTTTCTCTTTCTGAGTATTGATGTGGCAGGTTGAATTAAGATTGGACAGACAGCATACATTAAAATTAACACTATTCAGTTCTAGCTTTTCTGAAAATTAAAACTGAATACAAGTTGTGTTTGAAACATGGCAATGAACACTTAAAATGCCAGCATGGCTACTGTTGACTTGGCAACTTTGTTTTCTTGAAGGAAGATCAAGTTAATTCATCTAATCAAGTAATTGATAATAGTAATAGAAAGAGCTGCTGAAGAAGAAGCTCTATAAGAGCCCTATGAAGTGGAGAACTTGAAAATCCTGAATAGAGGTTTACATTTTGGAGCACTTTGCAATAGAGAGTCCAAACCTTTACCTACAAGAGCCTTCTGAACCTTTACCTACAAGAAAGGTGACTAGAAATATATGCGTGTCTGTTTCCTTCAATGTAATTTCTTGGGAAGTGGTGGAAGAGTTTACTTTCTCTTAACGATTCATGGCCAGAGGCCCACTTCCATAGGAAGAAGTGACTAGTAGAGAAGCATTTGGCCTGCTAGAGTGGGTTTTGTGGAGTCTGACTAGTATGACCAAGTGTTGTAGGGATGCCATATATCCTTGGAAGTGACTGTTTTAATTGTTGCTTAACTATTGAGGCCAGGACTGTCCAGATTTATAAGTAATAGAACCAATTGTTGGATGCTAATAGTAGATTACCAGATTAGCATGTTTTATGTGTGTGCAAATTGCATTTTAAGATTTCCTAGTGTATGTTCTTTTCTTGGTGTAAAGTGTTTGTAATGTATCATCACTATATTGCTCTGCTTACATATGTAAATACAGGCCTCAGAAATTTGTTCTTTTCCTTTCCTGATAATGTTGGCAAAATGAATGTTATGCTGCGTGAACCAATGCATCCTGTTTCTAAGTCTGGAATGGTGTCTTACAGTTCTGCTTCAGCATTGCATCCTGTGCTTTTTCAGTTGTCCAGTTTGGTTCAGCATCTCTCTCAGCATTTGCTGCTCTTTGCTTGAGAACCATTCCTGATGAATGATAAATACTCGGGAAAATGAGGCTCTCTGTCGGTGAGTCTTAAGAGCAGAAGCAGTAGAAGGGGTTAAAAAGAACGGTATGAGCGATTAATTAAAGTTAGTGCACTGCTAATTCCTCTTGTCAGACTGTGGGAAGACCTCCATTTGTATTATTTTCCCTTCTTTGTTTTCCTAGAGAGTCAGTCCTTACTGAACCATGAGCCCTTTCTATTGTCCTTGTAGACTAGTTTTGCTTGCTCCTAACATTTGGTGTTAGTAGGAGGTGGAGCCAGTGTCAGGGTCAATGGCTTTCCTTCTCTTACATCACAGATACATTCTCCAAGTACAATGGAGTGTCTTACCCTGGTCATATTTGCCTTCCTAAGGATTTTTCACACTTACCCACTATTACCGTGGTGAATTAATGTGTTTAAGAGTTCCAGATCTCTTGCCAAATGTGCCAAAAGGCTAACTTGTTTTTGGTGTAGACAGATGTAAGCCCAGACCATCTTGTAAATTAAGAAGGTACTTGAACTTGAGTCTTAGAAAACAAAAAGCTAATGAGTTAAGGCCTGCTGTGACACTGGAGCCTGCCCTACAAGATCTCAAAATTCAGTTGTGGTGTTGTATTTTTTTTAAATGACAAAAGATAATCTACAGGGATTAGAAGGAATTCAAAATGAAATGACCAGGTAATACCTAAACCAAGAAATAAATCTCTAAAGCTGAATGATAAACCTACATCAGACTTGTGATTGAGACAATGACTCACAAGGAGCCTTAAAGCTATGATAACATACTCACTTTTTTGTACTTTAGATCCTGATCTAAGATAGATTTATCGTTTAGACCTTATGTGCCCTGAAATAATTTGGGAACAAGAGGCTGTGGGTAAAATTGCCTTGGCTAATATTAAAAAAGATTTTGTCTGTGGAGCTCATTACCACAAGAGCCTGTGGAGGCCTAGAGAAAAAAATGTGTAGTGTCTGTATTGTTATATAGGAAACGACACAGAATTATAGTAGCACATGGAAAATGAAGATACTTTTGGCTTCAGCTTTTAGGATGAATTTTAGGTAATTCAGGGGAATCAAGTGCATCTTTTGAGATAGATCTGCTGTAGCTTCTACTGTGATCTTTTCAGTGACTTTTGGAGTACCTGGTGATGGCAACTATCGAAGACAGGATACTGCTCCATACTGTCTTACTCCATACCAAACTAAAACTTAAAATTCTTTTTATTTAAACTTTGTTGAAAATATCATCGAAGTATGAAGGCAGGAGAGAAAACTCAGAGTAAGATGAAAAAAATGAGGTGGAATATATGGAAGGAGGCCTTATGACTGCTGATTATAGAAATGTGAATGATCACATATGATGGCGATTGATGCTGCTAAAAGCGAGCTGGGATGCAGTGGTGTGTTCTCGAATTTACAGAGTAGCAGAAGTTGAGAGGTTGTTGCACATTTAAAGTAGGGAAAGGTGTAACAACTGCCCTACTCTATCCAAGTGTAGGTCAGAAATTAAGATGTCCTGTAAGCAGAAGCAAGATATTGTTTCATTAAGAACAAAACCACTTATTCACAATCCTTATTTTTCAGGAAGCTGTTCTTGTGCTTGAAAAATGTAATGATCAGCATAGCAATGGCTTAAAATAGCATTTCAGATGCTATAGCACTGGCATTAGAGCCTCATTGGCAAACATCCAGGAGGCCTGTAAAAGAAGATGCCTTAAATGTTAAAGCTTCAAAAGTTTGTTTAAATTTAAACTTTAAATTTTAATTTCTGTTTAAATTTTCTTAAATTTTAAAATTATATACCTATTTAACAAAATATTTGAGATTAAGTTTAAGATTCTTTAAAAACACACTAGATAGCAACAATTCTAATTGGCAACACAAAATAATTAAATTGGTTATAGGAGTGCATGTAGGGTAGGTAGCTGCAAAGAATTACTCAAGCTGTACAGAGTAAAGTGGTAGCTGCACCAGTGAGGTGTAAAGAAATAATTTCAGCAATTAGATTTTTTGCTTCTCCCTGCTTGTGTATTGTTCAAATTCTTAGTTGTATGTCAGGTTGCACTGCAGGGTTTTCTTTGTAGGCTAGTTCTTCTTCTAAACATGTAAGTTTGTTTAGTGTTATATGTTTCTAAACATATCAGTATGTTTAATGGTTACATGATGGAATTGTACTGTTTGTTCTTTTGTAGGACACTGCCATACCAGAGAAAGGGGATGGCCTTTAGCAGCCTCCTTCCCTGTTTCTCCCAGTCATTCTTAGTAGTTACATCCTGCCTCAGGGAAGGAAAGATGCCTTCTGTTGTAAAAATCCCTCTTAGAGTGTCTGGATAACTCTGTTAGCTGTTGCTAATGAATAAATAGTCAAATAGCAAGCATTTAATATTACCAGGTTCTCACTTTTACTGCTGCCTGGAAAGGACTGTGAATAAAAGATGTTAAATGTTTCCTGTGCTTCCACTTGTAATTCTGTCGGGTAGATGCTGTTACCAAAGTTGCTCTGAACTGTCCTCAAAATAAAAAAAGAATGGGACAATTCAGCTTGATTCACGTGTGTGTGGTCATGTTTGCAACCAGGGCACTAAGAGTTGTTTTTTAAAAGGAGTGCTACCAGGACTCTTGAGATCTCACATGACTTTTTCAAAACACACCCTCATCACAGTGCTCGTTTTTCAAATGTTTTTAGTAAGTAATACTAAGGAGGAATTTGACTTTTATGCTACTAATAAATTCTGGAGCTATTTTCTAGACCTTCCAGAGTTGCCGGCATATCAGATGCTCTGTAGATCAGCAAGCACGTCAGAGGTCACTAAACCCTAAAGGAGACAAGTAATCTACTTAGGGATTTTTTTTTTCTGACTTTATTTAGAACTTCTAGGGTGTAATATATTAAAAATAGCATTCTTTTCATTGTGTCGTTTTTCTGGTTTAATCCATCCAACAGCAGAGGAGCATGTTTTTATCTTGTCCGGTGTGCGTAAATCAGTGTTTTGGGGTTAATGAGTTTGTGCTTGGACATGACCTGAATGTGCTCCCCAAAAGAGTACCATTGTGGGAAGGACTTAGGTGAAAACCTAAGTTAAGACAAGCCCCAGGTACTGGATCTGCCTGTTTCTCTCCTTGTTATGTGGCTATCAGATAAATATTAGTATTGTGTTTGATCTACAGCACCTCTTCCAGGAATCTTACTTCAGAAGCTGGAGGAATCTGCAGACTTTTCAGGGGTTGTAATTGGTGTTTGTAGAGGACATTTGATTAGGTTTTGAAGTGAGTGTACTGTGGATTATATAGAAATAATGCAGTTATCCTGCAAGTTAACAGTAAAATGAGTAATAAATTTAGAAATGCAGGAAGCTTGTTGATCTCATTTTAAATATAAAAATGTTTGGCAAAACGAATGCTTCTTTGTAAAAATAATCACAGTTACCAAAGGCAATAAATTACCCTGGTTTGTATTTGCTATATAGAAAATGTTATCTTAAATGTTCCCAGTTTGCTGCCACACCAGGTAGTATTGGAGGGATTTACTCTGAAAATACAAAATTCAAAAATCTCGATGTGTAATATATTCCAAGTCTTAACATGGCATATATCTAACATGTGAGACCCTTTAGAAAATGTGGATTTGCTTTGTGTTAGTGTCTTGGCATTAATTTCTTAATCCATTTTTTTCTTTCTATAACCTGTTTTATGTAATAATTTCTTCTATACTGCCTTTCCATAGTCTTAGTGAAGCGTCTTGAATATGAAATTAGAATATGCTAAATGACATCGTGTAAAATAGGATTAGGCAAGTCCTGAGCTTTGCCGTTCAGGAAATTTTTCTTCCTCATGCTGGATAGTCTGTTTTTGAACTTTGCATCATCATTGTCTGGATGATATTGTAATATGCTGTGTTTATGGGAACGCTAAGGTGATGAATTAATTGTTCAGTTAGTTTTGAATATCTTAAATTTTTCAGAAAATAGGTTCAGAATTGTTGGAAGTGAAATAAAATACCTATAAAGACATAACGACTGAAATTCTTATTATTCAGGTCCTTATCATGTGGCACATCTTGCTCATGTCTACTGGAAGAGGGACAAACATGAGCATTTTGCATTCTTGGAAGACAAACTGCTAAAGGTTGAGGAGGGGGGCAAAACTACATGTGTAAACTACTTATGTGCAACTTTACTCTTAAGAAAATGTACCTGACCCTCTCTAATACAACTGTGTTGATATCTCTGTAAAGCATCCTAGAAGAAGGAGGTCTGAAGAAGATGTGACTTTATTGATCTGTGATTTTTGGACTTGTTCTGTATCATGAAAGAGACAGCAATTTGTGTATGGCTGAGTGTTGCATGGCCTCTGAAGATCAGGAGTAGAAGCCTGACTGCAGGGGAAGACCATGCTCATGAATGTGGTTAAGTAGCCAAAATACAGGATAAAGAAGGGGTGCTTATAATTAGAACTAAAAGGAGTATGTTGGTATGAAAGAAATCTCCTCGTGGGGAATGTTTATAAACACTGGTGGGTGAGAAGAGGCAGGTAGAGAGATAAAGCCAAGGCTGTAAATATATCTTCTTCTTCCAGATATTACTCTGTAATAGTATGGATTGTTTTAGCTGTTTATTTTAAGCTGCTGTAGTTACTGAGTATGTTTAGGTATATCTAATTAGACTGACTAGCATATTTCAGAAACATTTTCCACTGTCATTGACTATAGCATCATGCTGAACTTACAAGCCTTAATCTTATCTTTTTATCTTCTCTATTTATGGTACTGTGGAAATAGGTTTTTTTTTTTCAGGTAAGAAATGATTGTGTATGTGCTGCTTCCTGGATGCAACATGATATACCTGTGATGAACAGTACAACAGTATAAGGGGCTAAACTTTTCTGAACTAATCATGTAATTCTGTAGGATTCTGGCTGCTTGACTGGATAAGTTTATAAATCTAATCAGTCTAATAACTTAGTGCCAGAAATTTTAATAGATGCCTTTTGCAAAAGCTTCTATTATGCAATCAGTTAGGATTTCAGTGTGTTTCAAGTATGCAGTATTGGTTAATAGGCTATAGGGATAGATGGAATTTTGTTTCTGCTGGATGAGGACTTAAGGTAAGGTGCTCCTGATACTCTTCTTTTTAATTACTTAGAACCAAGAAGTGTGTTGACTCTGTTTTGCCTTTGAAAAGAATTGTCCTTGCTGTTTGTGCTTTAGAAATAATCATGCTCTTGTAATTAGGGGTTTGAGACTAATGGAAAAAAATGATGAAAAGGATTGCTGAATTCTAAGTATTTAGATACTTTGGTTTGATTAATTGTTGTGCCTTAAGTAGTTTTAAAAAACTGTATACCAGGATGGTACTGAAGTTCTTTTAAGCAAAAAAACCCCAAAAGACAAAACCAAAAAAATCATGTAAGTAGAGTGAGGATGAAAACAAAGCTCAGAGGAAAAAATAAGGAAGCCAGAACAGCTAAGTGTATAATCTGTACTATGTAAATTGCTTTGAAATTGGTGACTCCTGATGTCAGTGCTCTTAAAAAATGCAAAAGGGTATAGAAAGGCTTGCATGTTATGTACGTATCTTCTGAAAAGCTTGTTACTCTTATCAGTATGTTTCTTACTTTAAAATAATACGAACTGCTACAATCCAGAAGCTTTAGGAGATATCAGATGGAAGAGATGTAGAACTTAAGTGATTGTATTTACCAATAAATGTATTACTCATATGAGTCTGAAAAGCAAGTTTATTTGCATTATTTTAAACTCATATGGAAAATATGAACTGTTCTGAGGGCTTTGAGATCTGATTCAGATACTTGTGTAATGCTTGTTTTCTCTTATGTTTTGGATGATCTGATCCCTCCTGTAATTTAAGCTTTCCAGTTGTTGCGCTAAAGAACCTTACATTGCATTCCCACGTCAAAGCAAACTGTTAAATTCTTTTATTTGTTCTAATAGTTTTTGTCCTCTAAAGGTTAATGTAATCAGTTGAAATAATTAGCTGTGTAATAGAAAGCCTACTTAATAATTAATAAACTGCCATTAAACCTGAGGTTTAATTCAAGGAAGTCCAGCTGAAGGGAGATGAACAAATATTTTCCTTAACTTTTTAATTGATACTTGATAATTCTTGCAATCCTGCATAGATCTAGGAAAAGGAATCTTTAGATATTTGGATGTG